>NC_084613.1:18738280-18828280 GCF_033978795.1 Nerophis ophidion | reverse complement strand
TCGATATCTTTATTTACATACCTTAATTGTTTCTAAACAGTGTTTGTAACAAGGCAGTAAAACGGCTGATCAAACAAAACAGAATTCATCATATTAGGCCCACGAGCTGTGCAGGCTAGCTCTCAGTTAAACCAGGGGTCCCCAAACTTTTTGACTCGGTGGCCGGACTGTTTATATATATATATATATATATATATATATATATATATATATATATATATATATATATATATATATATACATGCATTTTTAGACCATATGATTTGCCTGAGCGGTTGGGAGACACCAAAAGTAACAAGCGGTAGAAAATGGATTCGAAAGGACAGATTTGAGAAAATAAAAAATATATATTTTTTAAATTTGCGACTTCCCGCGGGCAGTATTTTGGATGCTGGCTTTAAAAGAAAAAAAAATTAAGTTGCAGATAAATATGTTGTGAAATTAGTTATTTACACAGAAATAACTCAGGTGGCGACTTGTCCAGGGTGTACTCCGCCTTCCGCCCGAATGCAGCTGAGATAGGTAGGCTCCAGCGACCCCCCGCGACCCCCCAAACGAGACAAGCGGTAGAAAATGAATGGATGGATGGATGGCTTATTTACATTCCTTAAGTGTTTTTAAATGGGGTCTCACAGGCAGTAAAACGGGAGATCAAACAAAACAGAAGTCATCGTCATTTTCCGATCAGCTAAACAGACTCAATAAATCCACGATGACGTTTTGCTGAATTTACTGAGGAATTTGTGAAACCGAAACAGTACATAAAGAATGCCATTGCAAGTTAATAATACTAACACAGACATTAAACGTGTTAGCATATTAGCTTATGCTAACGACGCTAGCTTGCTGACATTAGGACAGCACGTACAGCTGTGCATAAAAACACTCCCACAGGTAACACACTTGGTACGGTCTAGTAAGTCAAATTTGTTTTATTTACATTGTAAAACTAAAGCTGAATGAAGAATAGGTATACGTAGGAACGCTATGGACGGCAAGGAGACTGAACGGCACTTCGACTTCCAGTTGAAAGCTCTAAAAAGGAAGTATTTGTATTTGCTTGTTTGTTTTTGAAAACAACTTGCATTATGGCCGTCAGGGAAGAAAAATCCATAAATCAGCCGCTGTCAGGTTCAAACACTGATGACATCTATTAATCAGACAAGAATCAAGGAATAACGCAGAGACAGAGTTCAATTTAGCTCATGAGGAGACAGGTGTTTCGGGCTGTATTCTAGTTACAGAGCCAAACTACGTTCTAAAAGTCAAGCCCGCGCGCTTCCTCTATTTATTTGGAAAGCCCTGTTACATCACTGAAGCTGTCGCTGAGGGAAGGGGGCAATCTCGACAACTCCAGTTAGACAGAATATATGATTATAGAATAAATAAAAAGTAGGTGATGCAGGTCATATCGCCTTGTATCTGCACTGTCTGCGTCACGGCGGTGTTTGGCCTTGTCTCTCCTCTGTCTGCGTCACGGCGGTGTTCGGCCTTGTCTCTGCTCTGTCTGCGTCACGGCGGTGTTCGGCCTTGGCCATCAGCAGGCCGAATCTGGACACAACACTGATAAGAAACAACTGGCGTTGTTTCGGATTGCCAGCCTGCATAGATACAAAAATATCACTTCAGCACAATTGACAATAATTTATATCAATGGCCGTTAAGCATAAAGTTATGATGATAATTGTCAGGTTCAACCACTGATGACATCTATTAAACAAGACAAAAGGCAAGGAATCAAACAGAGACAGAATTCAATTTAGACTCAGATCTGAGGAGAGACATGGCCACTGTACTTTTTGTACAGTCCTACACCACGATCTGACAAAAAATGTCTACATCTCCTCTTTTATTTGGATATTCAATGTTTACGTAACAACACATGCCACTACAGGAATGGGGTGTATGTAAACAGTCTTTGTTTTCGGTCACATTGAAGACAAAAGAAGAAGATGCTTCGTGCTTTGGCTCGTCCTGGATTCAGCTTCGGCAGGTCTTTGAGGACAATAGATAACCACTTCCGTCTCATTCCAACGTACACATCGGAATCTTACAAGACTTTGTTGCTTGGTGCAACAAAGACAGCTCTCATCTGTTCACTGGAAACTCAGAGAGCTGAAAGTTTTTTGATAATTTACATACAATTTTTCCAACAATAATATATACATAATTATTCTAACAGCCGCACCGTTTTAGAAGCCGCAGGGTTCAAAGCGTAAGAAAAAGTAGTGGTGGTAATAGAAAACGAAACAAAAGCTGCACTGTATCACATGTAAGACATAAATAAGGCCAAAAACATATAGAACCAGGGGTCACTAACCTTTTTGAAACCAAGAGCTACTTCTTGGGTACTGATTAATGCAAAGGGCTACCAGTTTGATACACACTTAAATAAATTGCCAGAAATAGCCAATTTGCTCAATTTACCTTTAATAAATAAATCTATATATATAAAAAAATGAGTATTTCTCTCTTTCGTTCCGTCGTACATTTTTTTTCCTTTTACGGAAGGTTTTTTGTAGAGAATAAATTATGAAAAAAACACTTAATTGAACGGTTTAAACGAGGAAAAAACAGGGAAAAAAATGAAAATAAAATTTTGAAACATAGTTTATCTTCAATTTCGACTCTTTAAAATTCAAGATTCAACCGAAAAAAAGAAGAGAAAAACTAGCTAATTCGAGTCTTTTTGAAAAAAAAAATAAATAATAATTTATGGAACATCATTAGTAATTTTTCCTGATTAAGATTAATTTTAGAATTTTGATGACATGTTTTAAATAGGTTAAAATCCATCCATCCATCCATCCATTTTCTACCGCTTATTCCCTTTTTTGGGGTCGCGGGGGGTGCTGGCGCCTATCTCCGCTACAATCGGGCGGAAGGCGGGGTACACCCTGGACAAGTCGCCACCTCATCGCAGGGCCAACACAGATAGACAGACAACATTCACACTCACATTCACACACTAGGGCCAATTTAGTGTTGCCAACACAGATAGACAGACAACATTCACACTCACATTCACACACTAGGGCCAATTTAGTGTTGCCAATCAACCTATCCCCAGGTAAAATCCAATCTGCATTTAGTTACAATATATAACAAATTGGATTAAGCTATATTTCTGACAAAGACAAATCATTATTTCTTCTAGATTTTCCAGAACAAAAATTTTAAAAGAAATTCAAAAGACTTTGAAATAAGATTCTAAAGATTTTCTAGATTTGCCAGAATATTTGTTTTTATTTTAATCATAAAAAGTTTGAAGAAATATTTTAAAAATATTCTTTGTCAAAAAAACAGAAACTAAATTGAAGAATTAAATTAAAATGTATTTATTATTCTTTACAATAAAAACAATAAATTTACTTGAACATTGATTTAAATTGTCAGGAAAGAAGAGGAAGGAATTTAAAAGGTAAAAAGGTATATGTGTTTAAAAATCCTAAAATCATTTTTAAGGTTGTATTTTTTTTCTAAAATTGTCTTTCTGAAAGTTATAAGAATCAAAGTAAAAAAATAAATGAATTTATTTAAACAAGTGAAGACCAAGTCTTTAAAATATTTTCTTGGATTTTCAAATTCTATTTGAGTTTTGTCTCTCTTAGAATTAAAAATGTTGAGCAAAGCGAGACCAGCTTGCTAGTAAATAAATACAATTTAAAAAATAGAGGCAGCTCACTGGTAAGTGCTGCTATTTGAGCTATTTTTAGAACAGGCCAGCGGGCTACTCATCTGGTCCTTACGGGCTACCTGGTGCCCGCGGGCACCGGGTTGGTGACCCCTGGTGTAGAATATGCTTCAAAAATATGAAGTGGAGGGACAACGGAATATAAAAAGCATAGTAAATAAGAAAAATCACAGTAAGAAAATAATTGAGGTTTACATCAGTTATTATTTCAACACCCAGGGTCAAATTACAAGCTGCCAAGTTATCATTAGGTCTTGTCGAGAGAGCCACCGGCCAGACTTTGAAGACAAACTTGACATTCTTTGTTTTTTGCTTGCTCGTCATGTCTCGACATCAGCGCTCTTGCTGCTGCTTTCCCCTGAGACTCACACAGGAAGTGCGCACGCTAACTGCGCCTCAAAAAAAAGTCGTTAAACTTAATTTTCACAAATTCGTTATTATTAAGTTATCTTCTTCCCACTCCCTTTCAGGCAAAACTGGACAATCATGGATTACATACTGTACATCAGGGGTCACCAACGCGGTGCCCAGGTAAGGACCAGATGAGTAGCCCGCTGGCCTGTTCTAAAAATAGCTCAAATAGCAGCACTTACCAGTGAGCTGCCTCTATTTTTTAAATTTTATTTATTTACTAGCAAGCTGGTCTCGCTTTGCTCAACATTTTTAATTCTAAGAGGGACTAAAATCAAATAGAATTTGAAAATCCAAGAAAATACTTGGTCTTCACTTGTTTAAATAAATTCATTTTATTTTTTTACTTTGCTTCTTATAACTTTCAGAAAGACAATTTTAAAGAAAAAATATAACCTTAAAAATGATTTTATGATTTTTAAACACATGTACCTTTTTACCTTTTAAATTCCTTCCTCTTCTTTCCTGACAATCAATGTTCATGTAATTTTTATTTTATTATTGTAAAGAATAATAAATACATTTTAATTTAATTCTTCATTTTAGCTTCTGTTTTTTCAACGAACAATATTTGTGAAATATTTCTTCAAACTTATTATGATTAAAATTCAAAAAAAATATTCTGGTAAATCTATAAAATTGTAGACTCAAATTTAAATCTTATTTTAAAGTCTTTTGAATATCTTTTAAAATTTTTGTTCTGGAAAATCTAGAAGAAATAATGATTTGTCTTTGTTAGAAACATAGCTTGGTCCAATTTGTTGTATATTCTAACAAAGTGCAGATTGGATTTTAACCTATTTAAAACATGTCATCAAAATTCTAAATTTGATCTTAATCAGGAAAAATTACTAATGATGTTCCATAAATTATTTTTTTTTTTTTCAAAAAGATTCGAATTAGGTAGTTTTTATATTATTTTTTTTCGGTTGAATTTAGAATTTTAAAGAGTCGAAATTGAAGATTGACTATGTTTCAAAATTTGATTTTCATATTTTTCATGTTTTCTCCTCTTTTAAACTGTTCAATTAAGTGTTTTGTTCATCATTTATTCTCTACAAAAAACCTTCCTTAAAATGAAAAAAATGTACGACGGAATGACAGACAGAAATACCCCTTTTGTATATATATATATATATATATATATATATATATATATATATATATATATATATATATTAAAGGTAAATTGAGCAAATTGGCTATTTCTGGCAATTTATTTAAGTGTGTATCAAACTGGTAGCCCTTCGCATTAATCAGTACCCAAGAAATAGCTCTTGGTTTCAAAAAGGTTGGTGACCCCATTGTGTGTTGTCAACTTTGTACTTTTTTTTTATGTCATTGCCTGAAATAAATGAAAAATGAATGAATGAATTATTGCGTTTACTGATACACCCCGTTTTTTTTAAGTAAAAACAAATAAAAATTTATGAATTATTTTGAACACATTTATAACTGGAACCCTTTTTGGATCCCCATTAATTTTTGTTAGATTTTTTTTTAACACTCGTTGCTCAAAAAATAATAATGAATCAAAATCAATGACCTTTTTAAGGCTCCAATTACTTCACATCAAATATCGTATTTATAATGTTTGGGGAAAATGTTGCAAATTGTGTCAATTATTTAATAACTATTTAAATTATTTAATTATTTAATAACAGGGACGACGTGGCGCAACCCGAGGGTCCCTGGTCCAATCCCCACCTAGTACCAACCTTGTCACGTTCGTTGTGTCCTGAGCAGGACAGTTCATCCTTGCTCCTGATGGATGCTGGTTAGCGCCTTGCATGGCAGCTCCCTCCATCAGTGTGTGAATGTGTGTGTGAATGGGTGAATGTGGAAGTAGTGTCAAAGCGCTTTGAGTACCTCGAATGTAGAAAAGCGCTATACAAGTACAACCCATTTATCATTTATCATTTATTTGCCATAAAATAACAAGATTTTCTTTGACAAATGGGGCATAAAATATAAACATTTAAAAATGCTGTTTAACTTTAAAATCGACATATAGACCTGAAGTTGATCTTCAATATTTAAGCGTGACAATAAAAAACAAAAATAATACTTATTTTAAAAAATGTTATTGTGACAGGTCTCCAGCGGTCGTCGTGTGGGTTGCAGTGGCAATCGATACAGGACGCATTGTAGCAGGTTTGACTCGGGTTTATTGTTTCAATAAACATAGTTTCTTGCCAGTCGGTCGCGCTAATTTCTAGCGCGCCGTTTCTTCCTGCTCGTTGCGGCACACCTTTTGGTGGCCGGTGGCTGCGTCGTCCGCGGGGGCTCATCTCGCTCTGGGTCTCTCTCGTCTCGTTCGTGGTCTTCCTTCTCAGGTGGTTCCTCTCCTACTTCTGCCCCGATTGTTCCTCCTTCTCTCCTTTTATGCTGCAGAAGAAGATGTAGGGATTGAGAGCAGGTGTGTGAACTACGCACCTGACTCTGATGGCTCCAGTGTCGCTCCAGGCGTGCTCCGCCTCCTGGCCGCCATTTTGGGCAGGACAACCGTTTGTCCTAGCCTGCTGTCTGCTCCGTCTCTCCACAGTTATGACTGAGACCCTTCTGGGTCCTTGGGACCAAACTTGAGTGGAGTTGTACAAGTAAACAAAAATCCATGCATCCATCCATTTCCTACCGCTTGTCCCTTTTTGGGGTTGCTGGGGGTGCTGGAGCCTATCTCAGCTGCATTCGGGCACCCTGGACAACTCGCCACCTCATCGCAGTAAACAATTATCAGTATTATCTATTAATTTTGAAAATTACAAAAATCAAAATGACCCTCAGTGGGAAGATGTTTGGACAGCCCTTGCTCTAAAACAACAATCGGAGCGAAAATGTCGTCGACATGAACTTTTTTTATTTGACTACAAAATAAAATGTGATGGTGTGACATCTATGTTGATGGTGTGTGTGCAGATTAGCAGACAGCAGCAGCAACTCCTGCAGCAGCAACACAAGATCAACGTTCTCCAACAACAGATCCAGGTAAGGAGTCCCACACACACACACACGCACACACCAAAATACGCACACACGCGCACACACGCACACACACACTCACACGCATGCAGATTCTTGTATTTGTTACCTTCTTGAGGCCTCCGAATAATGCCTCCATCTTTAGGACCACCCTTTCTAGATATATAAAGATTTGTATTTACAACATTAATAATATATACATACTATGCAAATATAAAAAAGCTTGTTGTGGAAAATTAGTCAGAATTTCACAAGAAGTTCACAATTTCACGAGAAAATGTTTGAATTTTGAAAGTATTATAGTAAAAGTCGCCATTTTACTCAACGCAAGTCAAAATTTTACAAGAAAAACGTGCAATATTGTGATAAAAGTTGCAATTTTACTCAATAACAGTCGCAGTTTTACAAAAAAAAGCTTAACATTTTGGCAATATTATGAAAAGAGTCGTAATTTTACTTGACAAAAGTCATAAATTCATGAGAAAAATTTAAAATTTTGGCAATATTAATAATAACAATCGGAATTTTACTTGGAAAAATTATGATAAAAGTCATCATTTTGCTAAAAAAAAAAAAAGTAACTATTTTACCAGAACAATAAAAAAATTGGCAATATCGTGACAAAAGTCAGAATTTTATATGACAAATGTCACCATGTTGCAAATTTGTATTCACAACATTAATAAAACATACATACTATGCAAATATAAAAAAGCTTGTTGTGAAAAATTTGTTGGAATTTCACAAGAAAAAGTTCACAATTTCACAAGAAAATCTTTGAATTTTGGCAGTATTAAAATAAAAAATTTCACTTTACTCAACGCAAATCAAAATTTTACAAGTTAAATGTGCAATATTGGGATAAAAGTTGGAATTTTACTCAATAGTAGATGCAGTTTTACAGAAAAAGCTCAACATTTTGGCAATTTTATGAAAAGCGTCGTAATTTTACTTGACAAAAGTCACAATTTCATAAGAAAATGTTAACATTTTGGCAATATTAAGACAGTAATAACAATCAGAATTCTACTTGGCAAAATTATGACAAAAGTCGTAATTTTACTCAAAAAAAGTCACTATTCTACCAGAACAACAAAAAAAGTGGCAATATTGTGATAAAAGTCAGAATTCTATATGAAAAATGTAACCATTTTGCAGATTTGTATTTACAACATTAATAAAACATACATACTATGCAAGTATAAAATAGCTTGTTGTGAAAAATTTGTTGGAATTTAACAAGAAAAAGTTCACAATTTCACAACAAAATCTTCGAATTTTAGCAGTATTAAAATAAAAGTTGTCACTTTAATTAACGCAAGTCAAAATTTTACAAGTAAAATGTGCAATATTGTGATAAAAGTTGGAATTTTACTCTATAATAGATGCAGTTTTACAGAAAAAGCTTAACATTTTGGCAATTTTATGAAAAGCGTCGTAATTTTACTTGACAAAAGTCATACATTAATGAGAAAACTTTAACATTTCGGCAATATTAATAATAACAATCGGAATTTTACTTGGAAAAATTATGATAAAAGTCATCATTTTGTTAAAAAAAAGTCACTATTTTTACCAGAACAATAAAAAAATTGGCAATATTGTGACAAAAGTCAGAATTTGATATGACAAATGTCACCATTTTGCAGATTTGTATTTACAACATTAATAAAACATACATACTATGCAAATATAAAAAAGCTTGTTGTGAAAAATTAGTTGGAATTTCACAACAAAATCTTAGAATTTTAGCAGTATTAAAATAAAAGTTGTCACTTTACTTAACGTAAGTCAACATTTTACAAGAAAATGTGCACTATTGTGATGAAAGTTGGAATTTTACTCAATAACAATCGCAGTTTTACAAAAAAAACTTAACATTTTGGCAATATTATGAAAAGCGTCGTAATTTTACCTGACACAAGTCATAAATTCATGAGAAAACTTTAAAATTTCGGCAATGTTAATAGTAACAATCAGAATTTTACTTGGAAAAATTATGATAAGTCATCATTTTGCCAAAAAAAAGTCACTATTTTACCAGAACAATAAAAAAAATGGCAATATCGTGACACAAGTCTGTATTTTATATGACAAATGTCACCATTTTGCAGATTTGTAGTTACAACATTAATAAAACATACATACTATGCAAATATAGAAAAGCTTGTTGTGAAAAATTAGTTGGAATTTCACAAGAAAAAGTTAACAATTTCACAAGAAAATCTTAGAATTTTGGCAGTATTAAAATAAAAGTTGGGCTTCACGGTGGCAGAGGGGTTAGTGCGTCTGCCTCACAATACGAAGATCCTGAGTAGTCTGGGGTTCAAATCCAGGCGCGGGATCTTTCTGTGTGGAGTTTGCATGTTCTCCCCGTGACTGCGTGGGTTCCCTCCGGGTACTCCGGCTTCCTCCCACTTCCAAAGACATGCACCTGGGGATAGGTTGATTGGCAACACTAAATTGGCCCTAGTGTGTGAATGTGAGTGTGAATGTTGTCTGTCTATCTGTGTTGGCCCTGCGATGAGGTGGCGACTTGTCCAGGGTGTACCCTGCCTTCCGCCCGATTGTAGCTGAGATAGGCGCCAGCGCCCCCCGCGACCCCGAAAGGGAATAAGCGGTAGAAAATGGATGGATGGATGGAAAATAAAAGTTGTCACTTTACTCAACACAAGTCAAAACATTTTCAAGTAAAATGTGCAATATTATGATAAAAGTTGGAATTTTACTAAATAGTAGATGCAGTTTTCCAAAAAAAAGCTCAACATTTTGGCAATTTTATGAAAAGCGTCGTAATTTTACTTGACAAAAGTCACAATTTCATAAGAAAATTTTAACATTTTGGCAATATTAATACAGTAGTAACAATCAGAATTTAGTCAAAATTTTACAAGAAAAATGTGCAATATTGTGAGAAAAATTGGAATTTTACTCAATAATAGATGCAGTTTTACAAAAAAAGCTTATCATTTTGGCAATTTTATGAAAAGCGTCGTAATTTTACTTGACAAAAGTCACAATTTCATAAGAAAACTTTACAATTTTGTCAATATTAATACGGTAATAACAAATAGAATTTAGTCAAAAAAAATGTGCAACGTTATGATAAAAGTTGGAATTTTACTCAATAATAGAGACAGTTTTACAAAAAAAGCTTATAATTTTGGCAATTTTATGAAAAGCGTCGTAATTTTACTTGACAAAAGTCACAATTTCATAAGAAAACGTTACAATTTTGCCAAGATTAATACAGTAATAACAAATAGAATTTAGTCAAAAAAAATGTGCAACGTTATGATAAAAGTTGGAATTTTACTCAATAATAGAGACAGTTTTACAAAAAAAGCTTATCATTTTGGAAATTTTATGAAAAGCGTCGTAATTTTTCTTGACAGAAGTCACAATTTCGTAAGAAAACGTGTAGATTTTGGCAATAATAATACAGTAATAACAATCTGAATTTTACTTGGCAAAATTATGACAAAAGTCACCATTTCACTCAAAAAAAAGTCACAATTCTACCAGAACAACAAAAAAAGTTGCAATATTGTGATAAAAGTCATAATTTTATATTGCATTAAAAAGTAATAATTTTACGAGAAAATATTTCAATAATACAGAAACAGAAAGAACATGAGAAATTGTTCCCAATTTTATAGGAAAAAAGTCGACACATTGTGATGAAAAAGACTGATCTTAGTTCATTTGTATTTAATTTAATTTTTTTGTTTCTATTTTTTTTCATCATGTTTACTTACTTCAAGTTATTACAGTATGTCTCTATATGCATAGTTATTGTATTTATTTTGGCCAAAGTGGTGCATTTCAATTTCTTACACACACTTGTTATTTCATATGTTGAACATAATGGGAGCACTTTCAAAACCGGCGCACCATCAATTTGAAAAATCCCTTTCTTTTTGGGACCACCCTCATTTTGATAGATTTCACCACCAGGGGTGCAAATGAGACATTCTCTATTAGATACTATTGTGTTCCGTTTTGGGACCATAATGTATGTCCTAAGTTGTTTACCGGTCCTCATATGGAAGGTACTTTTCCTTGTTGATGTGTCAAGAAGGGTAGAAATACAAGAACACACACACACACACACACACACACACACACACACACACACACACACACAGAACACTGTGTGTCCTCCTGACTACGTGTTAAATTCTGTAATTCCTTTCCAAGGCGCCCATTGTGTGCTTTGGTTGTTATTGATCCTGGTCTTATTGGACCATGGTAATAACAGGCAGGTCTCGACCTCACCTTTTATGCTCTGCCTTCTATTGAGACACACACACACACACACACACACACACACACACACACACACACACACACACACATGCACAGCGTGACCCTGTAATTGTGGCGTTATGACGGGATCACAAAGGGCGCCATCGATCACCGGCGGGCGATCGATGGCCGTCGCACAGCGTCGCCTGCGACGAGTTGCCTCTTCCGCCCGCTCGTCCTTTCTATTCGTCCTCTCTCCTTGCCTTCCAATCTTTTTAATTTCGCATTTCCACTTTGCAAGCAAGGCAATTTTGCTCGCTATTTATTACCTTAACTGTCTGGAAATTTAAAGGAGAAATATGTCATTTAAAAAACCCCAATATGTATTTATTTTATTTTATTTTTTTATATCATGTGGACAATTCATTAGGTACACGCTCCAATTAGATCACATGCAAAGAATCATATATATTAGGGACGGTGTGGCGCAGTGGGAGAGTGGCCGTGTGCAACCCGAGGGTCCCGGGTTCAAATCCCACCCAGTACCAACCTCGTCACGTCCGTTGTGTCCTGAGCAAGACACTTCACCCTTGCTCCTGATGGGTGCTGGTTGGCGCCTTGCATGGCAGCTCCCTCCATCAGTGTGTGAATGTGTGTGTGAATGGGTAAATGTGGAAGTAGTGTCAAAGCGCTTTGAGTACCTTGAAGGTAGAAAAGCGCTATACAAGTACAACCCATTTATCATTTATATATATATACATATATATATATATATATATATATATATATTTTTTTTTTTATATATATATATATATACATATAGATATTTGACATAATATATACAAAACCCAAAACCAGTGAAGTCGGCACGTTGTGTAATTTGTAAATGAAAATAGAATACAATCAAAGCTGCAAGCAGCGATGGACGGGACCGACTTTTGCTGGTGTTTCCCGCCTTTACCCATTCAACCGTCGAAGTTAGTTGTTGACGAACCCCAAGATGCAGAGATAGAGGCAGGCATGGAGTGAGAAAACATGGTTTTAATATAAACAACTCGAACAAAACCAGACAAAGGGTTCAAACCAAAAGCGCGCACGTGGGCGGATAACAAACAAAAGGCCTAGCGTGGAAGCTAACAGGTATCTAGCAGGAAACAGAAAACCTGGAAACAGCTAATGGCTAACAACAAAACACAAAACCAAAAAGCTAGGAGAAAACAAACTGCAAATAGCTGACAGGAACAGCTTACCGCTACGACGACAAGTACTAATAGTAGCAGGACAGGTAGAAGCTGCAATGATGACATCGACAAATCACGACAGGTAGCAACAACACAAGAGCGACAATAATCCAGCCCTGACTGGAGGAACAAAGGAGGTAAAATAGGAGCTGGCTGATTGACATCAGGTGCCAATCACCCACAGCTGAGGAGAAACAAAGCACTAAGGGAGACAAACAGGAAGCTAAACCAAAATAAGAGTGCTGACAGGAACTAAGGACAGGAAATACTAAACACAAAGAGGAGAAACTAAAACACAAACAAACTGTCAGTGGCAAGCCTGACATCAACATATCTTTACCTGCACATTACCTACTTTCCCTGCATCCTGGGGTCACACTGGTCCTTCTTTCTTCCACCCATACACGCTGGTGCTTCCTGCCATCACCCAGACAACATATCTTTACCTGCACATTACCTACCTTCTTTGTATCCTGGAGTCAAACTGGTGCCTCCTTCTTTCACCCAGTCAATATATCTTTACCCGCACAGTACCTACCTTCTCTGCATTGTGTGGTCACGCTGGTGCTTCCTGCTTTTAAGCGGCCATCTTGAGGCAGCATCAGCGCAGCAGTTCTTTGAAGGCTCGTCAAATCAAAACCGGAGCAGTTAGAAAAACTCTTTCATCAAATTTTAATCAGAAGGGTTCAATCTCTTTACTGTGTTAGTTTGATGCCGACACAACAAACGTGCTCAGAGGAGATAATGTTTGAAAAAAGGTGGTAGGTATTTACAAAACTTTTGTTTTGAAGTGGTAATTGCCAACTTCCTGTTGATTTTTGATGAAGGGTGTAAATGAATGAAATGTAGGTCTAAGTGAGACCTACATAGAAGTTTTTGTTTCATGTCTCTACGACATTTCTACCGGAAGTTACAAGCAGTTTTGTCTGTGTTTTCTTCCTAGGACCAGTTCTGTCTGTGTTTTATTCCTAGGGGGCGCTGGAGTGCAATTTTGAGTTTTGGGTTTTTTTGTTTTTTTATTAGATCGCAATTTTCGCCAGTCCTGATGTGTGTGTCCAGTTTGGTGAGTTTTGAAGCATTACAGGTCAAATTACAGCTGAAAGAGACAAAAATGACATGTTTTAGGAAACTTTTGTTTTGAAGGGGTTATTGCCAACTTCCTGTTGATTTTTGCTGAAAGATGTGAGTGTATGAAATCTAGGTCTAAGTCAGACCTACATAAATGTTTTTGTTTCATGTGTCCACGACATTCTTAATGGAAGTTACACACAGTTTTGTGTGTGTTTTTCCTAGGGGGCGCTAGAGCGCAATTTTGAGTTTTGGATTATATCGCAATTTTCGCCAGTCCTGATGTGTGTGTTAAATTTGGTGAGTTTTGAAGCATGTTAAGGAAATCAAATTACAACTCAAAAAGGCGGCGGAATAATAATAATAATAAAACCTTAGAAATACAATAGGGTTCTCTGTCCCAAAGGGAGATTTGGTCCCTAATGATTAGCAAATCCTTTTCAACTTATAATCAATTGAATAGACTGCAAAGACAAAATATTTAATGTTCTCACTGAGAAACAAACATTTTTTGGGGCAAATAATCATTGACTTAGAATTTAATGGCAGCAACACATTGCAAAAAAGTTGGCACAGGGGCATTTTTTACCACTGTGTTACATGACCTTTCCTTTTAACAACACTCAGTAAATGTTTGGGAACTGAGGAAACCAATTTTTGAAGCTTTTCAGGTGTAATTGTTTCCCATTCTTGCTTGATGTACAGCTTAAGTTGTTCAACAGTCCGGGGTCTCTGTTGTGGTATTTTAGGCTTAATATTGTGCCACACATTTTCAATGGGAGCCATGTCTGGACTACAGGCAGGCCATTCTAGTACCCGCACTCTTTTACTATGAAGCCACACTGTTGTAACACGTGGCTTGACATTGTCTTGCTGAAATAAGCAGGGGCGTCCATGATAATGTTGCTTGGATGACAACATATGTTGCTCCAAAACCTGTTTGTACCTTTCAGCATTAATGGTGCCTTCACAGATGTGTGAGTTACCCATGCCTTGGGCACTAATACACCCCTATACCATCACAAATGCTGGCTTTTGAACTTTGCGCCTAAAACAATCCGGATGGTTCTTTTCCTCTTTGGTCCAGAGGAGACGACGTCCACAGTTTCCGAAAACAATTTGAAATGTGGACTCGTCAGACCACAGAACACTTTTCCACCTTTCATCAGTCCATCTTAGATGAGCTAGGGTGTTGTTGATAAACGGCTTTCGCTTTGCATAATAGTTTAAATTTGTACTTACAGATGTTGTGACGAACTGTCGTTACCGACAGTGGTTTTCTGAAGTGTTCCTGAGCCCATGTAGTGATATCCTTTACACACTGATGTCGCTTTTGGATGCAGTACCACCTGAGGCATTCAAGGTCACGGGCATTCAATGTTACATGCCGTGATTTCTCCAGATTCTCTGAACCGTAGATAGTGAAATCCCTAAATTCCATGCAATAGCTGGTTGAGAAATGTTGTTCTTAAACTGTTCGACAATTTGCTGACGCTTTTGTTCACAAAGTGGCGACCCTCGCCCCATCCTTTTTTGTGAATGACGGAGCATTTCATGGAAGCTGCTTTTATACCCAATCGTGGCACCCACCTGTTCCCAATTAGCCTGTTCACCTGTGGGACGTTCCAAATAAGTGTTTGACGAGCATTCCACAACTTTCTCAGTCGTTTTTGCCACTCGTGCCAGCTTTTTTGAAACATGTTGCAGGATTCAAATTCCAAATGAGCTAATATTTGCAAAAAAATAACAACGTTTCTCAGTTGGAACATTATATATCTTGTCTTTGCAGTCTATTCAATTGAATATAGGTTGAAAATGACTTAAAAACCATTGTATTCTGTTTTTATTTACAATTTACATACCCTACCAACTTCACCGGTTTTGGGGTTTTTATTTGATTTTATTGGGGTTGTTTGCTTGCATTTTCTGGTGCTCAACTACGTCCACGTTTCTTAGCTGATTGAACACGTTCCAACACCGAGAAGTTCCGATCTTTTGACTCCATGTGTGTGTGTTGACATTCAGGGGATACAATCTGATTTTAAATCCATTATTTATTTATCTTATTATGTTGTGTATTATTATTAACATGATATTTTATTTTGTTATTACATCTTGTTATGTTGTGTGCTATTATAAACATCACATCTTATTTTGTTATTCCATCTTATTATATTGTGTATTATTACTAACATGATATTTTATTTTGTTATTTCTTTGTCACAAGAAGGTTTACAGTAGAGAAGGGATTTATTTGACCCCATTCCTGGGTGGATCTCACCTAAGAACTGCCTGAGTGGAATGTTGTCCCAGTGGAACGTTGTCCAAGTGGAACGTTGTCCCAGGGTAGGGTTGTCCCAGTGGAACATTGTTCAAGTGAAATGTTCTCCGATTGGAACAATGTCCCAGTGGAACCTTGTCCAAGCGGAACGTTGTCCCAGTGAAATGTTTTCTCAGTGAAATGTTCCTCCAGTGGAACGCTGTCCCAGTGTAACCTTGTCCAAGTGTAACCTTGTCCCAGTGGAACATTGTTAAAGTGAAATGTTCTCCGAGTGTAACAATGTCCCAGTGGAACCTTTTCCAAGTGGAACGTTGTCCCAGTGAAATGTTCCTCCAGTGGAACGCTGTCCCAGTGTAACCTTGTCCAAGTGGAACCTTGTCCCAGTGGAACATTGTTAAAGTGAAATGTTCTCCGAGTGGAACAATGTCCCAGTGGAACCTTGTCCAGGTGGAACGTTGTCCCAGTGAAATGTTTTCTCAGTGAAATGTTCCTCCAGTGGAACGCTTTCCCAGTGTAACCTTGTCCAAGTGGAACCTTGTCCCAGTGGAACATTGTTAAAGTGAAATGTTCTCCGAGTGGAACAATGTCCCAGTGGAACCTTGTCCAAGTGGAACGTTTTCCCAGTGAAATGTTTTCTCAGTGAAATGTTCCTCCAGTGGAACACTGTCCCAGTGGAACGCTGTCCCAGTGTAACCTTGTCCCAGTGGAACATTGTTAAAGTGAAATGTTCTCTGAGTGGAACGTTGTCCCAGTGGAATGTTGTCTAAGTTGAATGTTCTCCAAAAAGAATGTTGTCTAAGTTGAATGTTCTCCAAAAAGAATGTTGTCCAAGTGGAATGTTCTCCAAATGGATTGTCGTCCAAGTGGATAATTTTCCCAGTGAAATGCTTGCCCAGTTGAACATTGTCCCACTGGAATATTGTCCAAGTGGAACGTTTTACAAGTGGAACTCTGTCCCAGTGGAAAATTGTTCGAGTGAAATGTTCTCCCTGTGGAACAATGTGCCAGTGAAATGTTGTCCCGGTGGAACGTTGTCCCATAGTAATGTTGTCCAAGTGGAATGTTCTCCAAATGGAATGTTGTCCAAATGGAACATTGTCCCAGTGGAATGTTTTCCAAGTGGAAAGTTCTCCAAGTGGAACATTGTCCATGTGAAACCTTGTCCTAGTGGAACATTGTTCAAGTGAATTGTTCTCCCAGTGGAACATTGTTTAAGTGAATTGTTCTCTCAGTGGAACCTTATCCCAGTGGAACCTTGTCCAAGTGGATCCTTGTCCAAGTGGAACATTGTCCGAGTGAAATGTTGTCCCAGTGAAATGTTCCCCCAGTGGAACACTGTCCCAGTTTAACGTTGTCCAAGTGGAACCTAGTCCCATCCATCCAACAATCCATCCATCTTCTTCCGCTTATCCGAACGTTCTCCTAGTGGAAACTTGTCTCAGTGTAACGTTGTCCCGTGGAACATAATTAAAGTGAAATGTTCTCCCAGTGGAACATTGTCCAATTGGAATGTTCTCCAAGTGGAATGTTCTCCAAATGGAATGTTGTCCAACTGGAATGTTCTCCCAGTGGAACATTGTCCAAATGGAATGTTCTCCAAGTGGAATGTTCTCCAAATGGAATGTTGTCCAAGTGGAATATTCTCCCAGTGGAACGTAGTCCCAGTGGAATGTTGTCCAAGTGGAATGTTCTCAAAATGGAATGTTCTCCAAATGGAATGTTGTTCAAGTGAAATGTTTTCCTAGTGAAATTTCCCCCCAGTGGAACATTGTCCCAGCGGAAGGTTGTCCAAGAGGAACGTTCTCCAAGTGGAACTGTGTCACAGTAAAGCGTTGTTTCAGTGGAATTTTGTTTGAGTGAAATGTTCTCCCAGTGGAACAATGTACCAGTGGAATGTTGTCCCATTGAACATTCTTCAAGTGAAGTGTTTTCCCAGTGGAACAATGTCCCAGTGGAACGTTGTCCCAGAGTAATGTTGTCCAAGTGGAATGGTCTCCAAATGCAATGTTGTCCAAGTGTAACGTTGTCCCAGTGGAATGTTTTCCTAGTGGAACATTCTTCAAGTGAAACCTTGTCCTAGTGGAACATTGTTCAAGTGAAATGTTCTCCCAGTGGAACAATGTGCCAGTGGAACGTTGTGCCATTGGAATTATGTCCAAGTGGAACATTCTCCTAGTGAAACCTTCTCCCGGTGTACCGTTGTCCCAGTAGAACGTTGTCTCAGTGGAACATTGTCCCAGTGGAACGTTGTCTTAGTGGAACATTCTCCATTTAGAATGTTATCCCAGTGAATTATTGTGTCCCAGAGGAGCATTGTCAAAATGAAATTGCCTCCCAGTGGATCTTTGAATGTTGTACCAGTGGAACGTTGTCCCAGCGAAATATTCTGCCAGTGGAAGGTTATCCAAATGGAACATTGTGCCAGTGGAATGTTGTACAAGTGGAACACTGTCCTAGTGGAACGTTGTCCAAGTTAAATGTTCTCTCAGTAGAACATTTTTCCATTGCGATGTTCTCCAAATGTAACCTTGTCCCAGTGGGACGTTGTCAAAGTGAAATCTTCCCACAGTGGAACTTTCGGCGGTTTCCTAGTGGATCGTTGTCCATGTGGTACGTTCTCCAAGTGAAACATTGTCCCAGTGGGACGTTGTTCAATTGAAATGTTCCCCCACTGGAACTTTAAACCTTTTTTCAGTGATCATTTTGCAATGCAGTCTCTTGAAAATGATGGAAAGCGCCACTCTACATAGCAACTGACGCTGTGGTCAAAGTTGTAATTGCCACAAAACATATTTTATGATATTCAACACTCTACTAAAGCGGACAGTGCCACTACAGTGTGTATGGCATAAGCACTTGAGCGACGTTTCATGAGAGCAGAGTGTGCGCATGTGCTTTTTAAAAGGCAAGAGCGTTTAAGCTCAGCGGCACTTACAGCAGCTGTGTTACCACTAATTGATAAAGAGATTAAATACGGTTCCGTGGCTGCAGTCTCCTTGTCCATTACCGGGTATCGTAGGCCACTTCAATCATTGAGTTGTTGTTCATTATTCCCTCGTAGTAGTAGTAGTCAGTACTTAGCCTACATGTTGTTTGCTGTGTGATGTTGTCTACTTCTATTTGATATCAAGTTCATTTTACTTTGGCGCTGCTTTCAAAAAGTTACTTCCTGTAATGAACTTGCGTGCCACTTTACGTCCAGCACATTGGTTTCCGCGTTGTAGCGTACGTAAAAAGTTTTACTCTGCGTTTTTTGTACGAACACGGCGTACGATTTGTATATTTCTCCAACGATCAAAACCGATTTAACATCAAAACATTTTATTCATTTCCACAAAAAAATTCCACACAATTCCACATTATCCCAAAAATCCCACTGAAAATAAGAACAATTTTCACTTTTTTTTTTTAAAGCCGACATGAGGGAAAAGATTCATACAACCCCTCTCGCGTAAGAGGAGGAGGGTTAATCATTTTGCAATGCAGTCTGCTGAAAATGATGGAAAGCGCCACTCTACATAGCAACTGCCAGGAAACACATTTTAAGATATTCAACACGGTATTGACATCTGGCGGCCCCAAAACCAGTTTGTCACGTTTCACTTGTCAGGTAAACCGTGAGGAACGGGGCCGTATGAATCCCCTTCCGACTGTATTCCAACATTTCTCGTACGGCATTTGAGTTGAACTCTTCAGTACTCAGCGTGGAAGTGGAAATTACCGGACGGGGGGGGAATGTGGACCGTGTGGTATCGCATCGCCGAGTACCTAATGTTGTGGCCGCCCGTGTTCTGAGAGCTTCCAGGAGGACCATAGGCGGTGCAAATGGCGGCCACTCCACCGCCGTGTTGTTTATCCACGAAAGCGCGGCACACTTGCCGACAGCGACCCCCCGCGGGTCCCCGGGCTTTGGATCTCTACGTGTTGCTTAGGTGTAATGTTGTTAACAAGCTCTTGTTTTTTTTTTTTTTTTTTTTTTTTGGAACCGCTTGGTCTCTTTTTTATTTTCTCTTTTATTGCGAGGCCTTCAACCTTAATGAAGCTCTGAACGGACTTCATTAGACCGCTGGGCTCCAGGGGAGAGTGCGACCATTAAATAAGACGGGGAAAAAAACAAAACAAAACAGGTAGGGTTCCTGCTGCGAGGCTTGGACACTGACTGTTATTAGGAGGAATCGGTAGATTTTACGGTAACAATTGGAAGGTCAGTTGCCAGATTTTTTTTTATTTTATTTAATAAGACATATCAAATATTATATATTTTAATATTAAATAAAATAATGATTAAACCCATCCATTCACGGGGAGAACATGCAAACTCCACAAAGAAAGATCCCGAGCCTGGGATTGAACCCAGGACTGCAGGACCTTCGTATTGTGAGGCAGACACACTAACCCATCTGCCACCGTGAAGCCCAATTATTTAATCATTAAATACAATTATGGAATATATTTACAATTTAATTATATCAAATAAACGTGTGTTTTTTTTAATTTATTTTTTACACCCACGTACTATAAATTGAAAAAGAGTACCGCTGGGTTTTTTTTCAAGTAAAATTTTGGTGACTGACTGCCATTTTTTTTTTTACTGTAAAATCAATCATTGTTGATTTTACAGTGCATTACTGTAAATCATATTACATATTACATTCCGGACTATGAGCCGTTACTTTTTTCCTACACTTTGTCTCCTGCGGCTTATAAAACGGTGCGGCTAATTTATGGATTTTTCTCCGATAACAGCCGTAATGAAATTAAAAAAAAAACAGCAACAAGCAAATGTGTGTGTCCAAGTGGAACGTGTCATGCCTGCTAATCTGGTTTTATGTTTGATCATGTTTTGTTTTGTTTTTGGACTCTTGCTTCACGTTTTGCATTTCCTGGTTTTGTTTGTTTCCATGCCAACCCATTGATTTTCACCTTGCCATCCTAGTCACGCCCCGTCCCTCAGCTCTCACACCTGTTTCTTATTACCACTGCTAATATTTAAGGATTTTACTTTCTGTCCATCAGTCTGGGATTTTTGCATGTGCTTGCCTTCATGCCTTCACGATTACCTGCTACGCACCCTGTTATCCATGCCCCTTGTTTTGGTCACAGTAAGTGTTTTTGTTTTAGTTGTTCATAGTTCTGCCACAGTGCAAGTTGAAGTTTATAGTTTATCGTCTTTCATGCCATCAAGCAGGTGTTTTGTTTTCCTGTTTGTATTTTTGTAGCCAAGTTTTGTACCTCTTTGTGAGCGCCTTTACTTCGATTATTTTTGTATTTAGTATTCAAATAAACCATGTACTTACACTCTCGTTTGGCTCATCCCGTATCCTCTCTGCATCGAAGAAGCAAAAATAACCACAGTCCAGGCTTGACAGAACGTTGTCCAAGTGGAACGTCCCATTGATTGATTGATTGATTGATTGATACTTTTATTAATAGATTGCACAGTACAGTACATATTCCGTACAATTGACCACTAAATGGTAACACCCGAATACGTTTTTCAACTTGTTTAAGTCGGGGTCCACGTTAATCAATTCACGTGTAACATCCAGTGTAACATTGTCCAAGTGTAACAATCTCCAAGATGAAGCTCGTCCCAGTGGCACATTGTTCAAGTGAAATGTTCTTCCAGGGGAACATTGTGCCAGTGGAATGTTGTCCAAGCGGAACGTTCTTCAAGTGGAACGTTGTCAAAGTGAAACATTCCACCAGTGGAACTTTGAATGTTGTACCAGTGGAACATTGTCCCAGCAAAATGTGCTGCCAGTGATACATTGTCCCATTGGAATGATGTCCAAGTGGAACACTGTCCCAGTGGGACATTGTCAAAGTGAAATGTTCCCCCAGTGGAACATTGTCCTAGTAGAAGGTTGTCAAAGTGAAATGTTCCCCCAGTGAAACGTTTTTCCAGTGGTATGTTGTCCAAGTGGAATCTTGTCCAAGTGGAACGTTCTCTGAGTGGAATGATGTACCAGTGGAAGGTTGTCCAGGTGAAATCTTCTCCCATTGTAATGTTGTCAAAGTGTATCATTCTCCAAGTGGAACCTTGTCCCAGTGTTACGTTGTCCAATTAGAACCTTGTCCCAGTGTAACGTTGTCCAAGTGGAACATTTTCCCAGTGGAACATTGTCTCAGTGGAACTTTATCCAAGTGAAATGTTCTCCCAGTGGAACTTCCTCCAAGTAGAACATAGTCCAATTGAAATGTTCCCCCAGTCGAACATTTTTAAAATGAAATGTTACCCCATTGGAACTTTGAACTTTGTACCAGTGAAACATTGTCCCAGCGAAATGTTTTGCCAGTGGAAGATTGTCCCAGTGGAATGTTGTCCAAGTGGAACACTGTCCCAGTGGGACATTGTCAAAGTGAAATGCTCCCCCAGGGGAACATTGTCCTAGTAGAACGTTGTCGAAGTGAAATGTCCCCCAGTGAAACGTTTTTCTAGTGGAATGTTGTCCAAGTGGAATGTTGTCCAAGTGGAACGTTCTCTGAGTAGAATGATGTACCAGTGGAAGGTTGTCCAGGTGAAATCTTCTCCCATTGTAATGTTGTCAAAGTGTAACATTCTCCAAGTGGAACCTTCTCCCAGTGTAACGTTGTCCAAGTGGAACATTGTCTCAGTGGAAATTTATCCAAGTGAAATGTTCTCCCAGTGGAACTTCCTCCAAGTAGAACATAGTCCAATTGAAATTTTCCCCCAGTGGAACATTGTCAAAATGAAATGTTCCCCCAGTGCAACTTTGAACTTTGTACTAGTGAAACATTGTCCCAGCGAAATGTTTTGCCAGTGGAAGATTGTCCCAGTGGAACATTGTCCCAGGGAAATGTTCTGCCAGTGGAAGATTGTCCCAGTGGAATGTTGTCCAAGTGGAACACTGTCCCAGTGGGACATTGTCCCAGGGAAATGTTCTGCCAGTGGAAGATTGTCCAAGTGGAACACTGTCCCAGTGGGACATTGTCAAAGTGAAATGTTCCCCCAGTGGAAGATTGTCCTAGTAGAACATTGTCAAAGTGAAATGTTCCCCCAGTGAAACGTTTTTCCGGTGGATTGTTGTCCAAGTGGAATCTTGTCCAAGTGGAACGTTCTCTGAGTAGAATGATGTACCAGTGGAAGGTTTTCCAGGTGAAATCTTCTCCCATTGTAATGTTGTCAAAGTGTAAAATTCTCCAAGTGGAACCTTGTCCCAGTGTAACGTTGTCCAAGTGGAAAATTGTCTCAGTGGAACCTTATCCAAGTGAAATGTTTTCCCAATAGATCTTCCTCCAAGTAAAACATAGTTTTATCAGTTTGTCAAAATTAAATTTTCCCCAGTGGAACTTTGTACCAGTGGAACATTGTCCCAGCGAAATGTTCTGCCAGTGGAAGATTGTCCCAGTGGAATGTTGTCCAAGCGGAACGTTCTTCAAGTGGAACGTTGTCAAAGTGAAATTTTCCCAGAGTGGAACTTGATCTTTGTCCCAGTGGAACATTGTCCCAGCCAAATTTTCTGCCAGTGGTACATTGTCCCAGTGGAATGTTGTCCAAGTTGAACATATATACATGTATACATACATATATATATATATATATATATATATATATATATATATATTAGGGGTGGGCAAATTAATGCGTTAATTACACGTTAACTCATCAATCTATTAACGCCGACAATTATTTTATCGCACATTTGCGTATGTTGTTTACATGCTTTTATTTTGTTAACGCCTTTTCTTAACAAGATGGCATCTCCCGGATGTACTTTGGCGTCGAGGGGCTCTTGGTAAAGATGGAACATTTGGCAAAAATACCGGACAATTCTGCAAATTTCATGGGTGGCTTACAGCGTGGTCACTCCGGGATCACTTACGACCGCCAGACAATTCTGGATGTGGATAGATCGGGCTGTTTTGGACTGAATGATGCATGCTTGCTAGACCGGCTAGCTAGCATGGGAATACTTTGCCGGCTACATCCAGTGGCCTGTGAAGCAGCGGAGTATATGTGTTGTCTGTCTATTTATGAATAATGCAGACGAGGAGTGTTGGCTGAGTTCTTAACGTTTGCTTTCAGAGCGTGCATATCACAACATACAAGATGGCGACACAACCTATACCGGGCTACCGCGCATGCTCGTCACTCATGTTGCATGCTGGGTAGGGTAGTTCTTTTTTTCCCTGGCTCATAACATCACAATATAGTACCATGTATATGCGTTCAGTTTATCAAAGCACCAAGCAAACAATCGGAAAATTCCCATCATATCAATTCCTAGATATGGTCATAATTATTCTAAGTGCACTACGCAGAATAAACACAACATTATTAATATTGCTACTATGGATAATTTGATCAAAAATTCCCTAAAACAGCCCACTACCTATAATATAGGTTTTTTAAACATAAGATCCCTGATTAAAAAAATGTTTCTGCTGTTACCTCAGAAATTGCCTGTTCAGATGTTATGATTGTGGCTCAGAGATTTGTATGTGGATTATATTTATTTTCCATAACAAACAGGATAACTTAAATACCCTGGCAGTGGCAATAGGCTTAAATGTTTGTATTTACATTTTTTGAGTAGATTTTCATAAAATATGTTATTTAACTGCTACTGTTTAACAAGTACTGATTTAAATTGTTTGCACAACAAATGTTTTGGCACTTTTGTTCATGTGGGAGAATATTCCAACTACTTTTGAATTCATTATTGGGCTTTGCCTATACAATGCAGTTAATTGCGATTAATCGGAGAAATAATGCGATTAACTTTGATTAAAATTTTTAATCGTTGCCCAGCCCTAATATATATATATATATGTATATATTTATATATACATATATATATATATATATATATATATATATATATATATATATATATATATATATATATATATATATATATATATATATATATATATATATATATATTCCATATTGAGTTTTGGAAAAAGTTTGTCATAAACGTTATTTACTTGATAAAAAAAGATTATTAAAAAAATGAATTTGCATGTGTGAATGTATTCACCTATAAACATTCATTCACTTTCTTCTTTCCTTCATGGATCTAAACTGTACCGCTTCCGGTATTTTTTTCTATATTTTTATTGTGATATTTTCAGAATGTGTTTGTTCTATTTTTGGCCAAAGTAAGAAAAAGTAAACAGTCTGAAGTTGTCTTTATTTTTTTTAGTTTAAATGCCAGGATTTTAATAGTCCGGTCCGCGTGTTGCACAGATTTTCCTCCATGCTAAAATAAATTTGACACCCCTGGTTTAGCTGAAGGGAGAGCTAGCTTCCGCAGCTAGTGGGATGACTTCTGTTTTGTTTGATCAGCCGTTTTACTGCCATGTTACAGACACCGATTGGAGACAATCAAGGTATGTCAATAAATATTTACGGAATTTTTCTGCGTCAATAACTCATTTTAAAACATATACATCTGTGGCTTATAGTCTAGTGCGGCTAATATGTGGAAAAATATATGTTTCTTCTCCAATTTAGTGCGTGCAGCTTATATCCTGGTGCGCTTTATAGTCTGGAAAATAGGGTAATTTGTGTCTTTATCACAACATTTTTTTGGGGGGTTTTTTTGACACTGAACTTATGTAACTTTTAAAGTAATTTTCCAAACGCTGGTGCTAAATAACTCAAGTGTGTGTGTGTGTGTGTGTGTGTTTGTATGTTTGGTGCAGTTCAAAGTGAGCCAGGCTTCCTGTCATGTGGTTTTAAATGGTGCGGAGAGCCAGCGGGAGGTATTCATGGGCTAAAGAAATGCTTCCGAAAGATCCCTGTTCTTATAGATATTGTTAAACACACACGCACACACACCCACACACACGCACAAACGCGCACACACACACACACACACACACACGCACACACGCACACACACACACACGCACATACAATTTATTGTATTTGTTACCTTCTTGAGGCCTCCGAATAATGCCTACCTCTTTAGGACCACCCTTCTAGATATATAAAGGATGTGTATTTGCAACATTACTAATATATACTGTACATTCTATGCAAATATAAAAAAGTTTGTTGTGAAAAATGATAAAAAGTTCGCAATTTCAGAAGAAAAACTTATAATTTTGGCAGTATTATATCAAACCCCGTTTCCATATGAGTTGGGAAATTGTGTTAGATGTAAATATTAACAGAATACAATGATTTTCAAATCATTTTCAACCCATATTCAGTTGAATATGATACAAAAACAACATATTTGATGTTCAAACTGATAAACATTTTTTTTTCTGCAAATGATCATTAACTTTAAAATTTGATGCCAGCAACACGTGACAAAGAAGTTGGGAAAGGTGGCAATAAATACTGATAAAGTTGAGGAATGCTCATCAAACATTTATTTGGAACATCCCACAGGTGTGCAGGCTAATTGGGAACAGGTGGGTGCCATGATTGGGTATAAAAACAGCTTCCCAAAAAATGCTCAGTCTTTCACAAGAAAGGATGGGGCGAGGTATACCCCTTTGTCCAGAACTGCGTGAGCAAATAGTCAAACAGTTTAAGAACAACGTTTCTCAAAGTGCAATTCCAAGAAATTTAGGGATTTCAACATCTACGCTCCATAATATCATCAAAAGGCTCAGAGAATCTGGAGAAATCCCTCCACCTAAGCGGCATTGAACAAACATTGAATGACCGTGACCTTCGATCCCTCAGATGGCACCGTAGCAAAAACTGACATCAATCTCTAAAGGATATCACCACATGGGCTCAGGAACACTTCAGAAAACCACTGTCACTAAATACAGTTCGTCGCTACATCTGTAAGTGCAAGTTAAAGCTCTACTATGCAAAGCGAAAGCCATTTATCAACAACATCCAGAAACGCAGCCGGCTTCTCTGTGCCCGAGATCATCTAAGATGGACTGATGTAAAGTGGAAAAATATTCAGTGGTCTGACAAGTCCACATTTCAAATTGTTTTTGGAAATATTCGACATCATGTCATCCGGACCAAAGGGAAAGCGAACCATCCAGACTGTTATCGACGCAAAGTTTAAAAGCCAGAATCTGTTATGGTATGGGGGTGCATTAGTGCCCAAGGCATGGGTAACTTACACATCTGTGAAGGCACCATTAATGCTGAAAGGTACATACAGGTTTCGGAACAACATATGTTGCCATCTAAGCGCCGTCTTTTTCATGGACGCCCCTGCTTATTTCAGTAAGACAATGCCAAGCCACATTCAGCAGTCCTGCAACATGCAGTCCAGACCCGTCTCCCATCGAATATGTGTGGCGCATTATCAAGCGTAAAATACGACAGCGGAGACTCCGGACTGTTGAACGACTGAAGCTCTACATAAAACAAGAATGGGAAAGAATTCCACTTTCAAAGCTTCAACAATTAGTTTTCTCAGTTCCCAAAAGTTTACTGAGTGTTGTTAAAAGAAAAGGTGATGTAACACGGTGGTGAACATGCCCTTTCCCAACTACTTTGGCACGTGTTGATCATTATTTGAAAAAAAAAATCAAGTTTATGAGTTTGAACATCAAATATCTTGTCTTTGTAGTGCATTCAATTGAATATGGGTTGAAAAGGATTTGCAAATCATTGTATTCCGTTTATATTTACATCTAACACAATTTCCCATCTCAAATGGAAACGGGGTTTGTAATAAAAAATGGTCATTTTCCTCAACGCAAGTCAAAATGTCACAAGAAAAACTGAACATTTGTGGAGTATTATGATAAAAGTTGGAATTTTACTCAATAACAGTTGCAATTGTACAAGAAAACTTAATATTTTGGCAATTTTATGAAAAGAGTCATAATTTTACCCGACAAAAGTCACAATTACTGCACTTAAATGTCCAATATATGTATGATATATTTATATTATTCACATGTGAATATTGCTGTATAGTATTTATTGTCTATTGTGAGCAAACGGTGGTGCTGAATTTCCCCCAGGGATCAATAAAGTACTTTCTATTCTACTCTATTTTATTCAAATTTTATAAGAAAACTGAAAAATTTGGGCAACATTATAATCATTTTTATTTGGCAAAATTACGACAAAAGTCATCATTTTACTCAAAAATATCAAAAATTTACAGGAGCAACAAAAAAAGGCAATATTGTGATAAAAGTCAGAATTGTATGTGACAAAGTCACCATTTTGCATTACAAAAAGTAATAATTTTACATAAAAAAGTAATAATTTTACGAAAAATAGTTGCAATATTACAAAAACAGAAAGAATATGAAGTATTGTTCCCAATTTTTTTAAGAAAAAAGTTGACACATTGTGAGAAAAGTACTGCTTTTAGTTCATTTATTTATTGTTTTGTTTGTTTTTGTTTACTTCAAGTTATTACAGTATGTCTCTATATACATATTTATTTCATTATCGTTATTAATTTTTGCCAAAGGGGGCGCATATCAATTTTTTACACACACTCGTTATTTCATATATTGGCCAGAGGGGGAGCACTTCAAATATTTACACACACTTGTTATTTCTTATGTTGACCAGAGGGGGAGCACTTTTAAAACCGACAAACAGTGAATTCTAAAAAATCCCTATTTTTTTGGGACCACCCTCATTTTGATAGATTTTACCACCAGGGGTGCAAATGAGATCTAATGTTGTTGTTTTTTGTAATGGGCTTAAGGCCGATGACAAACGAGCCACGGACCACAGTAGCTAAATGTTAATGGCCACTGTAGTCTTAGTACTGTAGTGTGTTTGTTCATCCTACGGTCGTAAAATCAGCTGTTCACCTGGCGGGTTTCTTTAGCTTGTTTTATCATATATTACTGCCTTTGCACTTGTCAGTGTTTAATTCTGTATGCACATTAAATCAACAAAAAAAATCTGACTTTGTAGCAATGTTCACGAATTGTAGTATTTGGCTCTCTATTAGATGCAATGGTTTTGGTCCTAACTTGTTCACCGGTCTTCATATGGAAGGTACTTTTCCTTGTTGACGTCTCAAGAAGGGTAGAAATACAAGAACACACTCACAAAAATTCAACCTGGCTGGGCGGGGAGACAATGTTTTGTGTTAGTGCAGTCGTGTCCTTGTATGCTCAAGTGGCGACACTTCTGAGCTACAAAAGAACATCCATTTTCTTCAGAAAATCAATGTAACTTTACTTGTCTCCACGGACAAAAGTGAGGAGACCCTTGTCTCACTCAACAAGTGAAGGAAGTCAATACAACTTATTAAAACTTAACTGTCTTCATCCCTGAATCTTCATTCCTCACCTGAGCGGGGTGTTGTTGACAATTGTGTGTTGCTTAAGGTCGCAGGAACACTTTAGGGAAGGTCCTTCTCTCTTCCCCGTGCATGAAGAAAAGTCAATTAAGGCTCGTGCTGGTATTGTACGCTGTTAGCATGACTTATTAACGTGCTAAGTTACTGCGTTTTTTGTCAATATGTAATTTCAGTGATTGTTATTAGCACATTTTGTTAGCGTGTATTGTTGTCGTGTTTAGTTAGCGTGATTTGTTAGTAAGTGTGACTAGTTGAGTTGTGACTTTTGCTGACGCTTTCGGTTAGCATGTTCTTATTGTGTGTTTAGCGGGTGTTGTTCGCAAGTAGTA
This sequence comes from Nerophis ophidion, assembly GCF_033978795.1. NCBI lineage: Eukaryota > Metazoa > Chordata > Actinopteri > Syngnathiformes > Syngnathidae > Nerophis > Nerophis ophidion. The sequence continues at coordinate 18,798,791 of NC_084613.1, read as the reverse complement.
CGTTGTGTTAGCTTGTATTATTAGCACATAGTTAGCGTGTGTCGTTTGAATGTGTTTTTAGTGTGATTTGTTCATAAGTGTTACTAGCATGTGTTGTTTGTGATTATTGCTGGCGTTTTCAGTCAGCGTGTGTTGTTAAAATGTGTTCTCATTGTGTGTACAGCGTGTGTTGTTCGCGTGTATGTTGTGTTAGCGTCTTTTATTAGCATGTGTTGTTAATGTGCATAGTTAGCCTGTGTTGTTAGCATATGTTTTTATTATGTTTCGGTCGTAAGTGTTACTAGCATGTGTTGTTTGTGATTATTGCTGGCGTTTTTTTGGCGTGTGTTGTTATTGTGTGTATAGCGTGTGTTGTTCGCATGTACGTTGTATTAGGGAGTTTTGCCAATGTATGTAGTTAGCGTGTGTTGTTAGCATGTATTTTTAGTGTGCCAGCGTTTTTGGTCAGCATTTGTTGTTTGTATGTTTTTTTTGTGTGTATCTTTTGGTTTGTGTGTTCTGTTAGCGTGTTTCGTTTGTATATTTTGTTAGCTTGTATTGCTAGTATATGTTGTTGATCTGCGTTGATAGCATGTGTTGTTGGTGTGTTTTCTTAATGTTACTGTTTGTTTTTTAGCATGTTTTTTTTGCGTTTTTTTGCCTGCGTTTTTAGCATGTATGTTTTGCTAGCGCGTGCTGTTATCATAAATTTTAGCATTTTTTTAAACGTGTTGTTTGCGCGTTTCGTATATATCCTTAGCGTGTGCTGTTAGCATATATTGTCAGCATTTGTTGTTTGTATGGGGTTTTTTTTAGTGCATCCTTTTGTTGGTGTGTTCTGTTAGCCTGTTTTATTTGTGTAGTTTGTTAGCTGGTATTGCGAGTACAGTGGGGCAAAAAAGTATTTAGTCAGCCACCGATTGTGCAAGTTCTCCCACTTAAAATGATGACAGAAGTCTGTAATTTTCATCATAGGTACACTTCAACTGTGAGAGACAGAATGTGAAAAAAAAATCCAGGAATTCACATTGTAAGAATTTTAAAGAATTTATTTGTAAATTATGGTGGAAAATAAGTATTTGGTCAACCATTCAAAGCTCTCTCTGATGGAAGGAGGTTTTGGCTCAAAATCTCACGATACATGGCCCAATTCATTCTTTCCTTAACACGGATCAATCGTCCTGTCCCCTTTGGAGAAAAACAGCCCCAAATCATGATGTTTCCACCCCCATGCTTCACAGTAGGTGTGGTGTTCCTGGGATGCAACTCAGTATTCTTCTTCCTCCAAACACGACAAGTTGAGTTTATACCAAAAAGTTCTATTTTGGTTTCATCTGACCACATGACATTCTCCCAATCTTCTACTGTATCATCCATGTATCCATTTTGGTATAAACTCCACTCGTCCTGTTTGGATGAAGAAGAATACTGAGTTGCATCCCAAGAACACCATACCTACTGTGAAGCATGGGGTTGGAAACATCATGCTTTGGGGCTGTTTTTCTGCTAAGGGGACAGGACGATTGATCCGTGTTAAGGAAAGAATGAATGAGGCCTTGTATTGTGAGATTTTGAGCCAAAACCTCCTTATATCAGTGAGAGCTTTGAATGGTTGACCAAATAATTATTTTCCATCATAATTTACAAACAAATTCTTTAAAATTCCTACAATGTGAATTCCTGGATTTTTTTTCACATTCTGTCTCTCACAGTTGAAGTGTACCTATGATGAAAATTACAGACCTCTGTCATCATTTTAAGTGGGAGAACTTGCACAATCGTTGGCTGACTAAATACTTTTTCACCCCACTGTATATATTAATAATCTCCAATGATAACATGTGTTGTTGGTGTGTTTTTCTTAATGTTATAGTTAGTTTTTTTTAGCATGTTTTGTTTGCCTTGTATTGTGGTTTCCCAGTGTTTTTTTTTATTTTTAGCATGTGTTGTTTGTTTTGCTTCCGGATGTTGTTGACATAAAATGTGAGCATTTTTTTTTTAAACCCGTCGTTTGGTATTTTTTTTTATATTTTCTTAGCGTGTATTGTGAGCATGCGTTGTGCGCACTCATGTCGGCGTTTGTCGTTGGCATATATGTTGTTAGCGTGTGTCGCTAGCGTGCGTTGTTAGTCAGCCCTGCTGTCTGGGTGACAGGCGTGTGTCTTTGTTAAGGCAGCGCTGGTAATGCTTCTCATATGTGGCGCATTTCCCTCCAGGCGCACAAAGGGCCCGGGCCTCGACCGCAGCATCGGGCCCGAGCTAACGGGCTAATTAATGAGTGCAAAACCACACTCCAGCCTCTGTTCTTCATTTAGAAACTGGTCTGCTCTCCTTGATGATCTGATGCCCTCTTTCGTTTCCTGTTTGCGCACATTTTTCCCCCCCTTTAACGATTGTGTCACCGACTTGTTGTGCGTGACGACAATGACCGATTGTGTGTTTCCTGCGTGATCGTGAGACGCGTCGCTATGGTAACGTGCAAACATCACTTTGCTAAACGAAGGGCTGTTTGCGGTGACTCAATAAACGAAATGGTTCCTCCTACGGGCACAAATTCATAAAAACAACGACAAAGAAAAACAACAACAAAAAAAAAACATGACGCAAAGTCGTCCTCGGGCCAGATCTATTTTTATTTACGAGCTAAATCATGTGTCACAAAGTAAAACTCATCTCTTTGTATCGTTAACGTTTTCCCCTCTGCCCATCAACCGTGTTAAGCTCCGCCCCTTAAGGTACCATCATGGGGTACCAAAAAAAGTAGTTATTGGTGAGTTTTTCTGAATGACAACATGAGTGGATGTTTTTAGTCACATGACTAATATTTGATGGTGAGCATGTATAGGAGCGCCATCGCCACGGAAACGCCCTCGTTGCCCCCGAGCACTAGAAGACTAGTAGTGTGTGTCAGCGTATGTGCGTGCTTAGGTGTGTGTAAGGTGGGGGGGGCTTGTGTTTTCTTAGAGTCTGAGTAGCAGTGGGCCCCCATGATTGGTAAAAGGAGACCTTTGTGTGTTTGTGCTGCAACGTTCCCAGAGGGACACAATGAATGGAAGCTTTTTGTCCCGCTTCCACATCGCTACTGACTACTTTTTATTCTTCTTCTTCTTCTTCTTCTCCTCCTCTCTTCTTCCTCGATCATCACATTCATTAGTGTGTGTGTGTGTGTGTGTGTGTGTGTGTGTGTGTGTGTGTGTGTGTGTGTGTGTGTGTGTGTGTGTGTGTGTGTGTGTGTGTGTGTGTGAGACCAACCAGGATGTCCACTCTGGTCTTGGCCCACATGGTCCTGAAGGTCCACTTTAACATAAATATCAGCAGACTCACACTCACACGTATACTACACACACACACACACACACATATAATACACACACACGTATATACTACACACATTCATATACTACACAGACATACATATATACTACACACACATATACGTATACTACGCACACATACATATATACTACACACACATGTATACTACACACACATATAATACACACACATGTATACTAATCACACATATATACATATACTACACACATGTACACTACACACGCATGTACTAGACACATACATATAGTACACACACTTATATACTACACACACTTATATACTACACACACATGTATACTACACACACATATATAATACATACACGTATAAATTACACACATACATATACTACACACACATACATTTTTACTACACACACATGGCTACTACACACACATATACTGTATACTACACACCCATATACACTACACACACATGTATACTACACACATATGTAATACACACATGTATATACTACACACATACATATACTACACACACATTCATTTTTACTACACACACATGGCTACTAAACACACATAACACACATATACTGTATACTACACACCCATATACACTACACACACATGTATACTACACACACATGTATACTACACACACACATATATACTACACACACATACATATACTACACATACATATACTACACACACATATATACTACACACATATATACCACACACATACATTTAGTACACACATATATATATATACTAAACACACATTTATATTTCACACACTTATATAGTACACACACATATATACTACACACACATATACTACACACACACAAATACTACATACACATATATACTACACACTGACATATATATATATATATTTATATATATATACATATGTATATATATAAATATATATATATATATATATATATATATATATATATATATATACTACACACGCATACAGTACATATACTACACTCATATGTATACTACACACATACAGTATATACTACGCCCACATTATTATAACACACATAAATATATTACACACATATATACTACACTCATATGTATACTACACACACATATATACTATACACATACATATACTACACACACATTGATACTACACACACGCATTTACTACACTCGCATATGTACTACACTTGCATATACAGTATATAGACATATATACTACACACACATATATACTACACACGCATATATACTACACACACGTGTATACTAAACACACATATATACATATACTACACACACGTGTACTACACACACTTATATACTACACACACATGTATACTAGACACATACATATAGTACACACACTTATATACTACACACACATGTATACTATACACACTTATAGAATACACACACGTATATACTACACACATACATATACTACACACACATACATTTTTTACACACAAATGTACACTACACACACATGTATACTAGACACATACATATAGTACACACACTTATATACTACACACACATGTATACTACACACACATATAGAATACACACACGTATATACTACACACAAATGTACACTACACACTCATGTATACTACATGCCCATATACACTACACAGACATGTATATTACACACACATATATACTACACATATATATATATATATATATATATATATATATATACTACACACCCATATACACTACACTCACATGTATACTACACACACATGTATACTACACACGTACAGTATATACTACACACACTATTGCTACACACATATATACTACCCTCATATGTATACTACACACACATATATACTACACACATACATATACTACACACACACATTTACTACACTCGCATATGTACTACACTCCCATATACAGTATATAGACATATATACTACACACACATATATACTACACACGCATATATACTACACACACGTGTATACTAAATACACATATATACATATACTACACACACGTGTACTACGCACACTTATACACTACACACACATGTACACTACACATGCATGTATACTAGACACATACATATAGTACACACACTTATATACTACACACACATGTACACTACACATGCATGTATACTAGACACATACATATAGTACACACACTTATATACTACACACACATGTATACTACATACACATATATAATACACACATGTATATACTACACACATACATATACTACACACACATACATTTTATTACATTGTACGAGTATGTGTTTGTTTGGCATTAAATGTGGGTGGAGGGAAAGGCTGGATGCAAATATAGCTACAAATGAGGCATAACGATGCAATATGTACATACAGTTAGCCTAAATAGCATGTTAGCATCGATTAGCATGCCGTGGAAATCGATGCACACGCCACGTAAATCAACTTGAATCCATCCCTGATCGTGTTGCAACACCCTCAGACAACACACCGATGAGGTGTGATGTCTCCAAGGTACGGAAAACAGTCGAAAAAACGGAAAATAACAGAGTCTATTTTTTTAATGTGTAGGCATTAAAAAAATAGACATGGCTTGGGATCGACTGACACACCCTCCGCGATCGACCGGTAGCTCGCGATCGACGTAATGCCCACCCCTGCTTTAGGGGATTTTACAAAAGGTACCGACAGGTAAGCCAACCTGGTTTTGCTTAACACGACCTTGTTAGGATAAGAGGACAGAGGAGAGCTCAAAGCTGAGCTAAGGAGTAGAAAAGGAAACATAAAGGCAAATAGGTGAGAGTGCGACAAAGTAACACTTACAGGTGTACTGTCCTTTGATTGGCTCGCCTCACTCGGGGGTCCGGGCGCCTGCAGTCTCTTTGAAGCCCACATGAAAGATGGACGGCACTTATTTTTTAAAAGCCATTCTGTCTTTTTTTTTTTTACACTGTTTTATTTTCAGCTTTTTCAATAACTAGACCATTACACGGCGTAGGTGTTCGAATTTTCCACTGACACCTTCTTTATCCTTAATGATGGTCGCCACCTTTGACCAACTTGGACCAAACATGCCAGTAATATGACTTTCTTTTTCTTTGGCGCACTGCCATCAGAAAAATATTCCCATTGTTTCTTGCTTAAGGACTTATTTATTGTTATTTATTTATTATTATTTGTTATTATGTATTATTATGTATTATTATTTATTTATTATTTATCATGTATTATTCATCATTTATTATTTATATTATTTATTTATTATTATTTATTATTTATTTATTAAGGAATTACTCATTGGAACGTTTCATACATTTCTGTATCTTCTCATGTGTTGATTTTCATTGAAAGGTTCATACATATTTTAACGTTTTATTCATTTATTTATTTTTTACGTTCCTTTCAGGTCCAAGGGCACATGCCCCCTCTCATGATCCCCGTGTTTCCTCACGATCAGAGATCTTTGGTGGCTGCCGCCGCCGCACAGCAAGGTTTCCTCTTACCACCCGGCATGTCCTACAAACCAGGTACACACACACACACACACACACACACACATGCATATGCTGGTTATCATTTGGAATGGGGACCAAGTTTTTGATCATCACTTGTGAGGACCACCCTGTCTGCAGTTCGTGGAGGCATAAAAAATTTATAGGTCAAATGGCCACTGCCCAGTTAGCTCTTACACATCTTCAAAGGAATACTGAAATGAGATTTTCTTATTTAAACGGGGATAGCAGGTCCGTTCTATGTGTCATACTTGATCATTTCGCGGTATTGCCATATTTTTGCTGAAGGGATTTAGTAGAGAACATCGACGATAAAGTTCGCAACTTTTGGTCGCTAATAGAAAAGCCCTGCCTTTACCGGAAGTTGCAGACGATGACGTCACCCGTTGATAGCTCCTCACATATTCACATTGTTTTTAATGGGAACCTCCAACAAAAAGAGTTATTCGGACCGAGAAAGCGACAATTTCCCCATTCATTTGAGCGAGGATGAAAGATTCGTGTTTGAGGATATTGATAGCGACGGACTAGAAAAACAAAACAAACAAAAAAACAACAAGTTAAAAAAAAACAACGCTATTGCATTGGGATGGATTCAGATGTTTTTAGACACATTTACTCGAATAATTCTGGGAAATCCCTTACCTTTCTATTGTGTTGCTAGTTTTTTAGTGAGTTTAACAGTACCTGATAGTCGGAGGTGTGTGTCCACGGGTGTCTTGACGCCAATATCTCAGGGAAGTCGACGGCAGCCTTATGGACGGCACAAGCTCAGCTGATCTCCGGTAAGAAGCGACTTTTTACCACAATTTTCTCACCGAAACCTGCTGGTTGACATTCGGTCGGGATCCATGCTCGCTTGACCGCTCTGATCCAAAGTAAAGTTTCACCTCCGGGAATTTTAAACAAGGAATCACCGTGTGTTTGTGTGGCTAAAGGCTAAAGCTTCCCAACTCCATCTTTCTACTTTGACTTCTCCAATATTAATTGAACACATTGCAAAAGATTCAGCAACACAGATGTCCAAAATACTGTGTAATTATGCCGTTAAAGCAGAGGACTTTCAGCTGTGTGTGTGCGCAGCGCTCATATTGCCTAACAGTCCATGACGTCACGCGTACACGTCATCGTTACGCGATGTTTTCAAGAAGAAACCCCCGGGAAATTTAAAATTGTAATTTAGTAAACTAAAAAGGCCGTATTGGCATGTGTTGCAATGTTAATATTTCATCATTGATATATAAACTATCAGACTGCGTGGTGGGTAGTAGTGGGTTTCAGTAGGCCTTTAAATCTCTGGATTGACGAAGTAATGTGCTGATCATACTTACTGGGGACCCTGGGGGGGAAAAAAGAGTTAATATGGTTCATGGGGACCAAATTTAAATAATTTTGCATGATTCACACATATTTGTACGTGACTACTTAGGACCATTTAAAAAAAAAAAAAAGTTCCAAAACAATATGACATGATCCTCAGAATACAACACTACAGCTGTCCTCTTATAGGAAGTTTCACCACTCAAATGTACCAGCTACGGCCCGATGACGGGGCAGTTGAGCAAATGTCTCACACTCAAACTGGCCAGTAAACATGTTTCATGGGCCAAAGCTTAAAAATCACTTTGGCATCTTCAGAATGGATCGGACTATCATTTAAAAAGGTTTCTCTTTAGGAGACCTGTTTTTGTGTCCCCATACCGTCCGAGGTCCCCTAAAGGTGACTGTGTAAACAGAGCGATGTCCCCATTAAGTAAGCATTGCCAGAACACACACGCACAAACACACACACACACACACACACACACACACACACACACACTGGGTGGTATAGCTCGGTTGGTAGAGTGGCTGTGCCAGCAACTTGAGGGTTGCAGGTTTGATCCCCACTTCCGCCATCCTAGTCACTCCTGTTTGGTCTTTGGGCAAGAAACTTTACCCACCTGCTCTCGGTGACGCTCACACTGGTTTAAATGTAACTTAGATATGGGGTTTTGTAATATAAAGTGCTTTGAGTCACTAGAGAAAAGCGCTATATAAATATAATTCACTAATTCGCACGCACGCACTCACGCACACACACATTATTGTATTTGTTACCTTCTTGAGACATCCGAATAATGCCTACCTCTTTAGGACCACCCTTTCTAGATATATAAAGGATGTGTATTTACAACATTAATGATATATACATACTATACAAATATAAAAAAGCTTGTTGTGAAAAATGATTTGGGATTTAACAAGGAAAAGGTCACAATTGCACAAGAAAAACTTCGAATTTTGGCAGTGCTATAATAAAAGTCATCATTTTCCTCAACGCAAGTCAAAATTTTACAAGAAAAAATGAACATTTGTGCAATATTATGATAAAAGTTTGAATTTTACTCAATAATAGTCAAAATTTTACAAAAAAAGTTTAAAAGTTTGGCAATTTTATGAAAAGAGTCGTAATCTTACTCGACAAAAGTCACAATTTTATGAGAAAACTTTAAAATGTTGGCAAAATATAACAATAATCGGAATTTTTGCTGGCAAAATTATGACAAAAGTCATCATTTCACTCAAGAACAACAAAAACATTTTCAATTTTGTGATAAAAGTCAGAATTTTATATGACAGATGTCATATAAAATTATGACAAAAGTTAGAATTTTACTGTAGAAGTTAACTGTTAATGGCCACTATATTCACATATGGGACGCGAGTTGTCAGCACCGGAAGTCATAAAATCAGCTGTTCACCTGTTTTTTTTTTCCGGGGATGAATAGGGAAGTCCTTCTTTAGCTGCCTTCTTGTTTTATCATATATTGCTGCCTTTGCACTTGTCAATGTTTACTTTTGTATGCACATTAAATCAACCAAAAATCCTGACTTTGGAGCAATGTTCACAGACTCTAGTATTTGGCTCTCTATTAGATGCAATGGTTTTCTGTATTAGGACCATGATTTCGGTCCTACCTTGAAACAGTATTATAATGAAAGTCATAATTTTCCTCGACGCAAGTCAAAATTGTATGAGAAAAAGCTGAACATTTGTGCAATATTATGATAAAAGTTGGAATTTTACTCAATAACAGTCGCAATTTTAAAAGAAAAGCCTAAACTTTGGGCATTTTTATGAAAAGAGGCATAATTTTACTCGACAAAAGTCACAATTTTAGAAGAAAACTTCAAAATGTTAGCAAAATTATAGCAATAATCAGAATTTTTGCCGGCAAAATTATGACAAAAGTCATAATTTCACTCAAAAATTTCAGTATTTTACAAGAACAACAACAAAAATTGTCAATATTGTGACACAAGTCATAATTTTACTGTCGAAGCTAACTGTTAATGGCCACTATAGTCTTAGTACCGTTGTGTATTTGTTCATCCTACGGTCACATATGGGACGCGAGTTGTCGTAAAATCAGCTGTTTACCTGCAGGGTTTTTTCCGGGGATGAATAGGGAAGTCCTTCTTTAGCTGCCGTCTTGTTTTATCATATATTGCTGCCTTTTCACCTGTCAATGTTTATTTTTGTATGCACATTAAATCAACAAAAAAATCTTGACTTTGGATCAATGTTCATGGACTCTAGTATTTAGCTCTCTATTAGATGCAATGGTTTTCCGTCTTAGGACCATGATTTCTTTTCTAACGAGTTCATTGGTCCTCCTATGGAAGGTCCGTTTCCTTGTTGATGTCTCAAGAAGAGTAAAAATACAAGAACACACACAAACACTCATGCAGCAGCTGATGAATGTTGAGGAAATAAATGTTTTCTGAATAAACAATCTGTTCCTCCAACAAAGACTTCATGACAGCTGTTATCAGCAGCACCTTCCACACACACACACACACACACACTGGGAAGCCGGTCCACGTTAATGAGGTGTGTCAGGTGAGGAATGTTCTGGAAGTGAGCGGAGAGATTTACAAGCCGTGCTCGTTCATGTCAGGAACAATACGTTGGAATGTCTCTTTTTACAGCTCGCTGAAAAGTTGTGCAAAACATCTGCAACAGGGAGTTTTACACGCACGCACAACGACACAGGCGCGCGCACACACCACACACACACACACACACACGTATCCTGGTACATACTGAATTAAAAAAAAACAAACATAAATATTACTTAGACTGAAATTACGTCAAAAAACCACATAAAGCATGACAATAATAAAGTCCACACAGGGCCAGATATACAGGTATACACACACATAGACATCTCCTAATACACACTGGATTAAACAACTGAACAAAGACTGGACATGGAAACGCTTTTAGGTGCACCAGCAGGAAGTCGACTTGTGACCGAGCTTCTAAAAAAACACATTTCGGCTCCTCACTGGTCGTGATGTTTGTATGAAAGGCATTGAAAGCTAGTTGTGTAGTTGTTGTGTAGCGGTGTTACACACCGTGCACTGATGTTGCACACTGTGCTGCTCTACAGGTGACAACTACCCCATGCAGTTCATTCCTTCAACAATGGCAGCCGCTGCGGCTTCTGGACTCAGTCCACTTCAACTACAGGTAAATCTCTTAACTCTCTGAAACATGTGTGTATATATATATATATATATATATATATATATATATATATATATATATATATATATATATATATATATACATGTATGTATGGCAAAAATCACAAGACTACTTCATCTCTACAGAACTGTTTCATGAGGGGTTCCCTCATGAAACAGTTCTGTAGAGATGTTTGTGTTGTGGTTTGTACAGCCCTTTGAGACACTAGTGATTTAGGGCTATATAAGTAAACATTGATTGATATATATATATATATATATATATATATATATATATATATATATATATATATATATATATATATATATACATATATATATATATATATATATATATATACATATATATATATATATATATATATATATATATATATATATATATATATATATATATATATATATATGTATTTACTTTGCATGCAGTCAAATCTCGTCCCCCGGCCAAATTTTTGAGCCCACTGTGGCCCCCAAGTCAAAAAGTTTGGACACCCCTGGTCTAAGAGCAAGAACCACCATGTCTATTGCCTGGAATGCACACATTTGATTGGCTGAGTAGTCTTGTGTAGCGTAGCTTGATTCGTCAGCGTATTTCCTGATTTGATCAACCGATACCATCCATCCATCCATCCATCATCTTCCGCTTATCCAAGGTCGGGTCCCGGGGGCAGCAGCCTAAGCAGGGAAGCCCAGATATCCCTCTCCCCAGCCACTTCGTCTAGCTCTTCTCGGGGGATCCCAAGGCGTTTCCAGGCCAGCCGGGAGACAAAGTCTTCCCAATGTGTCCTGGGTCTTCCACGTGGCCTCCTACCGGTCGGACGTGCCCTAAACACCTCCCTAGGGAGGCGTTCGGGTGGCATCCTGACCAGATGCCCGAGCACCCTCATCTGGCTCCTCTTGAAGTGGAGGAGCAGCGGCTTTACGTTGAGTTCCTCCCGGATGACAGAGCTTCTCACCCTATCTCTAAGGGAGAGCCCCACCACACGGCGGAGGAAACTCATTTCGGCCACTTGTACCCGTGATCTTATCCTTTCGGTCATGACCCAAAGCTCATGACCATAGGTGAGGATGGGAACGTAGATCGACCGGTAAATTGAGAGCTTTGCCTTCCGGCTCAGCTCCTTCTTAACCACAACGGATCGATACAACGTCCGCATTACTGAAGACGCCGCACCGATCCACCTGTCGATCTCACGATCCACTCTCCCCCACTCGGGAACAAGACTCCTAGGTACTTGAACTCCTCCACTTGGGGCAGTGTCTCCTCCCCAACCCGGAGATGGCACTCCACCCTTTTCCGGGCGAGAACCATGGACTCGGACTTTGAGGTGCTGATTCTCATTCCGGTCGCTTCACACTCTGCTGCGAACCGATCCAATGAGAGTTGAAGATCCCGGCCAGAAGAAGCCATCAGGACCACATCATCTGCAAAAAGCAGAGACCTAATCCCGCGGCCACCAAACCGGAACCCCTCAACGCCTTGACTGCGCCTAGAAATTCTGTCCATAAAAGTTATGAACAGAATCGGTGAACCGATACCTAAAAGTCGATAAAAAAGAAGCAATCTCTCAAAACTTTAAGCCCCACTTAAGAACTTTCAGTTTTGGTTGATTTTGGCGGCGCCAGTGAACCAAAGCGGTTTTGCCAGAAGAAGACCATGAGGACTACAGCATACAGCGTCACACTGACATAATATTGTCACAAATATGGTGTTTATAATGTGTATGCTGATGTTAAATAGCAGACACTATCAAGAAATTAACTTGGATTCTGCTACAAACATGACGCTACTACCAAGAATGTATTGGGGTGGATGTAGGTCCTAATTAAAGAAAGACCGGCGCGCAAGTTTTTTTTATAGTAAGTAGTGTGAAACTTTCACGCTCGTAGGTATTCATTTATAGCTAAAATTAGCATTAGCATTTTGATTCGAGCATCAAAAGTCACTTACTATCCATCCATCCATTTTCTACCGCTTATTCCCTTACTAGTCTGACAAAAACAGAGCCAAAGCAGCATTGGTCTCAAATCCCTCGTCTTTAAGCCCAAGCCAGCGAGTGAGCAAAAAGCAATGTTGATCCTTGACTGTCCACTGTGGCGCAGTGGGAGAGTGGCCGTGCGCAACCCGAGGGTCACTGGTTCAAATCCCACATAGAACCAACCTCGTCACGTCCGTTGTGTCCTGAGCAAGACACGTCACCCTTGCTCCTGATGGGTGCTGGTTGGCGCCTTGCATGGCAGCTCCCTCCATCAGTGTGTGAATGTGTGTGTCAATGGGTAAATGTGGAAGTAGTGTCAAAGCGCTTTGAGTACCTTGAAGGTAGAAAAGCGCTATACAAGTACAACCCATTTATCATTTATTTATTTATTTAATCCGGGTAACCTCCCTTTTTCTTTTTTTGTCCCCTCAAACAAAAATGTTTTCTTTGGTTGTTTTGGAGCTTTGCCATTGATAGTGGTGACTGCACGTAGGCGTTCGCAACGACTTCCCTCTTTTTAACGACTGGGGAATGGGGGAGTGACGTATGCCATAAAGCAAGTCAGCACATTTGTAGTTTTTTGTGCGGCAGGGTTCCTGCCACACTCCTCAAAGTCACTAAGTGCCAGTAAAAGCAATACAGACCCCCTCAGGCCACGACAGAGGTGTCATTTAACTAATACATATACATACACACACATATATATGTCTGTATGTATATATATATATATATATATATATATATATATATATATATACCATATTTCCTTGAATTGCTGCAGGGCGTATAGTATGCACCTGTTTTGAATTACTGCCGGGTCAAACTCGCTTCCCAAATTAATTAGCTCATTCTTAGTATTACCGCCTGGTCAAACTAGTGACGTCACGAGTGACACTTCCCCTGTCATCATTTTCAAAATGGAGGAGGCTGATTTCAATACTGGTAATTTGAAATCACATGAAGGGAGAATTTTAAGAGCTATCCAGTAGGATTTAAGGTCCAAGCTTACATCACACTCAAATTTTTACTGCATACCTTTGGTTAGTGCCGGATTGAGAAGAGGTTTTAAAATAATTAGCGCATGCTTACTTTTACCGCATGCCTTTGGTAAGCGCAGGAGTGAGAAGAGGTTTTAAATTAAAGGGGAACATTATTGAAAAAAGACCATATATTTTTTTAACCTATTTCCGAACTCTAAATGGGTGAATTTTGGCGAATTAAACGCCTTTCCGTTTAGCGCTCATGTGGTGATGACGTCAGAACGTGACGTCTCCAAGGTAATACAGCCGCCATTTTCATTTTCAACACATTACAAACACCGGGTCTCAGCTCTGTTATTTTCCGTTTTTTCGACTAATTTTTGGAACCTCGGAGACATCATGCCTCGTCAGTGTGGTGTCGGAGGGTGTAACAACACTAACAGGGAGGGATTCAGGTTGCACCACTGGCCCGAAGATGCGAAAGTGTCCGCCGCCAGACCCCCATTGAATGTACCAAAGTGTCTCCACATTTTACCGGCGATGACAGACATGGCACAGAGATGTATGGATAACCTGCAGATGCATTTGCAACGATAAAGTCAACAAAATCACAAAGGTGAGTTTTGTTTATGTTGACTTATGTGCTAATCAGACATATTTGGTCGCGGCGTTACTGCCAGCTAATCGATGATAACATGCTACGCTAATGGATGCTAACATGCTATTTACCGGCGGTGCTAAGACAGACATGGCACAGAGATGTATGGATAACCTGCAGATGCATTTGCAAATATATTACGTTTCCTTCAACCCACATTTAATGCGAAAAAAACACTTACCAATCGACGGATTTAAGTTGCTCCAGTGTCAAGAGATGCGAAAGTCCTGATCGTTTGGTCCGCACATTTTACCGGCGATGCTATAACGCAGCTATTCGGCCATGCTATGGCTATGAATAGCGTCAATAGCTATTCGCTCAATAGCTTCAGTTTCTTCTTCAATACTTTCATACTCCAACCATCCGTTTCAATACATGCGTAATCTGTTGAATCGCTTAAACCGCTGAAATCCGAGTCTGAATCCGAGCTAATGTCGCTATATCTTGCTGTGCTATCTGCCATTGTTTGTTTACATTGGCAGCACTGTATGACGTCACAGAGAAATGGATAGTCGCATCGCAAATAGCGAAAATCAAGCACTTTAAAGCTTTTTTTAGGGATATTCCGGGACCGGTAAAATTTTGAAAAAAAAATTCAAAAAATACAACAAGCTACTGGGAACTGATTTTTATTGTTTTCAACCCTTTTGAAATTGTGATAATATATATATATATATATATATATATATATATATATATATATATATATATTAATAACAGTACAAACAATTAAAACAGCTTTCTCCTGTGTCTCCAAGGGGGGGAACATTTTTTGTGTGAGTGTGTTGTGTTTTTTTTTTTTTTCTGTGCGTGCGCCAGCGCGCCGCCGCTAACACGCGAGCGCCCTTTATCGGCCGCCCATCAGCCGCGTCTGACAAAGAGCTGTTGTGATGAATCACGGCAGGAATTCCGCCCCAAAAGCACAACACCTGGCGCGGGCAATTCATCACACACTTTACTGCCGCTTGACACCTGTGCTGGCAGAATAGCACTTAGCACGATAATGGTTATGCTAGTGCATATTTGCAAGGAGGAACATCAAGTGTGTGCTCCTTCAAGGCTCTTTTAAATTTCAGCTTTCACTGCACAAAACACACACACTAAAGTGTTGCTTCATGGTGTCGCTTCTTACCGGAGCGTGGCTTTTGTCCTCTTATGAGACTTTTATTGAATTTGCATTGTGCTTTCGGCCTATCGAGGCTCTCATTAGCCGCTATTGACACGGCGACACAGAGGGGGCACGCCGCCCTTTTTTGAAACCACCAAAAGAGCGGGACGATCACGGCGATGCGACTCCGAGGCGTGAAGCAGACGAAGTGGGGACCTGAATGAGACAGGAAGCTTTTCATGCATTGCTTACAGTAAGAGGGAATAAGGAGTAATTAGCCAGGAATGTTTGCGAGATGCAGGCGTTGGCTGGCAGCACATGTTTGGATATTGTTTTGACTACAATAACCACGCCAGGAGCAATTATGATGACATTTGTAGGCTGAACGCTTCTTATTTTCTCCCCCTTTTTCGGCTCTACACTTTGGCGTAGCTCGCATCCAACCATCGCGTTAGGATTCTCCATGTTAGGACGCACGTGCATTACATGAGCATTACTCTAAAAAAGTGGAAAAATCAACTAAAGTATTTTCCAAACCATAGAGCAGAGGTGTCAAACTCAAATACAGAGTGGGCCAAAATTTAAAACTGAACAAAGCCGCGGGCCAAGGTTGAACAAATTAACCTTTTAGGTGGTAGCGTGTATTGTAGTGTCCCGGAAGAGTTAGTACTGCAAGGGGTTCCGGGTATTTGTTCTGTTGTGTTACGGTACAGATGTTCTCCCGAAATGTGTTTGTCATTCTTGTTTGGTGTGGGTTCACAGTGTGGCACATATTTGTAACAGTGTTAAAGTTGTTTATACGGCCACCCTCAAGTGTCACCTGTATGGCTGTTGACCAAGTATGCGTTGCATTCACTTATGAGTGTGTATAAGCCGCTTACATTATGAAGCTGTTTGTATGGAGGATAAGCGGACGTGACGACAGGTTTTAAAGGCACGGCCCCCAATATTGTTGTCCGGGTGGAAATCGGGAGATATTCGGGAGAATGGTTGCCCAGGGAGATTTTCGGGAGGGGTACTGAACTTCGGAAGTCTCCCGGGAAAATCGGGTATGAATATTAGCAGTGAATGCGGTGTTACAGCGGCACAGCCACTGTATAATACCGGCGGGCCAGCTCTAATGTTAATTTGATATTGCCTCAAGGGCCAAATAAAATTACATGGCAGGCCAAATTTGGCCCACGGGCCAGAGTTTGACACCCATGCCATAGAGCGCACCGGTACATAAGTAGCACGTATCTAAAGTTTAGAAGAAAATCAATATATTAGCTGTACCGTACTATAAGCCATCTGACTTGGAATGCCATCCCATTCCTAACCCATAGGGTTTAATATAATATCGGTCCACCTTTTGCAGCTAGTACAGCTTCAACTCTTCTGGGAAGGCTGTCCACAAGGTTGCAGAGTGTGTTTATAGGAAGTTTCGACCGTTCTTCCAAATGTGCATCGGTGAGGTCACACACTGATGTTGGTGGAGAAGGCCTGGCTTTCAGTCTCTGTTCTAATTCATCACAAAGATGTTCAATCGGGTTCAGGTCAGGACTCTGTGCAGGCCAGTCAAGTTCATCCACACCAGACTCTGTCATCCATGTCTTTATGGACCTTGCTTTGTGCACTGGTGCACAATCAGGTGGACCTTGCTGTTCCCAAAAGGTTGGGAGCATAGAATTGTCCAAAATGTTTGGGCATCCTGGAGCTTTCAAAGTTCCTTTCACTGGAACTAAGGGGCCAAGCCCAACTCTTGAAAAACAACCCCACACCATAATTCTTCACACTCGGCACAATGCAGTCCGAAATGTACCGTTCTCCTGGCAACCTCCAAACCCAGACTCGTCCATCAGATTGCCGTATGGAAAAGCGTGATTCATCACTTCAGAAAACATGTCTCCACTGCTTTGATTGATTGATTGAAACTTTTATTAGTAAATTGCACAGTACAGCACATATTCCGTACAATTAACCACTATATGCTAACACACGAATAAGTTTTTCAATTTGTTTAAGTCGGGGCCCAGTGGCGACGTGCTTTACACCACTGCATCCGACGCTTTGCATTGGACTTAGTGATGCGTGGCTTAGATGTAGTTGCTCGGCCATGGAAACCCATTCCATGAAGCTCTCTGCATACTGTACGTGGGCTAATTGGAAGGTCACATGAAGTTTGGAGCTTTGTGGCAACTGACTGTGCAGAAAGTCGGCGACCTCTTTGCACTATGCGCTTCAGCATCCGCTGACTCCTCTATGTCAGTTTACATGGCCTACCACTTGGTGGCTGAGTTGCTGTTGTTCCCAAACTCTTCCCTTTACTTATAATAAAGTTGACTTTGGAATATTTAGGAGTGAGGATATTTCACGAGTGGATTTGTTGAACAGGTGGCATCCTAAGACAGTTCCACTCTGGAGATCACTGAGCTCCTGAGAGCACCCCATTCTTTCACAAATGTGTATAGAAACAGTCCCCAATGCCCTAAGTCATGGGTGTCAAACTCTGGCCCGCATTCACCGCTAATATTCATACTTGGCAACCCTCCTGATTTTCCCGGGAGACTTCTGAAGTTCAGTGCCCCTCCCGAAAATCTCTCTGGGCAACCATTCTCCCGAATATCTCCCGATTTCCACCCGGACAACAATATTTAACGTTCTCTAAAACCTGTCGTCACGTCCGCTTATCCTCCATACAAACAGCTTCATAATGTAAGCGGCTTATACACACTCATAAGTGAATGCAACGCATACTTGGTCAACAGCCATACAGGTGACACTTGAGGGTGGCCGTATAAACAACTTTAACACTGTTACAAATATGTGCCACACTGTGAACCCACACCAAACAAGAATGACAAACACATTTCGGGAGAACAGAAGAAATACCCAGAACCCCTTGCAGCACTAACTCTTCCGGGACACTACAATACACGCTACCACCTAAAAGGTTCATTTGTTCAACCTTGGCCCGCGGCTTTGTTCAGTTTTAAATTTTGGCCCACACTGTATTTTGAGTTTAACACCCCTGCTCTAAGTGCTTGGCTTTATTCACCTTGTAGCCTGGCCAAGTGATTAGAACACCTGATTCTCATCATTTGGATGGGATGCCAAACACTTATTCTTATTGGTTCATTACACAGAAAGATTTTGTAAATGTTAATTTACATACCTTAAATGTTCCCAAACGGTGTCTGTAACATGGCAGTAAAACGGCTGATCAAACAAAACAGAAGTCACCGTCATCGACCCATTAATCAGCTAAACAGCTAAACACTAACTGTAATTTTAACCGTAGGCGCAAATCCTAACTGTAGCTTTAAGCGTAACCCCTGGCTTTAACCCGAAATGGAACTTTAACCGTCAAGGTCAAACGTTTCTTATCCAATGTTGCGCCCAGAAAATGGTGACCGCTAGCAAATAATACTTCAATGTTTGGGGTAAACCTTACGGTGAGAAGATACTCGCTAAAACACAACACGATAAAACGTTAACGGTTCCTCACCCGTGCAATGCAACGTCTGTTGTATGCACTCAGTCAGCCATAATAACCAGCAATGAAAAATAAAAATATGTCTTTTAAATTTTCTGCCCACTCGAACCGAGGGCGAGGTCTTAGCCAGTCGGAGTTATTCCCTTTTCGGCCATCTTGACGCCGCTCTTAAGCGAGAACGCGGACTCGAACTGGAGTGCTTCTCTTGCGGAACCTGCAACGCTGGACTGTTGTTTACTCAAAGAGGCGCCGCTTTTGTCGGCTTGTAAGTAAACAAAATGTAAATGTCGGAATAAAAGGAGCTTTTGTTCCGCACCTGTGGGGTCAAGGAGGATGAAGGCTTGGAAAAAGGCTCTTTTATATCACATCCACCATCATTAGTGGGTTTTTTTCTCTTATATACTGTATTATTTTTCATCACAGATAGCAACAAGCATTTACAGAGTCGCAAATAACCGTTTAATGCCATCCGAAGTGTTAAAGTGTGTCTCGTGATGGAGCTCATCCGATGGTGTACCTAAAGAAGTGGCTAGTGGTACACAATGCATGAAAAGCAATTATACAATAAAAAAATATACATGTTTAGTATAAATGAATACTGCAACTGAACATCCTTTTTAAATTAAATGTATTTAATCTAATATAATGCATTTATATTAATATATATATATATATATATATATATATATATATATATATATATATATATATATATATATATATATATATATATATATATATATATATATATTTTTTTTTTTTATTTGTTAGATACATTTTAAAATGATTTAATTCAAAATATTTGTATTTACTTTACTATGTATTAATCAATTATTCCATCCACCCATCCATTGTTTACCGCTTATTCCCTTTTGGGGTCACGGGGGGCGCTGGTGCCTATCTCAGCTACAATCGGGCGGAAGGCAGTGTACACCCTGGACAAGTCGCCGCTTCATCGCAGGGCCAACACTGAAAGACATTTAAAATAAAATAAAAATGCATAACACATCGTACACCGTACAAATTGTAGCTTTCAGCCTCGGTTTTATGGTTGAAAATACAGTAAAAATAACAGCGGTACCTTGTTTCCATATACAGTAATGTAATGTAAAAGTGACTGTAGATTTTCAGTTTAAAACTGGAAGATCAGTCGTCAGAATTTTACATAAAAAACAAACAAACAGTGGAATCAAATGTTTTAATGTACAGTAATTAGGAGTAAAAAAACCACCATAAATTTTACAGTAAAAAACATACATACAACTCTTTTTTTCAAACGCTTATTGCAAACGCCGACTTACAGTAACTCATTAATTTGACTTTGTAAGTCATTATTTTAGTATCTCAGGTAACTAGGACCGTTTTGTTTTTACTTTACGGAAAAAATATCGAGATATATATCGTATATTGGGCCCTGCGATGAGGTAGCGACTTGTCCAGGGTGTACTCCGCCTTCCGCCCGATTGTAGCTGAGATAGGCACCAGCGACCCCAAAGGGAATAAGCGGTAGAAAGTGGAAGGATGGATATCGTATATTGCCATTTAGCAAATGGAGCGGAAAGCAACCAAAAGTTGGAGTGTTCTTTACGCAACGAAGCTGGCCTACGTCACCACAGTCTGTAGTCTATTGCCCCCCCCCCCCCCCCCCCCAGGCTGTGGTGGCAGCGACATGCCGAGTTACACCAATCCTTACACCCACCCACCCCCTTCCCTGGTCCCCTCCCCCTGGAGAGTCACCACCTTAACTAACACATTTTCTGGGGGAAACACTACATATGTACAAACATATACATATATATTGTACACATATATGTATATACATACATATATATAAACATACATACATACATATAAACATACATATACACATACATACATATGACTTGTGTGTGTATATATATATATATATATATATATATATATATATATATATGTTTATAATTTTAATTTTTTTTACATACATATATATTTTGTTTCATCCGACCTCACATGGACAAAGATAAGACCTTCTGGGGGAAAGTTCTGTGGTCAGATGAAACAAAAATTGAGCTGTTTGGCCACAATGCCCAGCAATATGTTTGGAGGAGAAAAGGTGAGGCCTTTATCCCAGGAACACCATCCCTACCGTCAAGCATGGTGGTGGTAGTATTATGCTATGGGCCTGTTTTGCTGCCAATGGAACTGGTGATTTACAGAGAGTAAATGGGACAATGAAAAAGGAGGATTACCTCCAAATTCTTCAGGACAACCTAAAATCATCAGCCCGGAGCTTGGGTCTCGGGCGCAGTTGGGTGTTCCAACAGGAGAATGACCCCAAACACATGTCAAAAGTGGTAAAGGAATGGCTAAATCAGGCTAGAATTAATGCTTTAGAATGGCCTTCCCAAAGTCCTGACTTAAACATATGGACAATGCTGAAGAAACAAGTCCATGTCAGAAAACCAACACATTTAGCTGAACTCCACCAATACTGTCAAGAGGAGTGGTCACAAATTCAACCAGAAGCTTGTGGATGGCTACCAAAAGCGCCTTATTGCAGTGAAACTTTCCAAGGGACATGTAACCAAATATTAACATTGCTGTATGTATACTTTTGACCCAGCAGATTTGGGCACATTTTCAGTAGACTCATAATAAATTAATTAAAGAAACAAACTTCATGAATGTTTTTTGTGACCAACAAGTATGTGCTCCAATCACTCTATCACAAAAAAATAAGAGTTGTAGAGATTATTGGAAAATCAAGACAGGCATGACATTATGTTCTTTACAAGTGTATATAAACTTTTGACTACGACTGTATACATATATATATATATATATATATATATATACATATATATATATAATTTTTTTTTTTAATCCTTACCAGCCAAGCAAATCATATTGTGGATGTAGATGCCAAAAAATATTAAAGCTGTTTGACTATTTTATATCGAAATGTAGTTAATAATAGAACTGGCACCTAATGTTGTTAAAAAAAGTATTGATTATGAATCAAGAATCGTTTTGAAACAAAAATCGATTCCGAATCGAATCAAGTCATGTGGTGCCCAAAGATTCAGAGCTCTATTATTTATATATGGAGACAGTGTTTTGCATGTATCCCATAATGCCCTGCAATGAATTTAAATGGGTATAATTAAAAATAAATGTTATGGGCTGGAACGTTTTTTTTTTATAATGCCCACAAAGTTCAGTGAGCGGGTTGTTATTTGTGACCATGTTTGTTGACTTTTTGTGTTGGTTCAATTTTTTTTCCTGCGCCATGACTAGGAAAGGTTGTTTGGATTGGGTCATATAAAAAATTGCTGTGCTTTTAATATTAAAAATGTACACATCATGGACACTGGGGTGTTTAATTTTAATACTAGTTTTATGGAAATGATGGAGTTGTCTTACGGACCCAATTGATTGGGCCGGGGTTTGGACACACCTGTCCTGAATCCTCTCCTACAAACCAGACAATGCAATAGAATCCCCCTGTCGTGGGTTCTGTCACATCAGCACAAATGTCAGCTTGTCCGATCCGAAAACTTTGTTCCGTCAATTTGTAATCTAAAAAAACTGCGTCTCTGTACTCCCCCGGGAGGGTGTAAGTAAAACCGTGCGAGATCTTGTTAACGCAGCACATCGATCAGTAGCAGAGAATAGACCAGAACAGCGCTGACCATGTGGCGTGTGTCGCCACTTCCTCTAAGTTTCCTCCGAACGGTTGGTATGAGTAGACGTTTATTCAAACAATAGTTCTGTTCCTTGTGGTCTGTCAGAACATCTGGCAGAGGCTCGTATTGATTTGTGTTCAGCGGCTTCCCGTCAGAAGCGTAAAAGAAAATCCAGCAGCAGCAGAAGTAGCTCTGCGGTCGTCTTGATTGACACGGGAGGCCTCGCCGCCATCCCGCGCTCGTAGATCCACGCCGCATTCTTACAGGGATTTCATCTTGGCGGGGGTCGGCCCAGAGCGCTCGCCAGGGCCTTCCAAGGAAAACAAGCGGGGTGACATCGGGGCTTTGTCTTCAGCGGTGAAGCCTCTTCTGTTTGTGTTTAATATCTGCCTCGGAGACGGACCGCCAACTTCTCCTGCGGCCCGACTGCCGGACCTGGCGCTCCGGAGGTGAAATGACGGCGGTCTCGGGTGTCTGCGGGATCACCTCCACCCCCCCCCCTCCCTCGAAGCCTTCATCCCTTCTTCCCTTCGCTTGCTTCCCTCCTCTGGATCGCTGGTCCCCGGTGGATTTGCAGTCTCGAGTACTGGGAAATCGGATCTGCCAACGCTGGGGGCGTTTGGGCCGAGGGAAGCCAGCAGGGACGCGGATTAGAGGATGAAGATAAGATGGGAAGGAACAGATGGTGGAACGAGTGGAGAAACCACAGCGAGAGGAGTGAAAGCAGACAATAGCTCAGTCTCAGATGGTACACTTGCGTACTTGGACATTGGCCTTGTTAAACACTGCAGGGCAATCCCGATTTTTTTGGCCCCGTATGGGAATTTACGGCAAAATTTGTTTAATCTGATCATAATTTGGATTAAAACGTAACTGTGTGCATGGACCCTAAAAAAATAACGTGCATTTTAATGCATCAAACCTTGACATGCGCAGCACACACCGTCGACGGAAAAGTGCGGTATTGTTTGTGCTATGGCGCCATCTTTTGGGCGTCTTCGCCCATTGCAAGTGCTGAAGAAGAAGAAGAAGAAGAAGAAGAAGAAGAAGAAGAAGCAGTGATGTCCGCTGTAAACAAACATGGCTTTGTCCGACATCGCCACGTCATTTTTTCTTTCTGTTCACTACTTTTGTTTTACACCTCTTTGTTCGGTGCCCTCCATGCTAACAGTTGCCTTAAGTAGCTGCAAGGTCGTGGATAAAACAACTCGTTGGGGGACGAGAACTGGATCCCTTCTTGTATTGTTACACTGACACATGACACTCAAGACCGTACTTTTTTTGTTTTTTGCTAGTTTCGTTTTAGCTTAACAAACTTAACAGTCTATAACGCTACGTCTGTATATATAGAACAGCAAGAAAATCGCTTAATTTCGAGACTATTCAATTTAGTCTCCCCTACACCAGCAAAGTATAGCTGATGTCAACGATCATTGTCAGGATCATTTTAACCCAAGTTTCGGAAAAAAAGTGTTTCCGTGGGCTCCAAGCTGAAACACTATCGTCATTAGCCACCTGTTTCGATCGGAAGGAAATTTTGATCCAAACGTGTGTGATCGGGGGCAGCAATATGAAGGTCCTGAGTAGTCCTGAGTTCAATCTCTGGCTCATTATCTTTCTGTGTGAAGTTTGCAGGTTCTCCCCGTGAATGCGTGGGTTCCCTCCGGGTACTCCGGCTTCCTCCCACCTCTAAAGACATGCACCTGGGGATAGGTTGATTGGCAACACTAAATTGGTCCTAGTGTGTGAATGTGAGTGTGAATGTTGTCTGTCTGTCTGTGTTGGCCCTGTGATGAGTGGGCGACTTGTCCAGGGTATACCCCAGCCTTTTGCCCAAATGCAGTTGAGATAGGCTCCAGCACCCCCCGCAACCCCAAAGAGGGACAAGCGGTAGAAAAGGGATGGATAGATGGTGTGTGATCTGGTGAGAATATTCCAAATAGCGTGTTTACATGAAGCATTTGTATTCTGGTTAGGCTTTTAATCCGAATAACTGTGTCCATGTGTACATATGTTAACATTGATATCAGACCCAGGACTCTTTAGGATGTGGGTAAAAATCTGCAGATGTCGTAGAAAATGTCCCGCAAATGTCCCGGACTCTAGAGCTATGTTCACTCTGTCCAATTTAGATATTTTTTTGGTCAAATCCGATCTTTTTAACAGGCCGTTCTTATTACAAAAAAAGTTTTATTTCTAATGTGAATCGCAGCACATAAATACGATTGAAAAAAAAATATATTTATTTTCATGTTTCACATTAAGTTTGGATATTTCAGATTCTGTTGTTTCTAGTTTAAAAGTTCATTTTTTAACTTTCAAATGTCCATAGGAGACCTTTTCTTTTGGCTGATGCCACGCCCCTCTCAGATGATGACAGACCCTCACATGAAAATTGCGCCAAAAGTCTTAATCTGGGGGGAAAAGGATTTGAATGAAGCTGAAAAAATAACGAAACTGTAAACAATACGATTAATTAAGAAAAAAAGATAATAAAAAAAATGTATATACGCGAAAACTTTAAAATAAGAATGTGTTCAAAATAATGAATTATCATTATATTTTACCCAATAAAAAATGGGTGTACTTATTTTTATTTTGAACGCACTAATGCTTTTTTTCCATTCATCCATCCATCCGTTTTTCTACCACTCGTCCCTATTCAAAATTCAAAATCAAAACTCAATATTTCAGTTTCAGAGTCTATTACGTACAAAACTTTTGCCGAAAATGTAGCTTTGTAATAGTAGTCTTTGCCGTTAAGTTGAATGTGCCAGTCTTGTCTCTTTTGTTGAGGTGCTGGGTCAAATGCAGAGAATAATCTTGCCACACCTAGTGTGTGTGTGACAATCATTGGTACTTTAAAGGCCTACTGAAATTAGATTTTCTTATTTAAACGGGGGTAGCAGGTCAATTCTATGTGTCATACTTGATAATTTCGCGATATTTTTGCTAAAATTATTTAGTAGAGAACATCTACGATAAAGTTTGCAACTTTTGGTGCTGATAAAAAAGCCTTGTCTTTACCGGAAGTCGCGGACGAGACGTCACAAGGGTAAAATGTAAAATAACGTTCATTTTAATGCATCAAACCTTGACATGCGCAGCACACACCGTTGACGGAAAGGTGCGGTATTGTTTGTGCTACGGCGCCATCTTTTGGGCGACTTCGCCCATTGCAAGTGCTGAAGAAGAAGACTAATCAGTGACGTCCGCTGTAAACACACATGGCTTTGTCCGACATCGTCACGTCATTTTTCTTTCTGTTCACTACTTTTGTTTTACACCTCTTTGTTCGGTGCCCTCCATGCTAGCAGTTGCCTTAAGTAGCTGCAAGGTCGTGGATAAAACAACTCGTTGGGACGAGAACTGGATCCCTTCTTTTATTGTTACATTGACACATGACACTACCGGAAGTCGCAGACGAGACGTCACAAGGGTGAGGGTTCCTCACATCCTCACATTATTTTTAATGGGAGCCTCCAGCAGCAAGAGCTACTCCGACCGAGAAAATGACAATTTCCCCATTAATTTGTGCGAGGATGAAAGATTCGTGGATGAGGATATTGATAGCGAAGGACTAAAAAAAAAAAAAAAAAAAAAACGATTGTATTGGGACGTATTCAGATGTTTTTAGACACATTTACTAGGATAATTCCGGGAAATCCCTTATCTTTCTATTGTGTTGCTAGTGTTTTAGTGAGATTAAATAGTACCTGATAGTCGGAGGTGTGTGTCCATGAGTGTCTTGAGGCCAGTGTCTGAGGGAAGTTGATGGCAGCTGCATGGACGGCACAAGCTCAGCTGATCTCCAGTAAGTGGCGACTTTTTACCACAATTTTCTCACCGAAACCTGCCGGTTGACAAGTGGTCGGGATCCATGTTCTCTTGACCGCACTGATCCATAGTAAAGCTTCACATCCGAGAATTTTAAACAAGGAATCACCGTGTGTTTGTGTGGCTAAAGGCTAAAGCTTCCCAACTCCATCTTTCTACTTTGACTTCTCCATTATTAATTGAACAAATTGCAAAAGATTCAGCAACACAGATGTCCAGAATACTGTTTAATTGCGCGATAAAAAGAGACGACTTTTAGCCGTAAATGGTGCTGGCTAATATTTCCTGACAGTCCGTGACGTCACCCGCACGCGTCAGCATTCCGCGACGTTTTCAACAGGAAACTCCGCGGGAAATTTCAAATTGCAATTTAGTCAACTAAACCGGCCGTATTGGCATGTGTTGCAATGTTAATATTTCATCATTGATATATAAACTATCAGACAGCGTGGTCGGTAGTAGTGCGTTTCAGTAGGCCTTTAACTTAATAGACGGGACGTCTCGTGCAACAAAAGAGTCGAAAATGATACCGTTTGGTTTTAATTGGTCGGTACTCATCCCGGGACGCATTGCATGTTGGAATTGGATACACCTCTTAATCAATCCATCAATCAATCAATCAATCAATCAATCAATCAATCAATCAATCAATCAATCAATCAATCAATCCATCAGGAGACACTGAGTAAGGCAGCGGACATATTGCAAAGTGTTCTTTCCAGAAGAGCACAAGCCGTTAAAGGCCTACTGAAACCCACTACTACCCACCACGCAGTCTGATAGTTTATATATCAATGATGAAATATTAACATTGCAACACATGCCAATACGGCCTTTTTAGTTAACTAAATTACAATTTTAAATTTCCCGGGAGTTTCGTCTTGAAAACGTCGTGTAATGATGACGTGTACGCAAGACGTCACAGGTTTTTAGGAAGTATGAGCGCTGCGCACACACACAGCTAAAAGTCGTCTGTTTTAACGGCATAATTACATAGTATTTTGGAGATCTGTGTTGCTGAATCTTTTGCAATTTGTTCAATTAATATTGGAGAAGTCACAGTAGAAAGATGGAGTTGGGAAGCTTTAGCCTTTAGCCACACAAACACACGGTGATTCCTTGTTTAAAATTCCCGGAGGTGAAACTTTACTATGGATCAGAGCGCGGTCAAGCCAACATGGATCCCGACCAAATGTCAACCAGCAGGTTTCGGTGAGAAAATTGTGGGTAAAAAGTCAGTTCTTATCGGAGAAAAGCTGAGCTTGTGCCGTCCATAGCTGCCGTCGATTCCCCTGAGACACCCGTGGAATCACCCTTCCGACTATCAGGTACTATTAAACTCACTAAAACACTAGGAACACAATAGAAAGATAAGGGATTTCCCAGAATTATCATAGTAAATGTCTCTAAAAACATCGGAATCCATCCCAATGCAATCTGTTTTTTTTTAACTTATTTTTTTTTCTAGTCCGTCGCTATCAATATCCTCAAACATGAATCTTTCATCCTCGCTCAAATTAATGGGGAAATTGTCGTTTTCTCGGTCCGAATAGTACTTTTTGTTGGAAGCTCCCAATAAAAATAATGTGAATATGTGAGGAGCTCCCACACGTGTGACGTCATCGTCTGTGACTTCCTGTAGAGGCAGGGCTTTTCTCTTAACACCGAAAGTTGCAAACTTTATCGTGGATGTTCTCTACTAAATCCTTTCAGCAAAAATATGGCAATATCGCGAAATGATCAAGTATGACACATAGAATGGACCTGCTATCCCCGTTTAAATAAGAAAATCTCATTTCAGTAGGCTTTTTAAGACACATTTTCTCCACTTCCTGTCCAAGTCCATGTCGCATCCTTTGATGGTCCAGACTCTGGCCTGCTGGTCTGTGGTTCTCGCTAAGAGACTTGGAAGGAAAATGGCTGCTGTTTCTGTTTTTTTTTTTGTTTTGTGTTTTTTTTCCCTCCACATTAAGTGTTTCCATCCGCCACTCGTCCCTTCCAAGTTCTGTTTTTAAAACGTGCTATTGTACGCCACATCTTCAGACGGGCGGCCGAGCGCGGAGCTCGCCGCCGTTCTTTGAGGTTCCCTTCGGGAGCGTTTGTCACTTCCCCTCGCCTTGTTTCCACTCACGCCGTGGCAACGGCGACTTATTTTGCACAACTGCGTCGTGGGTGTCCTGAAGATATAGACCGGGGGAGGACGGACGCGGCCTCTGGAATTTGGTGTTTGGAAGAGAATTAAAGAATGCTCTTCCCGACGGTTTGCGGGACACTCTTGTTGAGTGAGTTGTTGACGTGTGCGTGTGTCCTGTAACTGTTTTTTCTGTTTTTTTTCTTTGCTTGACAGCAGTTGTACGCCGCCCAGCTCGCAAGCATGCAGATTTCACCAGGGGCCAAGATGGCGCCCCTCCCGCAGGGGCCCAACGCCTCGGGCCCCCTGTCGCCTTCCGCCCTCAAGAGCGAAAAGAAAGCGTCCAGTCCTGTCGCTCAAGTCAAGGTGAGCGCTGGTCTTCTTGTCTGAATGGAGAGTCTTTTTTTGTTTCGTTTTTTTTTCTTTTTCTTCCATTATAAAAAACACACCCACACACACACTGACAAAGTGACACTGGCGCGGGCTGCTGTTTGGCTGGAGGCCATACCTCTTCACTGGAGAGCGCGCACGCCTCGTCTTTATTTGACGACCAGGCGCTATAATGGAAGCCACATGTGAGTGTGTGTTTGCGGGTGTGTGTGTGTGTGTGTGTGGTAGCTGCGAGTCACAATGGACGCACGTCAGCGCTCGCCGCACTCAAACGCTAACGCTGCGCCTTCTGAACTCCACGCCAGACACTAAGCACACACCCCTTCCCTTCCACCCCCACTCAGCCCACTGGCATGCCACCGCTGAATAACACACACACACACACACACACACACACACACACACACACACACACACACACACACACTCACACGCGCGCACACACACACACTTCACTCCTGGCTTCCTCCATCCGTCACTAAGCTTCTTTCCCTTTCAGCAATAACTCTAGCAGGAAAATACCATGACTAATATACTTAACAATTATTTTTGTATTATTATTCTTTTTTTAATTAACTATGTCTTTTGATACCGAGCCCCTCTGCTTGACACTTTGTTTATTTTTGATCCCCCGTCTGACTGCGGCAGCGAGCTGCTAACATAGTATATCCATACACAGTGTGGAGGCGCTCCCGTAAGTTCATTATCATCACCCCCACTACAGCAAATGAACTACATTTATTTCAAGTACTAATATCAGTGGAGGACGATGCTATACATGTTACACACCGAGGACAAGCAAGCAGGAGCAGACACAAAGGCATGCTAATTGCTAAGCCAACCCTTTCTATTATTTAAATTTAAATTTTAATTTTAGGTTTAATTTTAATTTCAATTTTAATTTTAATGTTGATTTAAATTTTGGGGGGGATTTTGATTTTAATTATCATTTTAAATTGTATTTTAATTTTAATTTTAATTTTATTTTCGAATTTAATTTTAATTTTAGTTTTCATTTCAATTTATTTCTGCCTTCTTGTAAGTTTCTGTCGAACACTTTGAATTGCCTCATGTACAAATTGTGCTCTAAGCCAAAATGAACAAAGTTAGTTTATTGATCCATATATTGCTAATCCCGATACCAATGGTAGTATCAAGATATGATCGATAAAAGAGTGATTATGACAATGTTTTTTTTATAATTTTCCCTCAAAATGTAGGTTTTTTTGGTCAATTTAGTTGATGTTTACAAACTCGGGGAACAATTTCCTGGACACAAAACAACTTTTAGGGCAAAAAGCAAAGTATTTTTTAAATAGCCGTAGTTAGTAGCTATTGTTGAATTATTGTGTACCATTGACTTTGTTTTGATCAAGCAATTGTATGTAATGTAAAAAAAAGTATAAGAAACCAGTTTGAATATTGTCACACTGTCGATCGTTACAGTTAACACATGTGATCGGTATCGGCCGATGTCGCTCGTAGATTATCGGAATTGGCAGCATTAAATACTCATTGGAACACACATATTTGATTCGTAATTAATATCTTCATACCTATTCATTATTTATAGACCCTTTCCCATGCTACTGAATGAGAAGGTGTGTCAAAACATAATTTTATATATATATATATATATATATATATATATATATATATATATATATATATATATATATATATATTTATATATACATATATATAATATATATATATAAAATGTGTATATATATATGTATGTGTGTATATGTATGTACAGTATGTATGTATGCATGTATGTATATGTGTATATGTATTTATATGATATATTAAAAAAAAAAAAAAAAAAAAAAATATATATATATATATATATTATTTTCTTTCAAAACCAGCCACTTTATTAAACGTTTGGGTACAATTTTATTAAACAAAGCCGTTTTTTTTAAGTAATGTAAAATTGTATCAGAGCTGTTATATGTATATATATACATATATATATATATATATATATATATATATATAGTCGAGGTTTCTGTGGTTTATCCATTATATAGGGCTCAATACCGGGTAGAACGAAATATATGTTAGTTCAGGCTGTATCATCGCTACAAACCTGTTTCGCAGGTTTCCCTGCTCTTCAGGGGATTCTATGAAATCTAAAATATATAAAATAACCTGCAAAACAGGCTTGTAGGGGTGATATGGTTTCTGTGTTTTTTCCCCTGACCTAACGTATATATATATATATATATATATATATATATATATATATATATTAGGGCTGGGCAACGATTAAAAATTTTAATCGAAGTTAATCGCACTATTTCTCAGATTAATCGCTATTAACTGCATTGCATACGCAAAGCCCAATAATGAATTCAAAAGTAGTGTGTAATGCACCTTTATTGGAATATTCTCTCACATGAACAAAAGCGCCAAAACATTTGTTGTGCAAACACAAATTAAATCAGTCCTTGTTAAACAGTAGCAGTTAAATAGCATATTTTATGAAAATCAACTCAAAAAATGTAAATACAAACATTTAAGCTTATTGCCACTGCCAGGGTATTTAAGTTATCCTGTTTGTTATGGAAAATAAATATAATCTACATACAAATCTCTGAGCCACAATCATAACATCTGAACAGGCAATTTCTGAGGTAACAGCAGAAACATTTTTTTATCAGGGATTTTATGTTTGAAAAACCTATATTATAGGTAGTGGGCTGTTTTAGGGAATTTTTGATCAAATTATCCGTAGTAGCAATATTAATAATGTTGTGTTTATTCTGCGTAGTGCACTTAGAATAATTATGACCATATCTAGGAATTGATATGATGGGAATTTTCCGATTGTTTGCTTGGTGCTTTGATAAACTGAACGCATATACATGGTACTATATTGTGATGTTATGAGCCAGGGAAAAAAAGAACTACCCTACCCAGCATGCAACAGGGGTGACGAACATGCGCGGTAGCCCGGTATAGGTTGTGTCGCCATGACGGCATCTTGTATGTTGTGATATGCACGCTCTGAAAGTAAACGTTAAGAACTCAGCCAACACGCCTCGTCTGCATTATTCATAAATAAACAGACAACACAAATACTCCGCTGCTTCACAGGCCGCTGGATGTAGCCGG
Organism: Nerophis ophidion; assembly: GCF_033978795.1. Lineage (NCBI taxonomy): Eukaryota > Metazoa > Chordata > Actinopteri > Syngnathiformes > Syngnathidae > Nerophis > Nerophis ophidion. The sequence goes on along the minus strand of NC_084613.1, from coordinate 18,766,133 downwards.
CAAAGTATTCCCATGCTAGCTAGCCGGTCTAGCAAGCACGCATCATTCAGTCCAAAACGGCCCGATCTATCCACATCCAGAATTGTCTGGCGGTCGTAAGTGATCCCGGAGTGACCACGCTGTAAGCCAGCCATGAATTTTGCAGAATTGTCCGGTATTTTTGCCAAATGTTCCATCTTTACCAAGAGCCCCTCGACCCGGAAGCCCATCCGGGCGACGCCATCTTTTTAAGAAAAGGCATCAACAAAATAAAAGTATGTAAACAACATACGCAAATGTGCGATAAAATAATTGTCGGCGTTAATAGATTGATGAGTTAACTCATAATTAACGCATTAATTTGCCCACCCCTAATATATGTATGTATATATATATAAAATTTGGGGAGGGGAAAAAATCGCCCATTTTTAATCTGAATTAACATTTGTTTTATAGTTATTATGGGGAAAAATAGAAATAATGATATGATGTGTCAAAATATATGAGGTATTCGCTAAAAATGTTTGGGTTAAAATTTAATTGAAAGCTCTATTTTGGATTGTGTGTTTCTGAAGTGAAGAGGTTAACGTTACTGACAGTAAATAGCTTTTTACAGACAAAAAAGTGTGAAGGTAAAAAAAAAGAAAAGCACATTGAGGAGTAAATCCCTAAAAGCTGTCAGGCAGCAGTGGATGATCTCACCTGAATCACAACTCACTGGGGATGAAGGACTTTTATTGTCACAAAGTTCACTCCGGTCACTCAGGAATCGTATGCTAAGTTTCATATTCACCTCAGTACTTGAAAATTTCAAAATGGGAGCAAAAACGAGGCTGTTCTTAGCTAATGAATCTTCTCACGTCTCGTCCTCCATCCTCCAGGAGGAAGGATCCACACAACCTCTCAACCTCTCAGCCCGACCGAAGACAGGAGAGCCTCTGCGCTCGCCAACATCGCCCACTCAGACCATGTTCTCCGGCAACAAGACCAGCCCCACCGGGGGAGGCAAGGCCCGGGTCCCCAGCCCTGTGACCTCCATGGGCCGCAACGCATCCCTAGGTAGGTGACAAGAACTTCAACGCCGATCCATAAGCCAGGTAACCAATCCGGTCTTTGGAGCATAGAGACCTCAAAGGTGCTTGGTCAGTCTTTTAAAAGGGGACTAGGTTTTTGGACCCAGACGCAACACAATTGGTGTGAAAGATATACTTTTTAAACTACAAAAATAAGAAGAAAACCAAGTGCAAACAAAAAGCTGCACAAATAATCTACAAACTAAATAGTAATAAATAAACGTATTCCAGCCTTAGGCTCTTTCGGATACTCTAAGAACACAACAGACCCTTTTCCACTGAATGTTCAGGAACTTCAGTTCCTGCAACTATAGTTTTCTTTGGAACTGCGTGGTTTGTGTTTCCCCAGAATTTCACAGCTCAGAGTAGTTTATAGAATTCATGCTGATGACGGAATAGATGAGTGGTACAGTATATATCAGGGGTCGGCAACCCGCGGCTCTTTGGCCACTCTGATGTGGCTCAGCTGCACTATCGCCGACCCCCCAGATTGTTACGGGGGGATTCCGGTTCTCATATCCTCTTCCGGACATCACCTTGGGTCAACATTCTTCGATTTTCACTCGGACAACAATGTTGAGGGCGTGCCGTGATGGCTTTACTTTTAGCGCCCTCTCCATTTTGACGCGTTTCACAAAATAAAGAAGACAATGGGAGCCGCAACCATTCTCGCGAATAACCGCTGGTGGTCACCCATATAACAGTAATAAGGGCGTGCCATGGAGCAATTACCTTTAACGCCTTCTACAACATGTACAGACAGCTTGCCAGCCCAGTAACATGTTGTATGTGCAGTGTTTCCCACAGGTCAAGCATCTATTTGTGGTGGTGTGGTAAGGTGGGGGGGTGGTGGGGTTAGGGTGATGGGGCGTGGCAGCGCCGGCGGTGGCGGCGATGACCAAGAAGAACGCAGAGTTGGAATATAATTACAACACTTTATGTACATATTTTTATAATATTTACATATTTACATAATATGTAACTACAAACTCCATTCACAGACAGAGTCCCATTGCTTTTATGAGCGGTCGAGCGAGTCAAAAGCCCCCCCCCAAAAAAAAAAAAATATATATATATATGTATATATATATCCATCCATCCATCCATATTCAACCGCTCATTCATATATATATATATATATATATATATATATATATATATATATATATATATATATGTATATATATATATATATATATATATATATATATATATATGTATATATATATATATGTATATATTTTTTTTGCATATTTTATTTTTTGTGTCGGCCGTAATTCTTTCTTAGCGGGCCGCCACGAATAAATGAATGTGTGGAAAACCCTTATGTGGCTTCCGCAGATACATGTACACAACTGCAAGGCATACTGGGTGACACAGAGTACACTGAAGGTTGTGATATAAATAACTTTAACACTCTTACTAATATGCGCCACACTGTGAACCCACACCATTGATTGATTGATTGATACTTTTATTAGTAGATTGCACACATTTCAGTACATATTCCGTACAATTGACCACTAAATGGTAACACCCGAATAAGTTTTTCAACTTGTTTAAGTCGGGGTCCACGTTAATCAATTCATGGTAACAAGAATGACAAACACATTTCGGGAGAAAATCCTCACAGTAACACAACATAAACGCACCACAGCAAATACCCAGAATCCTTTGCATCCATGACTGTTCCTGACTATATTATACACCCCCGCCCACCTAAACCGACACACGGAAGGGGGAGGTGGTTTGGTGCTAGCAGGGTGTATAATATAGCCTGAAAGGGTCATGGATGCATAGCATTCTAGGTAATTGTTATGTTGCGTTTATAATGTGTTACAGTGCGGATGTTCTCCAGAAATGTGTTTGTCATTCTTGTTTGGTGTGGGTTCACAGTGTGGTGCATATTAGTAAGAGTGTTAAAATTGTTTATATTACAACCTTCAGTGTACTCTGTGTCACCCAGCATGCCTTGCAGTCGTGTACGTGTATCGGCGGAAGCCACATACAACATGATACTGTACTGACAAGCTGTCCGTACATGTTGTAGAAGGCATCAAAGGCAATGATTTCATGGCACGCCCTTATTACCGTTATATGGGTGACCACCAGCAGATATTTGTGAGAATGATTGCGGCTCCCATTGTCTTCTTTATTTTGTGAAATGGGTCAAAATGGCTCTTTGAGTGGTAAAGGTTGCCGACCCCTGGTATATATTGACATTGATGTGAATAAACAGACAATATTAGGCCATGTACAATACCAAGAAGAAGGATACAAAACGACGTGATTTACAAAGAAAGTCTCTTGTTCTCATAAATACAATGGCAGCTTGTTTATAGTAGGACTTTGAATTCCACAGAAGTGTTACTCGGAATGTTTGACAGGCCTGACGCGTGTATCATCGATTGCCTCGAGCAGGTGATCAGAGAGGGAGGTGTGTTCAGCCTTGGGATAGACCCCTCCGTGCCAGCATGCAGAACCCAGATCTCCCGTCCAAAGGCAAAACCTAGTAACTCACTTCTAACTGATTTTGAGAAAACAACGGAAAACCAATCTATCTTGATGCTGTCTTACTAAGATCTACAACGTCATCAAACGTATAGATGTTTTCTTGAGCTTTCATTTTCTTGCCGATTGAGCCACGGATTGAATCTGCTCTCATGAACCTGTGCCCTTTCTCCAGATATTTTATCACAATCTCGGGTGGGCCCCATTCTGCGTTTGCACATTTTTATTTTGACCTCCCCAGTTATCTGCCCAAAAGAGTATGCAAGGGGAAGAATCAAGAACAATACATTTAATGAAGGTGCTTGCAACGTCCTGGGCCAATCTTCCAAATATCCCCTCGTGCCATAATGTCACATAATCAGGTTGACCGTCGGCCCCCATTCGTGCAAATGTCTCATTAAAGACAATAAGGCGACTGACAAAGAAGCTTCGATTGGTCCTTTGAGATGCTAGGTTTTTCTGTTGTATCTACGCGGTTTTGTGGTAGTTGCTAGGTCCTGCCATGCGCGTAACAGCTTACTTACGGAACAAATTACAATATCGCATACACTAATGTAAAGCATATCACCTAGGAACTCCCAAATTATTATCAGCTCAGTTTTGACCAAAATTGAGTTACTGGGTTTTGCCTTTGGAGGGGAGAGATGGGCACGTGCCCTGGAGACCGCATCCTCGCCAGGAGTGTGTAGTATTTGTGTTTTAAAGGGGGCAAAGGCCTGTATTTAGTCTGCCAGCGGAAACAGTGAAACCCAACACACGCTATCTGGCTTTTTAACAGCTTCCTCACGACATTGTCTGCCGGGGCCAGACCTTTTAAACCCCTACCTTAGATATCTGTCATTAAGCTCATCGAGAGCCTCTCATTACACCGGCAAACAATTTGAGCACAGCGGCATTGGCGTTACGACGTGCTATTTTCTAACACTTTCAGCGACCACCCAGGACTTCTACTCGTCTGCTAGTTAAAACCGGCGAACGCGACGGAAACTTTCACATCCTTTCATCGACTTCCTTTGCCCCCCCTGCTTTATTCTTCAAATGCACGTCTGCTTCAGAAGAGAGAGAGACGTAAACAGACAAGGCGGCGTTGGAAAACAACAACAAAGGTGTCTGTGTGGTTTTCAGCTCCTTTTGTAAAAAAAAAAACCCAAACATTTATATTTATGACAATAAGAACACACCTCAGTAGGTCCAGTCAAGGTTGCTTTTGTGTCGCGATACTCTCTTAAGAGTCACTCCGTGTTTAATCAACCAATCAAATTTTATTTTAACGGGCATCACAAAACCACACCCCACATCCAGGCAGGGAAAAACTAAAAAAAGAAGAAACCTGCAGATGTAGGGACTGCCCCTCCAGGGTGGATGTCCTGTGGGTAATTACTGAATTGAATGGCACTTAAAAAGTACAACAACCTGAGCAGACAGCTTTTCCGAGATGTTATCCAGTTAGCGATTTAGTCTAGAAACCACAAACGTCTGTGTGCCCACAGCTTTGCCCATCTTTCAATCACTAGCGGCAGCTCTAGGATCCTTTGAACGACTGTCAGCATCTTCTGAAATGGTCTATAAACCAGAGCAAAACTTACTACAATCAGCAGAATGTCCTGTAACCATGATCATGAGTAGGTAGATGTCTTCAATGTCCGTGACTGAAAGCCGTGCGCAAGACACTCCATTTCTCCCAAGAGTCCATCGTCTGTCCAGCAACAAACGTTCCGTCAGGACAGGCAGGTTCCAGGGGGGGTTCTGGGGAATGTTGTGGCTTGTGCAGCCCTTTGAGACACTTGTTATTAAGGGCTATATACAGTGGGGCAAAAAAGTATTTAGTCAGCCACTGATTGTGCAAGTTCTCCCACTTAAAATGATGACAGAGGTCTGTAATTTTCATCATAGGTACACTTCAACTGTGAGAGACAGAATGTGAAAAAAAATCCAGGAATTCACATTGTAGGAATTTTAAAGAATTTATTTGTAAATTATGGTGGAAAATAAGTATTTGGTCAACCATTCAAAGCTCTCACTGATGGAAGGAGGTTTTGGCTCAAAATCTCACGATACATGGCCCCATTCATTCTTTCCTTAACACGGATCAATCGTGTCTGGACAGGACGGATTAAAAAAATAAAAATAAATGAATTAAAAAATTAAAAATGTTTTGAATCAATTACGAATCGTTAAAAATAAGAAATCATTTTTTGACACCCCTATAATTTCAGTAAGTAAATTTCATTTTGAGTTAACTCGCCACAAAATGCAGTTAATCACGATTAATTCAAAAAATCATTAGAAATATTTTTGTAGTGACGGCTACATATGAGATTAGTTGAGATTAATTTTGAGTTAACCACCAGCAAAATGCGTTTAATCACGATTATTTTTTTAAATCATTTGACATCTTTTTGTAGTGACGGGTACATCTGAGAATAACTAAGATTCATTTTGAGGTAAGCACCAGTTAATCCCCATGAATTTAAAAAATAATTTTACATATTTTTTTTGTATTGACGTTTACATCTGAGATTAATTAAGATTCATTTTGAGTTAACCACCGACAAAATGCGGTTATCACGATTCATTTTTTAAATCATTTGACATCCTTTTGTAGTGACGGGTATACATAAGATTAGTTAAGATTAATTTTGAGTTAACCACCAGCTAAATTCGGTTAATCACGATTAATTTTTAAAATCAGTTGACATCTTTTTGTAGTGACGTGTACATCTGAGATTAACTGAGAATATTTTGAGTTAACCACAGGCAAAATGCGGTTAATCACGATAAATTTTGAAAAACATTTGACATCTTTTTATAGTGACGGGTACATCTGTGATGAAGTAAGATTAATTATGAGTTAACCATCAGCAAAATAGAGTTAATCCCGATGAATTTTTAAAATAATTTTACATATCTTTGTATTGACGTTTACATCTAAGATTAACTAAGATTAATTTTGAGTTAACCACCGACAAAATGCGGTTATCACGATTCATTTTTTAAATTATTTGACATCCTTTTGTAGTGACGGATATATATAAGATTGGTTAAGATTAATTTTGAGTTAACCACCAGCAAAATGTGGTTAATCACGATACATTTTTAAAATGATTTGACATCTTTTTGTAGTGACGTTTACATCTGAGATTAACTAAGATTAATTTTGAGTTAACCACCTGCAAAATGCGGTTAATCACGATTAATTTTAAAAAATCATTTGACACCTTTTTGTAGTGACGTGTACATCTGAGATTATTTAGGATACATTTTTAGTTAATCACCGACAAAATGTGGTTAATCACGATTAAATTTTAAAATCCTTTGACATCTTTTTGTAGTGACGGGTACATCTGAGATTAACTAAAATTATTTTTTAGGTAACCATCGGCAAAATGCGGTCAATCATGATTAATTTTTGGGAATAATTTGACATTTTTTTGTAGTGAAAGGTACATTATTTTGAGTTAACCGCCGGCAAAATGCGGTTAAACATGATGAATTCTTACATCATTTTACATCTTTTTGTACTGACGTGTACATATAAAATTAATTTTGAGTTAACCACCAACAAAATGCGGTTAATCACGATTAATTAAAAAAATAATTTGACATCTTTTTCTAATAACGGGTACGTCTGATATTAACGAATTTTAATTTTAAGTTAACTACCGGCAAAATGTGGTTAATCACGATTACATTTTAAATTGATTTGACATCTTTTTGTAGTGACGTGTACATCTGAGATTAATTAAGATTCATATTGAATTAACCAGTTAACGAACAAAATGCGGTTAATCACGTTTAATTCATTAAATCATTTGACATCCTTTTGTAGTGACTGGTACATACGAGATTAATTAAGATTAATTTTGAGTTAACCACTGTCAAAATGTGAATAATCACAATTAAGTTTTTAAATCATTGGCTGTAGTGATGCTGCACTGATACTGGGCTGGTGTTTTGCAATAGCACCATCTGCTGGATTAAAATAGTCACTGCATTTGAACAAAATGAATAGTTCGCAAATATAATCGTTGTTCTTGTGGAATAGCTGCGCAGGAAGGAATATGAAACGCACAACTTTGGTCAGTGGGCCAAATAGTAAACAGGAAAAGAAGAACAATGACCTTATTTGTCGACATAAGATCAAAACGATCCCTATTTCCTTTTTTTCAGTTTAATTTCCATTAAAGGCCTACTGAAACCCACTACTACCCACCACGCAGTCTGATAGTTTATACATCAATGATGAAATATTAACATTGCAACACATGCCAATACGGCCTTTTTAGTTGACTAAATTGCAATTTTAAATTTCCTGTGGAGTTTCTTGTTGAAAACGTCGCGTAATGATGGCGCATGCGCGTGACGTCACGGACTGTAAGGAAATATTAGCGCAGCACTATTTGCGGCTAAAAGTTGTCTCTTTTCATCGCGCAATTACAAAGTATTCTGGACATCTGTGTTGCTGAATCTTTTGCGATTTGTTCAATTAATATTGGAGAAGTCAAAGTAGAAAGATGGAGTTGGGAAGCTTTAGTCTTTAGCCACACAAACACACGGAGATTCTTTGTTCAAAATTCCTGGAGGTGAAGCTTTACTATGGATCAGAGCGGTCAAGCGAACATGGTTCCCAACAGCTTGTCAACCGGCAGGTTTAGGTGAGAAAATTGTGTTAAAAAGTCTCCGCTTACCGGAGATCTGTGGAGTTTGCGCTGTCCTTGTATCTGCCGTGACTTCCCTCAGACACTGGCCTCAAGACACCCGTGGACACACCCCTCCGACTATCAGGTACTATTTAATCTCACTAAAACACTAGCAACACAGTAGAAAGATAAGGGATTTCCCAGAATTATCCAAGTAAATGTGTCTAAAAACATCTGAATTCGTCCCAATGTAGTTGCCTTTTTTTTTTTTTTTTACTTTTTTTTTCTTTTTTTTTTTTTTCTTTTCTATTCCTTCGCTATCAAAATAAATCATCAACAAAGCTTTCATCCTCGCTCAAATTAATGGAGGAATTGTTGTTTTCTCGGTCCGAATATCTCTTGCTGCTGGAGAATCCCATTAAAAACAATGTGAGGACGTGAGGAGCCCTCACACTTCCGGTAAAGACAAGGCTTTTTTATCAGCACCAAAAGTTGCCAACTTTCGTGGATGTTCTCTACTAAATCCTTTCAGCAAAAATATGGCAATATCGCGAAATGATCAAGTATGACGGATAGAATGGACCTGCTATCCCCGTTTAAATAAGAAAATCTCATTTCAGTAGGCCTTTAAAGCAGCTAAAAACCAATGTCCTATTTGTAACGAGCTGACATGCTTTTTTCTTAAAGTGACACACACACACACACACACACACACACACACACACACACACACACACACACACACACACACACACACACACACACACACACACACACACACGCGTGGAGGTACAGAGGGACATAGCATCACTTATTGTGTTTCATGATCAGTATCGTTTACCCCATCATTGCTAGTTATGTTGTACCCTGTTCCAAATTAGGAATACATTTATGTCCCAAATGTGATACGTTGACAATAAAGAACATATTTTTATTGACATGGTGCTCTTGTCCTCGCAGACATCTTGTCCAGCCTGAACTCCACGGCTCTCTTCGGGGACCAGGACGCCGTGATGAAGGCCATCCAGGAGGCCAGGAACATGAGGGAGCAGATCCAGAGAGAGCAGCTGCACCACCACCCGCAGCACCAGCCTCCCTCGCATCTTCATCACCACCACCATCATCATCCTCCTCCCGCCGCAGCGCCTCCCGGTCACCAAAGTCTGGAGGCCAAACTGTCGGCGCTGAGCAGCATGAGCCTCAACAACGGCAACAAGGTGAGAAATGGCGACGGACCCCACGCGCGTCCTCTTTGACGTGATGATGATGATGATGATGATGAACGCAATCATGTACGCTCACGTGAAGGGGCTTCATGTTTGTATGTCACATGACACATTCCAGTGTCCCTGGTGTGCTTTTATCCGTGCTACTTTTACTACGCCTCTTCTCATTGGACACTGCATTAGGTACACCACTTCCTCCCTTCCAATACCAAACATTCAGTCTTTACAAATATCAATGTTGACTTTTGGGAGTCCAAACCTTTTGACAAAATGTCCAAAAGGATAAATAACAATATACATATTACATACACACATAAATATATATATATATGTATATATATACATATATATATATATATATATATATATACACACATACGTACATATGTGTATATCTATGTATATATATATACATATGTATGTATATGTATGTATGTATATATATACACACACACGTATATATATATATATATATATATATATATATATAGATACATATATATATATTTGTATATATACATATATATACATATATATATATACATATATATATATATCTATATATATATATATATATATATATATATATATATATATATATATACATACACACACCGTATTTCCTTGAATTACCGCAGGGCATATAGTATGCGCCTGCCTTGAATTACTTCCGGGTCAAACTCGCTTCGCAAAATAATTAGCGCATGCTTAGTATTACCGCCTGGTCAAACTCGTGACGTCACGAATGACACCTTCCCTGTCATCATTTTCAAAATGGAGGAGGCTGATTTCAATACCGGTAATTTGAAATCGCATAAAGGGAAGAAGATTAAGAGGTATTCAGTAGGATTTAAGGTTCAAACTTACATCACACTCAAAATTTTCACTGCATGCCTTTGGTAAGTGCCGGAGTGAAAAGAGGTTTTAAAATAATTAGCGCATGCTTACTTTTACCGCACGCTTTTGGTAAGCGTAGGAGTGAGAAGAGGTTTTAAATTAATTAGCGATTCAAGGAAATACGGTACATATATATATATATATATACATATATATATATATATATATATATATATATATATATATATATATATATATATATATATATATATATATATATATATATGTATAATTAATATTATAATTGGATATTAAGAGTATGGGAAAGTTGGACTCCTCCGTTGTTTACTTTCATGACGACCTCTTTAAAGTTTTGTAATCAATCAGAAATATCAAGCAGGTAAATTGCGCCAAAAGTGGATAAGTGGCACATTTCTTATCATGGCTTGCAAGGGTTTCAAATGGGGATCATTTTGAATTATGTGTTGCGCATGGACATTGTTTTTTTAAATGCTCACCAAGTTCAGTGAGCACTTTGTGTCCTGTGTGACCAAGTTTGTTGACTTTTTGTGTTAGTTTATTTGTTTGGATTGCGCCATATGTAGAAGTGCTGTGCTATGCTGTGTACACTTCAAAGTGCAATTCATGGTCATTCACCTGTATTGTTCACGGTGTCTTCAGGATGGGGGCAAAGTTTTGGCACTTTGACTGCCAGGCATTCGGAATTAAGATGGAGGCTAGATCCCTTATTAAAACACGTGACTTCTCGCTGGCCAATATGAACGCGCCAGAGAGCCACACTTGGCCCCGCGGGCCCTAACTTGGACTCCATTGGTTTAAGTACAGTTCTTCCCTCCATTTAGGGCAATGCTTCTCAAATAATGTGGCGAAAATAGCATTTGTCTTGACACTGTTTTGCACGAATAAGCGCATGTAAAAAGCCATTAACTTTTACATTTGACCACAAGCATATTCCAAGCCCCTTCGTGCTCCGTTATTCCTAATAATACAGTCATTCAATATTTGAATTGACCCTGGTGGTGCGTGGCAATAAAAGTTAGGCATCTGCTCGAAGAAACGTAGCGAAAACAAAGTGTGCCAGCCTGGTAAAAATATGTATTTTTTTTACCAAATTAAATTAAAGTTTGGTTAAAAAAGTATAAAACATGTGTGTCATGTTAAAGGCCTACAGAAATTAGATTTTCTTCTCAAAATGGGGATAGCAGGTCCATTCTATGTGTCGTACTTGATCATTTCGCGATATTGCCATATTTCTGCTGAAATGATTTAGTAGAGAACATCCACGATAAAGTTCGCAACTTTTGGTCGCTAATAAAAAAGCCCTGCCTTTACCGGAAGTATGTGCGCGTGACGTGACAAGTTGCAGGGCTCCACACATGTTTATAATGGGAGCCACCAGCAGTAAGAGCAATTCGGACCGAGAAAGCAGCAATTTCCCCATTAATTTGAGCGGGGATGAAAGATTCGTGAATTAAGTTATTGATAGTGAAGGACTAGGAAAAAAAAATGACGGCTCCGGGCGGCGGCAGTGTGAGCGTTTCAGATGTAATTAGACACATTTTCTAGGATAATTCTGGAAGATACCTCATCTGCTTATTGTTTTAATAGTGTTTTAGTGAGATTTTAAAGGGGAACATTATCACAATTTCAAAAGGGTTAAAAAGTATAAAAATCAGTTGCCAGTGGCTTGTTGTATTTTTTGAAGTTTTTTTCAAAATTTTACCGGTCCCGGAATATCCCTAAAAAAAAGCTTTAAAGTGCCTTTTTTTCACTCTCTGCGAAGACACTGTTCATTTTCCTGTGACGTCATACAGTGCTGCCAATACAAACAAACAATGGCGAATACCACAGCAAGATATAGCGACAATGGCTCGGATTCAGACTCGGATTTCAGCGGCTTAAGCGATTCAACAGATTACGCATGTATTGAAACGGATGGTTGGAGTATGAAAGTATTGAAGAAGAAACTGAAGCTATTGAGCGAATAGCTATTGACGTTATTCATAGCCATAGCATGGCCGAATAGCTGCGTTAGCATCGCTGGTAAAATGTGCGGACCAAACGATCAGGACTTTCGCATCTTGTAACACTGGAGCAACTTAAATCCTTCGATTGGTAAGTGTTTTTTTCGCATTAAATGTGGGTGGAAGGAAACGTAATATAGTTGCAAATGCATCTGCAGGTTATCCATACATCTCTGTACCATGTCTGCTTTAGCACCGCCGCGTAAATAGCATGTTAGCATCCATTAGCGTAGCATGTTAGCATCGATTAGCTGGCAGTCAACATCAACAAAACTCACCTTTGTGATTTTCTTTACTTTATCGTTGCAAATGCATCTGCAGGTTATCCATACATCTCTGTGCCATGTCTGCTCTAGCACTGCCGGTAAATAGCATGTTAGCATCGATTAGCGTAGTATGTTAGCATCGATTAGCTGGCAGTCACGCCAAACCAAATATGTCTGATTAGCACATAAGTCAACGACATCAACAAAACTCACCTTTGTTATTTTGTTGACTTTATCGTTGCAAATGCATCTGCAGGTTATCCATACATCTCTGTGCCATGTCTGCTTTAGCACCGCCGGTAAAATGTAGAGACACTCTGGCACATTCAATGGGGGTCTGGCGGCAGACACTTTCGCATCTTCGGGCCAGTGGTGCAACTTGAATCCCTCCCTGTTAGTGTTGTTACACCCTCTGACAACACACCGACGAGGCATGATGTCTCCAAGGTTCCAAAAAATAGTCAAAAAAACGGAAAATAACAGAGCTGAGACCCGGTGTTTGTAATGTGTTGAAAATGAAAATGGCGGCTGTATTACCTCAGTGACGTCACGTTCTGACGTCATCGCCACAGACCGATAAACAGAAAGGCGTTTAATTTGCCAAAATTCACCAATTTAGAGTTCGGAAATCGGTTAAAAAAATATATGGTCTTTTTTCTGGACCATCAAGGTATATATTGACGCTTACATAGGTCTGGTGATAATGTTCCCCATTAAAGATTGTAAAGACGGCTGCGGTGAACACGCAGTGTCTCAGAGAGAAGCCGAGGAGCCAAGCTCGCAGCTGCTTGTTTTGACATGACAGCTGCTGCAGGACGACGAATAATCCACTGATGTCTCCGGTAAGATATATATCACAATTTCCCTCATCCAAAAACATGCTGGTTGACGTAGAGAAAACATTTTCGCTTGACCGCTCTGTGTTAAAGCTTCACAACAAACAAAGAAACACCGGCTGTGTCTCGGTGCTAAAGACAGCTGCAATCCACCGCTTTCCACCAACAGCATTCTTCTTTATAGTCTCCATTATTAATTGAACAAATTGCAAAAGATTCAGCAACAAAGATGTCCAAAATACTGTGTAATTATGCGATTAAAGCAGACGACTTTTAGCCGCTAGTGGTGCAGCGCTAATATTTCCTGACAGTCCGTGACGTCACGCGTATGCGTCTTCATTCCGCGACGTTTTCAAGAAGAAACTTGCGGGAAATGTAGGTGTTGCAATGTTAATATTTCATCATTGATATATAAACAGACTGCGTGGTCGGTAGTAGTGGGTTTCAGTAGGCCTTTAATAAAAAAATATGGATCAATCAATCAATCAATCAATGTTTATTTATATAGCCCCAAATCACAAATGTCTCAAAGGACTGCACAAATCATTACGATACAACAAAAATTCTAGTTAGTGCCGAATTTAGCCCTGTCTTGAATTTATGTTTATTATTAGGACTTTGCATGAAAGCTGTGTGTATGTTAGACGATTATTGAAACATGAAAAAAAAACTGCAGAAGTAAGAAATTGTGTGTGAATACTGCAGAGCTGGAGCTGACTTGAACGCCGTGTGGAAAATGTGGGAAAAGTTAGAATTTGGAATATGTGTAAAAAAAAAAAAAAAAAGATAGCCGGATGTTTTGATTCAGAATTGTTTAAAAGAGTTGAGAAATGTGCAAGTACAGGAGGTTCTTCGTCTATGGAGGCACTTGCCTTGCGCTCCGGCCAAGTTTATTGAGGCTTCCGCCTGGTGTAGGAACGTGTATACGCGTTGACTGGGGTGTGTGTGCGTGTGTGTGTGTGTGTGTGTGTGTGAGATCTTCACGGCCACCCAGAAGCCAACAGATTTGAACGGCGAGCAGCTGGTGACATGACAAGTGATTCTTTTGGCCTTACACTTGCTGTTTGTCAGCTTCAGATGACTGTTTTTTTTTTTGCTGTGTGTGCGTGTCAGTGCCCCCCCCCCTCCCCAAAAAATTGGTTGCGCGTGACAGTGGACCCCCCCCATGATTTTATGTGGGTTCCAGAGGGGATGTATGCAGTGATCAGACGGGTGTGATCAGGCCACCGCTGAGCACGAGGATGCTAACCCATCATGAATATTTTAGGGGGCGGAGCCTTTGAACCCCGCCAGCCCAAGTAGGTCAGGACTGGTGCCTTCCAAGGAGGGACTGTTTTTACAAATGTTTTCGGACTTGTTTGCATCTTACGGAGGAATATATTCCACTCCCAAGTCGATTTTCTTTATTTAGATAAACATTTGAGCGTGTGTTAGAAAGCAAAAAACGCTCATAAATTGTTGATGTTTTAAGGGGGGGCTGTCTGCCGCGGGTCCAGCTATATATATAAAAAAAAATCAGCAATGAAGTCTGATATCTGCTCCAAATAAACATGAAAAATGTTTTCCAAGATGATATGAAGATATTAAAGAATACACTTGAAAAGTTTCTCGGGGAAGATTAAAAGAATAAATCAACTAAAATAACGGTATTTATTCTTTCACAATTTAAGTCCTGGACTTTTTTTTGTGAATTTTGCCTATCGTTCACAATCATTACGAGAGATGAGAAGACAAAAGTGTTTTTTTTTTGCAGTCTAACATGGAAAAATCGTCTGGTTCTTGGTGTCTAGCAATCTGGCTAATGAGAGCAATCAATTTGACCTCTAAATCACTTTAAAAATGCGTTCAAAAACCGTCAATAATACTTAAATAAATAAATGGGTTGTACTTGTATAGCGCTTTTCTACCTTCAAGGTACTCAAAGCGCTTTGACACTACTTCCACATTTACCCATTCACACACTGATGGAGGGAGCTGCCATGCAAGGCGCCAACCAGCACCCATCAGGAGCAAGGGTGAAGTGTCTTGCTCAGGACACAACGGATGTGATGAGGTTGGTACTAGGTGGGATTTGAACCCGGGACCCTCGGGTTGCGCACGGCCACTCTTCCACTGCGCCACGCCGTCCCGATGTGACTTCAATGTGACGTGTCTCCTGCCGTCACCGTGTGGGTTGCAGTGCCGATAGATACAAGACGCATCGTAGCAGGTTTGACTCTGATTTGTTATTTCAATAATCATGTCTTCTGGCCATTCAGTCGCGCCACTTTCTAGCGCGCGGGCTCTTCATGCTGGTCGCGGCACACCTTTTGGTGTCCGGTGTCTGCGTCTGCTGCGGGGGCTCATCTCGCTCTGGGTCTCGCTCGTCGTACTCGTGGTCTTTGGTTGCCGTGGTTTCCTCGCCTACTTCTGCGCCGATCGTTCCTCCCTCTCCCCTTTTATACTGCAGTAGAAGATGAAGAGATTGAGCGCAGGTGTGTCGTGTACGCACCTGACTTGGCTGGCTGCAGCGTCGCTCCGAGTGCGTCCCGCCTCCTGGCCGCCGCATGCCCTGCCTCCTGGCCGCCATCTCTGGTAGAACCGGCGTTCGTCCTATCCCGCTGTCGGCTCGCCGGCTCCGTCCCTCCACATACTTCATTTACGTTCCGTAACCTGTTCAATAACCAAGCTGTTACGGTATTAACCGTAAAAGCTAACTACGGCAAAGAGATAAACTAGCTTCTATGACAACACGAAAGGCATTTGAGTTTGTAACACACAACACAATGCGATAGGACAGCAATCTGTACTGAGTGAAAAACATGAACGATCATATTACAGTATCTGTAAAGTATTTTCTTTGTACATAGCTAGCCAGACAGCATATGTACTGTAGTTGCAATATCACATATGACGTGCTGCTTGTATCTTGATCATTATAAAGCGTGATTCACTCAATGTATAATGTCTGTTTAAGGGGGAATTTCCCCCCCGGTTTATTTGGGTAAGCACTCCATTTATGTTGCTTTAGCTTGGCTTCAAATTCCACATTTTGCAGCTTCGAGTCACTTTCTCTTCACTCTGCCATCTTCCGTCTGCTACAAAGTTTCACCCTCTTCCTTCATAATGGCTTCTAGAAGCAGCAGTTTATCCTCAGTGCATTAAACCTCAAAAAGATAAGGTTGTGAATCCTTGTTTGTGAAAAAATAGTTGTCTTTGTAGTCTGTTACTAAGTCTGTTGTGATTAGAAAACACACTCAAGTTTGATCATGGAAGTAGTAACACGTACGTTGCCAGACGGCAGACGTGCACTGCTATAGAAATCAATCCCGGATTTGTTTTTAATATATCGAAATACAGTAAATATTGAACATATTACATAATTTTATGAAAAAGTCCAGTTCCCCTTTAAAATCTAAAATTGATGTACTTAGCTCCAAATACCAAAAATAAAATATTCTTTATTTGTATTTTATTTGGGGGACAAGTGGTAGAAAATGGATGGATGGATGGATTTTATTTGTTTGTTTGTTTTTTAATTCAGAAAAAATTTAGAAAACACTTAAGTTTGATTACGGAAGTAACACGTACCTTGTCACGCGTCAGACGTGCACTGCTATGAAAATCAATCCTGGAAAATTGTTTAATATATCGAAATACGGTAAATATTGAACATATTACATAATTTTATGAAAAAGTGCAGTTCCCCTTTAAAATCTAAAATTTATATACTTAGCTACAAATGCCAAAAGTAAAATATTCTTTATTTGTATTTTATTTGCGGGGAAAAGCGGTAGAAAATGGATGGATGGATGGATTTTATTTGTTCGTTTGTTTTTTAATTCACACTTTCTAGTTTCCCGTAAATGTTGTGCATTTCTTCTCAGAAGGAAATAGAATAGAATAGAATAGAATAGAATAGAATAGAATAGAATAGAATAGAATAGAATAGAAATATATTTTGTGCAAGCCAATTAAAATACATTTTATCATGATGGTCATTAACGGTGACAATATATATATATACATATATATATATATATATATATATATATATATATATATATATATATATATATTTATATTTATTATTATTCTGAATTGATGCACATTTTTCAAGAATCTTTTTTTTTTTTTTTTATGTTTAGGTCGACTAAACACTTCCTTACGTCAAATGTTTGTAACATGTTTTGAAGAGGTTTTATCATAATATACGGACTATAGAGGTCATCTTCCTTGTGCTCCCTTCAATTTGAAAGCTGCATTGCGTGCGTTTCGTTGGGTAATCGCTACGTTGAGCGTGAGTGCATAACTTTCTAAATGGCCAACTGAACGATTGTGTGGTTTAACGTGAACAGTTTCGTCGGCCCACCGTGACCCTTCAACCATTTCACTGGTGTGATGTGCGATGTTGTTGGCGTGACTGAAGTTCGTAAACCTGGAAAAAAAAATCTATAACTTAGCTGCAGCTTTGTGTACACTGCAGGTTTCAAAGTGTGGGGAAAAGCGGTGGAGGCTTACTGTACAGTCGGAAAATTATAATATTTCAATTTGGGATCTTTTATAGGCAACGGCTGAATTCCGAACTACCGTATTAATTCACGTAAAATCAAACGGTGCCATATTTGGATTCCTTTATGGCTTGTGACGCCACGTCCAGTTGCAAACTAAACACCGGCTCACGTGAACAATCAGTCGAGCAGCACTCAGACTAAATCTCTCTAAGAAATGTTGCGATTTTCAAAAGAAACGTAAAGTAAGGCGCCACTCTTCCAAGATTCGCTAGCTTGATGCTAATTTACATTGGTTTTACTTTTGACATGCCACTATTAGCATCAGCAATTTAACATGCCAATTTTAACACCTCCAAATTTGGGAATTTGAAAACTACAAACCCTGTTTCCAAATGAGTTGGGAAATTGTGTTAGATGTACATATAAACGGAATACAATGATTTGCAAATCCTTTTCAACCCATATTCAATTGAATGCACTACAAGGACAAGATATTTGATGTTCAAACTCATAAATTTTATTTTTTGTTGCAAATAATGATTAACTTAGAACTTCATGGCTGCAACACGTGCCAAAGTAGTTGGGAAAGGGCATGTTCACCACTGTGTTACATCACATTTTCTTTTAACAACACTCAATAAACGTTTGGGAACTGAGGAAACTAATTGTTGAAGCTTTGAAAGTGGAATTCTTTACCATTCTTGCTTAATGCACAGCTTAAGTTGTTCAACAGTCCGGGGTCTTGTTGTCGTATTTTACGCTTCATAATGCGCCACACATTTTCGATGTGAGACATGTTTGGACTGCAAGCGGGCCAAGAAAGTACCCGCACTCTTTTACTACAAAGCCACGCTGTTATAACACGTGGCTTGGCATTTTTTCGCTGAAATAAGCAGGTGCGTCCATGATAACGTTGCTTGGATGACAACATATGTTGCTCCAAAACCTGTGTGGACCATTCAGCATTAATGGTGCCTTCACAGATGTGTAAGTTACCCATGCCTTGGGCACTAATACACCCCCATACCATCACAGATGCTGGCTTTTGAACTTTGCGCCTATAACATTTCGGATGGTTATTTTCCTCTTTGTTACGGAGGACACCACGTCCACAGTTTCCAAATATCATTTGAAATGTGGACTCGTCACACCACAGAACACTTTTCCAATTTGTATACATGTTCCTTTGTGTTGTTGATAAATGGCTTTCGCTTTGCAGAGTAGAGTTTTAACTTGCACTTGCAGATGTAGCAACCAACTGTAGTTACTGACACTGGTTTTATGAAGTGTTCCTGAGCCCACGTGGTGATATCATTTACACACTGATGTCGGTTTTAAATGCAATACCGCCTGAGGGATCAAAGGTCCGTAATATCATTGCTTACTTGCAGTGATTTCTTCAGATTCTCTGAACCTTTTGATGATTTTACGGACCGTAGATGGTAAAATCCCTAAATTCCTTGCAATAGCTCGTTGAGAAATGTTGTTCTAAAACGGTTTGACAATTTTCTTACAAATTGCTGACCCTTGTCCATCCTTGTTTGTGAATGACTTAACAATTCATGGAAGCTGTTTTTATACCCAATCATGGCACCCACCTGTTCCCAATTAGCCTGCACACCTGTGGGATGTTCCAAATAAGTGTTTGATGAGCATTCCTCAACCTTATCAGTATTTACTGCCACATTTCCCAACTTTTTTGTCACGTGTTGCTGGCATCAAATTCTAAAGTTGATGATTATTTGAAAAAAAAACAAAAAAAAATGTTTATCAGTTTGAACATTAAATATGTGGTCTTTGTAGCATATTCAACTGAATATGGGTTGAAAATTATTTGCAAATCATTTTATTTTGTTTATATTGACATCTAACACAATTTCCCAACTCATATGAAAACAGGGTTTGTACAACTAAGAGGAATGTTACAATCAAACAGCTGGTGTGTGATAAGCCCAATACTTACAGTATAAACACTTTGTAGGGCGCGACGTAACACATTCATCTTCCTCTTTGGACAACATAGCATAGATAGCCTATAAGTTACTGCCATCTAATGACTCAAATGTAATAATAAAACAGGATATGACAACTGGACAGCACAGTTATCATAATCATCTCATTTTAAAATTTCATATTAAAATAAAATAACATTGATTATGAAAGATTTGGCATGTATTAACATGCACAAAAGTACCAAAAATTGCTATGGTCGAGTACTGCTAGCGATTCCCATGTACCGGGAATTGGTACCGCATCAGTTTAAATGTGAGTCGCACCCAACTTTAGTAATAAATGTTAATTAGTTTATTAATACAATGAAACATTTTTAACAGTAAGCTAATAAAGATAACCATGCTTTACAGTCGTTAAATCTGGTTTTATCACACTTTGCAAGTATGCATGCATTTCAGTTTGTCCTAGGAAATAGTCTTTGCCATCAAATTGAATGGGCCAGTTATTTTGTTGTGCTCTACAAAGTGTTCGTACTGTAAGTATTGTACCTATTACACACCAGCTCTCTGACTGTAACGTCTTAGTTTTTTTGAAGGTTTTGAAATCGTTCTATAAAATAGTTAATAATGGCATATCTAATTAGCATGAAGTGGGGCCTCACTTCTGATCACTTGCTTTGTTAGCACGAAGAATGAGAGCGTTTTTTACACGTAGTACGCTACGAGTACGCCTGTTTTCCCGGCAAGCGTGTTAACACCTTGGTGTCGGCCATATCGGGAAACTTCCGACTTCCCTGCAGTCTTAAAGCAGTACTAGCACGGATACAATAATGAATAAAACTAAAACAAACCTTGCCGTTCAGCCATTAATGATGAGGGAAAAAAATAAAAAAATCAAGTAATTGTTTCCGCTTGATGAGCCATGCTGGTGTTTGTTGTCCTTGTTGGTTGCCATAGCAACAGCGTCTCAGAGACTCTTTGTTGCTGCCTTTGGGATGGAGCGTTGCCCTTTATGTGTTGGCGCTCAAAGGCTCCGCTTTGTCTTCAACTCTTCATGGGTGGAACTTTCTGGATGCGGAGCGCCGTGTGACTCAGCCTGGCTCTTCACCTTCCACGTGTGCGTCGCTTTCTCTGCTCGCTCTAACCTGACGGCCTTCGACGGATCCTTTTTTGGGGGAGGGAGCCGATAAAAGACCTTAACAAAATTGTTTTTGTAGGAATAGTATCAGCTTCATTTTCTGCTTCACAAAAATAAAACAGCATGCAATAATAATATTGCATTAGAATACATTTTATCAAATGTATTTAAAGTCTAAACATATAACATGCACTGTAGTAAAAATGCAAAATACATCAAAGTTTGATATAGTTTAAAAATATTTAAGGCATTTTGAGGCGTTTGTGGTTAAGGGCAATATAAATAAACTTTGAATGATTGATGATTCAAATGTTTTAATTAACACAATGTTAATAAACAATATAATTTTGAATATATTTGTATTAAATTAAACAATTATTAAATCATTCAGAAAATATCAGAATATATATATATAAAAGCAAATCTAAATCAAATAATTTAAAATATATAATTTAAACTATATTTTAAATATAACAATGCAATTTAAAGTAAAAACATGTATAAAAACATATGTAACATTTGTTTATTATTTAACACATTCAATATTTTAACATTAAACTGATTTTTGAATACAAAATACGTGTGAATTTAATCAATATAAGTAAAAAGAAAACATGTGGTTTAATATGAAATTGTTTGCTTATATTTTATATACATTAACCATTTTAATATTAAAATTATATATTTTTTTGGTCAGATTTTTTATTGTAATAAATATATAAAATATATATATATGTAATCAATATAATTAAAAAGAAAAACGTAGATTAATATTGCATTATTTGCTTACATTTTATACACATTAAACATTGTATTATTAAAATTATATATTTTTACCCAAATTTTGTATAATATATATATATATATAATACATATACATTTAATCAATATAATTAAACAGAAAACAACTTCAATTAATATGAAATCGATGGCCTATACTTTAAACACATATTAAACTTATATATTTTTGTCCAGATTTTGCATAAAAATTATATAAAATAAATATAGATTTAATCAATATAAATTTAATCAATATAAATAAATAAAAAAACCCGTTGATTAATATTAAATTATTTGCTTATATTTTATACAAATTAAATATTTTAATATTAAGTTTATATATTTTTGTCCAGTTTCTTTTTATAATAATACATATACAATACATATACATTTAATCAATTAAAATAAATTTAAAAAAATTGGGATGAATATACAATTATTCGCTTATATTTTATACATATTACATATTTGACCATTAAAATTATATATTTTTTGTCCAGATTTTGTACAGTAATATGTATAAAATATGTATATAAATGTAATCAATATAATTAAAAAGACAAATATGTGGATACATATTTAATGATTTGCTTATATTTTGTACACATTCAACATTTTAATATTCAACTTATATATTTTCTATCCAGATTTTTCTTCCTCCAAACACGATGAGTTGAGTTTGTACCAAAATGGATACATGGATGATACAGCAGAGGATTGGGAGAATGTCATGTGGTCAGATGAAACCAAAATAGAACTTTTTGGTATAAACTCAACTCGTCGTGTTTGGAGGAAGAAGAATACTCAGTTGCATCCCAAGAACACCACACCTACTGTGAAGCATGGGGGTGGAAACATCATGCTTTGGGGCTTTTTTTCTGCTAAGGGGACAGGACGATTGATCCGTGTTAAGGAAAGAATGAATGGGGCCATGAATGGTGAGATTTTGAGCCAAAACCTCCTTCCACCAGTGAGAGCTTTGAATGGTTGACCAAATACTTATTTTTCACCATAATTTACAAATAAATTTTTCTAAATTCCTACAATGTGAATTCCTGGATTTTTTTTCACATTCTGTCTCTCACAGTTGAAGTGTACCTATGATGAAAATTACAGACCTCTGTCATCATTATATATATATATATATATATATATATATATATATATATATATATATATATATATATATATATATATATATATATATATATATATAATTACAAAAGTGCGTAGTAAAACCAGTGTTCTGTGTCTTTTTGTGTTGTTTGACTTTGTGTTTGTGTATTTCTGTCACAGTGCATTAATGTGAAACATAGGCCGCAGAGTTAACTGGGTGTGTGTGTTGATGTGTGTGTGTGTGTAGACTGTCACTCTAGCTGGTGTACAGACGTGAGGCCTGGCCAGTTAGTGGTATTGTCGAGTATCACCTTACGCTTACACTGCTTCCAGCTGCCTCGCGCCTGCCAAAGACCACTCAAATAGAGCGTGTGTGTGTGTGTGTGTGTGTGTGTGTGTGTGTGTGTGTGTGTGTGTGTGTTCGCTTTAGAACAGCCCACTTAAGATGTGAGTGCCTGGTTTCGGGAGCTGCTGCTCTGTCGTTAATGCTATTGTTAGCACGGAACACACACACACCGAGAATATGAAGGATTAAACACACTTTTACGTACTTACTAACTTGCTCAGTTTGATTAAAAAATGTGTCTGACTTTGCTCAGAATTCATTATTTAACGTCAAACAAAAGGTCGCAAGTGAGTCTTTTGTGTCACGTTTCCAGTCATTTCTCCGTTAAAAGTAGCATGATTAAAAACAGAATAAAAATCCACTGTAGTCTTTTGTTGGTGTCTATTCATATATTTCCTTTCATTTTAGATCCAGAAGACAAACTACAGCTCAAACACAGAATGACATTCATTGGTGTAAAATCTTGGACTTTAAAGGGGAACATTATCACAATTTCAGAAGGGTTAAAACCAATAAAAATCAGTTCCCAGTGGGTTATTTTATTTTTCGAAGTTTTTTAAAAAATTTTACCCATCCTGTAATATCCTGAAAAAAGGCTTTAAAGTGCCTGATTTTCGCTATCTGTGAAGCCACCGTCCATTTTCCTGTGACGTCATCCAATAATGCCAATACAAACAAACGGATAGCACAGCAAAATATAGCGACATTAACTCGGATTCAGACTCTGATTTCAGAGGCTTAAGCGATTCAACAGATTACGCATGTATTGAAACGGATGGTTGGAGTATGGAGGCAGATAGCGAAAACGAAATTGAAAAAGAAACTGAAGCTATTGAGTGAAGAGCTATTGACGCTATTCGGCCATGTCTGCCTTAGCATCGCCGGTAAAATATGCCGACCAAACGATCGGAAGTTTTGCATCGTGTGACACTGGATCAACTTGAATCCGTCGATTGGTAAGTGTTTGTTTGCCATTAAATGTGGGTGGAGGGAAACGCTGGCTGCAAATATAGCTACAAATGTACATACAGCTAGCCGGTAAATAGCATGTTAGCATTGATTAGCTGGCAGTCAACAACGTCAACAAAACTCACCTTTGTGATTTAATTGACTTTATTGTTGGAAATGCATCTGCAGGTTATCCATACATCTCTGTGCCATGTCTGCCTTAGCATCGCTGGTAAAATGTGCAGACACTCCGGCACATTCGATTGGGGTCTGGCGGCAGATTTCTTTGACTTTATCGTTGGAAATGCATCTGCTTTGAGTGTCGCAGGATATCCACACAATCTTGCCATCTCTATAGTAGCATAGCTTTCGTCGGTAAAGTGTGCGGAAGAAACGACTGACCATTTCGTCGGCTTTCCCCACACCCTTGTATTTTGGACAAATTTCTTCCAATGTCTTGTCACTTTCGCATCTTTGGGCCAGTGGTGCAACTTGAATCCCTCCCTGTTAGTGTTGTTACACCCTCCGACAACACACCGACGAGGCATGATGTCTCCAAGGTTCCAGAAAATAGTCGAAAAAACGGCCAATAACAGAGCTGAGACCCGGTGTTTGTAATGTGTTTGAGAAAATGGCGGTTTTATTACCTCGGCGACATCTCGTTTTGACGTCATCGCTCCGAGAGCGATAAATAGAAAGGCGTTTAGTTCGCCAAAATTCACCCATTTAGAGTCCTGAAATCGGTTAAAAAAATACGTGGTCTTTTTTCTGCAACATTAAGATATATATTGACACTTACATAGGTTTGGTGATAATGTTCCCCTTTAAGACTTAAAACCTCAAATTTTGATAATTGTTGATGTGTTTTATGACCTACAGTGTGAAAATGTAAACATACACAAACCTGAGGAGAACTATTGTCTGCAGGTTTAGTGCCAGGAAGTTACAGCTGTGCTCTAAAGGGTGAGCACCATTTACAGACCACATTGGTCTGACTACGGTCCCTTTTTAAAAAATCCTAGAAACTGCCATTCTGTACAGGTGACCTCTTTCCTCAGTGTCTTCATTTTTAATTTTTTATTTAAGAATAAACCAAAATGATAGTTGATACTGTTCCCTGATTGGCTGTTAGCGCGTCACTCCCACTGCTCAGTGGCCTTGTGGTTAGAGTGTCCGCCCTGAGATGGGTAAGTCGTGAGTTCAAACCCATACCCTTACTTGCCAACCATAAGACCTCCGAATTCAGGAGATTGGGGGGGTTGAGGTGAGCAGGGTTTGGTGGTAGCGGGTGTGTATATTGTAGAGTCCCGGAAGAGTTAGTGCTGGGTTATTTGTTCTGTAGTGTTTATGTTGTGTTACGGTGCGGATGTTCTCCCGAAATGTGTTTGTCATTCTTGTTTGGTGTGGGTTAACTGTGTGGTGCATATTTGTAACAGCATTAAAGTTGTTTATATGGCCACCCTCAGTGTGACCTGTATGGCTGTTGACCAAGTATGCCTTGGTCAATGTGTGTGTAAAAGCTGCATAAACTATGTGACTGGGCCGGCATGCTGTCTGTACGGAGGGAAATGCGGACGTGACGACAGGTTGTAGAAGACGCTAGAGGCAGTGCCTAAAGGCACGCCCCCAATATTGTTTTCCTAGTGGAAATCGGGAGAAATTCGGGAGAATAGTAAATAAGTAAATAAGAAAGATACATGAATAAATAAATGAATGGAGGAATGAATAAATACATTAATAAATACATAAAAAAGTAACTAATCAAATGAATAAATAAATAAATAATAATGAATAAATAAATGTACAAATACATACATGAATAAATGTACAAATACATAAATTATTACATAAATAAAAGAATCAATAAATAAATGAATGAATAAATACATAAATTAATGAATAAAGACTTGTCCAGGGTGTACTCTGCTTTCCACCTGTATGTAGCTGAGATAGGCTCCAGCGAACCCCCGCCACCCCGAACGGGACAAGCGGTAGAAAAATGGATGGATGGATGAATGAATAAATATACCAACAAATAAATCAATCAATAAATTAATGGATAGATGTATTAATAAATGGATAAACAAATAAATATGTGAACAAAAAATAAATATATGAATGAATGAAGGGAATGAATAAATAAATAAATTAATACATAAAAGTGTAACTAAATAAATAAGTAATGAATGAATGAATAAATGTTTAAAGGTATACATGAATAAATGTATAAATAAATAAAGTATTACATAAATCAAAGAATACATAAATAAATAGATAAATACATTTAAAAAAATAGATGAATAAAAACATTATTAATTAATAAATGAATGAATAATTAAATAAATAAATACTTGATCATTTTATGGTTTTTAAGTGTCTTTTTATGTTAATCATTAACATTTATACTAGTATTGTCTAATAGTTATGTTTTTATTAACTCATAACTTAATGTAATATTTATATTTTAGTTTTAACATATATATGATCATATTGTTATCATTTAAAGGCCTACTGAAATTAGATGTTCTTATTTAAACGGGGATAGCAGGTCCATTCTATGTTTCATACTTGATCATTTCGCGATATTGCCATATTTTTGCTGAAAGGATGTAGTAGAGAACATCCACGATAAAGTTCACAACTTTTGGTCGCTAATAAAAAAGCCTTGCCTGTACTGGAAGTAGCAGACGATGTGCGCGTGACGTCACGGGTTGTAGGGCTTTTCACATCCTCACATTGTTTATAATCATAACCACCAGTAGCAAGAGCGATTCGGAACGACAAAGTGACGATTTCCCCTCTAATTTGAGCGAGGATGAAAGATTTGTGGATAAGGAAAGTTAGAGTGAAGCACTAGACTTGACCGCTTGGTTCAATATTAAAGCTTCACAACAAACAAAAAAACACCGGCTGTGTTTGTGTTGCTCAAGACAGCTGCAAACCACCGCTTTTCACCAACAGCATTCTTCTTTATAGTCTCCAATATTAATTGAACAAATTGCAAAAGATTCAGTAACACAGATGTCCAAAATACTGTGTAATTATGCGATTAAATCAGACGACTTTTAACCGTGAGTGGTGCTTGGATAAAATGTCCGCACCAACCAATAACGTCACAAGCACGCGTCAACATAAGCGTCATCATTCCGCAACGTTTTCAACAAGACACTTTGCGGAAAACTTTAAATTGCAATTTACTAAACTAAAAAGGCCGTATTGGCATGTGTTGCAATGTTAATATTTCATCATTGATATATAAACTATCAGACTGGTGGTCGGTAGTAGTGGGTTTCAGTAGGCCTTTAAATTGTGTCAATTCTCTAGTGTTTTTTTTTTTGTTTTTTTATTGTTAATTGTGCTAAGTGTGTGTGTGTGTGTGTGTGTGTGTGTGCGTGTGTGTGTGTGTGTGTGTGTGTGTGTGTGTGTGCACTTTGTGTTTGCCATCTGCCTGAGCATGAAAAGTGCTGTATAGTTTAAATTTGTTTTAATTTGATTTGATTTGATTTTAAATAAATAAATGAATAAATAAAAACAAAATAAATAGATCATTTCTGTTTCTTCTCTGATTTTGGATCAACATTTTCTCCGGTTGATGCCATCATGGAACAAGTGCAAGCAGCTCCCGTGTCAAAAGTTAACATATTTGAAGAGCGCGAGTGTTGTCAAT
>NC_084613.1:18715780-18733280 GCF_033978795.1 Nerophis ophidion | reverse complement strand
ATCACAGGCATTCACACCTGTGGACTATTGAGAGTATCCTTCTAGTGTAATTGGTGGTCATCGGCGATCTCACTCGAACGAGTATGACGATCCTCCTGGTAGGGGTGGAGGATTCCTGTGCGTGACTTAGTTTAACGTGTGGAGACTGGTGCACAGACAGTCACCACACGATCCTTGACAGAATCGGGTCAGGGTCCAGTGGTATGGAGTCCAAGACGACTGGGGACCGTTTTCTGCTGCAGCCTTCCTCCGCCATCGCAGCCGTTGTGGTAGTTCTTTAATCTATCGTCTTCCGCCTGCTCCGCCGTTGAGGTCTTCACCGTATCCCTGGTTAGGGGGCAGTCAGGTACTAGGGGTAACAGTAGTCAAGGGGTTAACATCCTCGTGCCCCAAAACCCCATAGAGGAGCCTCCACTGCTGGATGCACTTTTACGTCATGCCCAGGACTATTTATGGTACTTGGGCCAACACGGTGAGAAAGTTCACACACAGATATATCCGAGTGGAGATTTGACTCGGTCTCCTGGCTGCGAAGCTGACGCGCTAACTCTTGGCCACCGTGTGGTTTCGGGAGGAGAAATAGGAATTTAAGGGATGCGGGAAATAGTGGATACAAATTTTCAACAGGTATCATTTTGGTGCGGAATGACAACGACTGCCTCTTTCGTTGGTGTTGCAGGAGCGTCTGCACTACGAATCGCTGAGTCATCACTTGGGCAAACTGGGCGAGGATGCGGGCAAGATGGTCCATCGAGTCATCGACCTGACCAGGCCAGAGGATCTGGATGGTGAGCTGACACCAAGCTGCTTCTTCTGTACTCATTAATTAAAAATAGTACTATACTGCTTCCTGAAAAATACAGTTTTTTTTTGGTTTTTTTTCCCCCCATCACATCCTAAATCGAGCAGACGTGCATATTTTGACAACGCACACGCACCCAGCACTATCAAGCAGAAATAGTGTGGGGATAGAACAGGGAGAATGGATGTATTTTTACTCAAAACAAAGGATGATGTTGATATGTGGGCACCTTAAGGCACACCTGTGTAATAATCATGCTGTTTAATCAGCATTTAGATATGCCACACCTGTGAGGTGGGATGGATTATCTTGGCAAATAAAAAAATGCTCACTAACACAGATTGAACAATATTTGAGAGGAATAGGTCTTTTGTGTGAATAGTAAAAAATGTCCCTCTTTGATTTCTACTCAAAAACAAGAAGTGTTGCATTTGTATTTTTATTCAGTGTATAAAGAGGACAGTGGCTGCCTTTAAGAAGAGAAATCCAAGAGTCTCTAAACCAGGGGTCCCCAACCTTTTTGAAACCAAGAGCTACTTCTTGGGTACTGATTAATGCGAAGGGCTACCAGTTTGATACACACTTAAATAAATTGCCAGAAATAGCCAATTTGCTTAATTTACCTTTAATAAATAAATCATTATATATATATAAATGGGTATTTCTGTCTATTTTTCCGTCGTACATTTTTTTTTTCTTTTACGGAAGGATTTTTGTAGAGAATAAATGATGAAAAAACCACTTAATTGAATGGTTTGAAAGAGGAGAAAACACAAAAAAAATGAAAATTTAATTTTGAAACATAGTTTATCTTCCATTTCGACTCTTTAAAATTAAAAATTCGACCGAAAAAAATTAAGACAAAAAATAGCTCATTTGAATCTTCTTGAAAAAATTTAAAAAAAGAATTTATGGAACATCATTAGTACTTTTTCCTGATTAAGATTAATTTAAAAATTTTGATGACATGTTTTAGATAGGTTAAAATACAATCTGCACTTTGTTAGAATATATAATAAATTGGACTAAGCTATATTTCTAACAAAGACAAATCATAATTTTTTCTAGATTTTCCAGAACAAAAATTTTAAAAGATATTCAAAAGACTTTGAAATAAGATATACATTTGATTCTACAGATTTTCTAGATGTGCCGGAATAATTATTTTGAATTTTAATCATGATAAGTTTGAAGAAATATTTCAAAAATATTCTTTGTCAAAAAAACAGAAGCTAAAATGAAGAATTGAATTAAAATATATTTAGTATATGTCTTTAAAAATCCTAAAATCATTTTTAAGGTTGTATTTTTTCTCTAAAACTGTCTTTCTGAAAGTTATAAGAAGCAAAGTAAAAACATTTTTTTTATTTATTTAAACAAGTGAAGACCAAGAGTTTCAAATATTTTCTTGGATTTTCAAGTTCTATTTGAGTTTTGTCTCTCTTGGAATTAAAAATGTCGAGCAAAGCGAGACCAGCTTGCTAGTAAATAAATAAAATGTAAAAAATTTAAGAAATAGAGGCAGCTCACTGGTAAGTGCTGCTATTTGAGCTATTTTTAGAACAGGCCAGCGGGCGACTCATCTGGTCCTTACGGGCTACTGCAGTTGGTGACCCCTGCTCTAAACTAACGAGTACATTTAATAACAATATGAGAAAAACATGCTAAATTTGTTGCTGGTTATTTTTTAATATTCTTTTTTTTTTTTAAACTCATTAAAAGTTTATAGACACTTGAAAAAAATCTCCACGAAGTACATATGTACAATAAGTAGCAAAAAAAAGTTTTGGGTCAGGCCAAACAGTTGCTGCAGGTGGATGGAGGTATTGAGCAAATATTGATAGTCAGACTGATGGAGGAGATGCCTCCACAGACAAACAAAATTTCAATGTCAACACTGCAGCCTTTTCCCTATTTTGTTGTGATTCTCCCGACCAGGCTACATTTTTGGTTTGCCGCACAAGCATGCAAAAACTTCAAACACTTTTTTTTTTTTTTTTTTTTTTTTACAGAAAAACATTTTCTTATTTTGCAGCAAACTACCATTCTTACCACTTCTATACCGTTTCTTTCACTGGCCTGAAAGAGAATAATTCAATATTAGGGAGTAACAAGAAGGATTTGTTGCGTTAAACAAAGAAATTGGCTTAAAATACAAAGGCTGGGCGATAAAACGATGTCAATACATGTCGGGGTAGGCGCGCAATCGATATCAATAAATTTTAAAAATTAGCTCGATAAAGAGTCCTTATCAGAAGAAAATGAAAGTACGGAAGACATGCACCTGGGGATAAGTTGATTGGCAGCACTAAATTGGCCCTGGTGTGTGAATGTGAGTGTGAATGTTGTCTGTCTATCTGTGTTGGCCCTGTGATGAGGTGGCGACTTGTCCAGGGTGTACACCGCCTTCTGCCCGATTGTAGATGAGATAGGCGCCAGCGCCCCCCCGCGACCCCAAAAGGGAATAAGCGGTAGAAAATGGATGGATGGAAGCAAGTTGGGTTGCATGAACAAATGCATCTGCTCTCTAGTAACCGAGCAACGCAGGAAGTGGGAGTCACACGCTAACTGCCAATTGATTATTTGCCTGTGATGAAAAAAATGAAGAAAATAGTAAATAAAAGAGGAAAAGTCACCTGGACAGTATTTTGGATTTTTTTAAGGGACCTTAGTGAGACCAGTGGGGTCTGTAAATGATGTGAAGCACTCGTCTGCTTAGCCGCGCTCACCCTTTAGAACAGTGGTTCTCAAATGGGGGTACGCGTACCTCTGCGGGTACTTGAAGGTATGCCAAGGGGTACGTGAGATTTTTTAAAAATATTCTAAAATAGCAACGATTCAAAAATTCTTTATAAATATATTTATTGAATAATTTCAACAAAATATGAATGTAAGTTCAAAAAGTGTAAAAAGAAAAGCAAAAATGCAATATTTTTGCCACTCTACCAACCGGCATAGCTCGGTTGGTAGAGTGGCCGTGTCAGCAACTTGAGGGTTGCAGGTTCGATTCCAGCTTCCGCCATCCTAGTCATTGCCGTCGTGTCCTTGGGCAAGACACTTTACCCACCTGCTCCCGGTGCCACCCACACTGGTTTAAATGTAACTTAGATATTGGGTTTCACTATGTAAAGCGCTTTGAGTCACTTGAGAAAAGCGCTATATAAATATATTTCACATTTCACATATTCAGTGTTGACAGCTAGATTTTTTTGTGGACATGTTTCATAAATATTGATGTTAAAGATTTCTTTTTTTATGTAGGAATGTTTAGAATGAAGTTGCTTAATCCAGCTGGATCTCTATTACAATCCCAAAAGAGGGCACTTTAAGTTGATGATTACTTCTATGTGTAGAAATCTTTATTTATCATTGAATCACTTGTTTATTTTTCAACAAGTTTTTAGTTATTTTTATATCTTAGTTCAAGAAAGACCACTACAATTGAACAATATTGTGCACTGTTATATAATTTAATAAATCAGAAACTGATGACAAAGTGCTGTATTTTACTTCTTTATCTCTTTTTTTCAACCAAAAATGCTTTGCTCTGATTAGGGGGTACCTGAATTAAAAAAAAATTCACAGGGGGTACATCACTGAAAAAAGGTTGAGAACCACTGGTCTAAATAACCATCCAAAAGCTCACAACAAGATTCTTTCCACTGTACATATCATGACCTGAATATTAACCAAATGTTAACGATGTTGCAACTATAAGCGCTAACGCAGACAAACTATTTTTAGCGGCGCAATGACAAAAACAGTTAGGTAGCCTTTTTATGCTTTAACTGTGAGCCGGCAACAATGTCCTGCTGCTACTGCATCATCGCGTCATATTCAAGATTATAAATGGGTTGTACTTGTATAGCGCTTTTCTACCTTCAAGGTACTCAAAGCGCTTTGACACTACTTCCACATTTACCCATTCACACACACATTCACACACTGATGGAGGGAGCTGCCATGCAAGGCGCCAACCAGAAACCATCAGGAGCAAGGGTGAAGTGTCTTGCTCAGGACACAACGGACATGACAATCATGCCTCTTATCTGGATATTAGAAGGACTTTGCCTTGAATCTAGAACTTGTACCAGCAGATGGACACAAACACACAACCGAAAACGGTGTCTGCAGGGAGACTTTTCCTTGTTAACCTTTAGTGTGGAAC
Organism: Nerophis ophidion; assembly: GCF_033978795.1. Taxonomy (NCBI): domain Eukaryota; kingdom Metazoa; phylum Chordata; class Actinopteri; order Syngnathiformes; family Syngnathidae; genus Nerophis; species Nerophis ophidion. The sequence continues at coordinate 18,728,310 of NC_084613.1, read as the reverse complement.
TTTTTTTCCAAATAGTTTGAAAAAGACCACTACAAATGAGCAATATTTTGCACTGTTATACAATTTAATCAATCAGAAACTGATGACATAGTGCTGTATTTTACTTCTTTATCTCTTTTTTCAACCAAAAATGCTTTGCTCTGATTAGGGGGTACCTGAATTAAAAAAAAAATTCACAGGGGGTACATCACTGAAAAAGGTTGAGAACCACTGCTTTAGAGCCCAGCTGGAGGAAATAATTTGTCTGAGGTTTCTCTACCTTTACATTTTCAGACTATTTTCATATTCTTTGGGAAACATTTCTTACATTTTTCTTATTTTTGCACCTTCATGTTAAGTGTTCGATGTGCTTTTAGAATTTTGTTTACATTATTTGATTGTTTTTCATGCTCGTGTCAACATTTCCTTTCTGTCTTGACAGCTGAGGGGATTAAAATTGCTTTTGAAATAAAAAATATTTGTATTTAATGAATTTTTCTCCCAATTGATAGGTCATAATAACATATCAATTATTATTTATATCGACTAATACTAGTCACTAATATCGTGATACAGTTCTCAGCCGTCTCCCACAGCACTATTAAATACCACACATACTTCAAAAGCACTAATCCCCTTTCAGAGATCAAGTAAGATTTTTTTTTTTTTTTTTTTTAACAAATATTTTGAAAAACCATGAGGATAAAGTAAAGCATTCTGGGAAATGAAGTAGTCTGCCAACATTTTCCATAATTTGAAAGTAAAATAATATAACATTTTGCATGTAGTATTTGTGATATATGGAATAAACAATAAAACGTTTTTTTTGATGTTGTCCCCCCACTACCTCCAGAAATATAATGAATAGGATAAATACACGTATGTGCTGGAAATAAATATGAATTGTGACGACTCGGTGTGCCCGCAGGAAGCAGCATCACGGAGGCGCGAGTGTTCCGGGAGGCGCGGGGCAGGAACAACAGTGAGCCGCACATCAAGAGGCCCATGAACGCCTTTATGGTCTGGGCCAAAGACGAGCGGAGGAAGATCTTGCAGACCTTCCCTGACATGCACAACTCCAACATCAGCAAGATCCTAGGTCAGTACTTGCGAGTACTACTAGTACTGCGACAGCAACGCGGTTTCCAGGGAGGCTTTTGTAAGGGAAATAAGTATTTTCCGTGGCAACCAGCAAGTGTCCTGAGCATCACAGAGCAGTTAGAGTACACAAATGAGCACTTTGTTTTTAAGAAAGTACTACTAGTCTCAGTTTAGTCACACAAACACTCTCTAGGGACCTTAGGGGACAAGACTTTAGACCTGCTCAAGACTGGACTGGACCACAAGTACAGTTTTCTACTGCGTAAAGGTTCTCTCACATACGCTACATGTATACTGGAACCCTGCTCACCAACTGCAACTACCACAAATACAAGAAACTACAATACACTACTACAAGTACTACTACAATAAACTGCGCATGCAGTATTATAACTAAAATAAACTACAAGTACACTACTAAAACTATAAAAAACTGTAAATACTACAACTACAATAAACTACAAATACACTACTACAACTATAAGAAACTGCAAGTACACTACAAGTACTATAACTACAAGTACACTACTACAAGAAACTGCAAATGCTACAACAACAAAAAACTACAAGTACATTAATAGAAGTACGACAACAACAAGAAACTACAAGTACAATGATACAACTATAACAAACTATAAGAAACTACAAGCACTACAAGTACTACAACTACAAGAAACTTCAGATACTACAACCACAAGAAACTACAAGTACACTACTACAACTACAAGTAACTACAATTACACTACAAGTACTATAACTACAAGTATAGTACTTTAAGTACTACGACTACAAGAAACTGCACATACAACAACCAAGATAAATTACAAGTACAATAATACAACTATAACAAACTATAAGAAATGACAAGCACTACAAGTACTACAACTACAATAAACTTCAGATACTACAACCACAAGAAACTACAAGTACACTACTACAACTACAAGTAACTACAAGTAACTACAAGTACACTACAAGTACTACAACTACAAGTACAGTACTTCAAGTACTACGACTACAAGAAACTGCACATACTACAACCACAATAAATTACAAATACACTACTACAACTACTGCTACAAGTAACTACAAGTACTATAACTACAAGTACACTACTACAAGTACTACTACAAGAAACGGTAAATGCTACAACAACAGAAAAGTACAAGTACACTAATAGAAGTACTACAACAAGAAGAAACTACAAGTACACTAATACAACTATAACAAACTATAAGAAAATACAAGTACACTACTACAAGTGCTACAACTACAAGAAACTGCACGTACTACAACCACAAGAACCTACAAGTACACTGCTACAACTACTGCTACATGTAACTACAAGTACACTACAAGTACTATAACTACAAGTACACTACTACAAGTACTTCTACAAAACACTGCAAATGCTACAACAACAAAAAACTACTTGTACATTAATAGAAGTACGAAAACAACAAGAAACTACAAGTACAATAATACAACTATAATAAAGTATAAGAAACTACAAGTACACTACTACAAGTACTACAACTACAAGAAAATTCAGATACTACAACCACAAGAAACTACAAGTACACTACTACAACTACAAGTACTATAACTACAAGTACACTACTACAAGTACTACTACAAGAAACGGTAAATGCTACAACAAAAAAGTACAGGTACACTAATAGAAGTACTACAACAACAAGAAACTACAAGTACAATAATACAACTATAATAAACTATAAGAAACTACAAGTACACTACTGTAAGTACTACAACTACAAGAAACTTCAGATACTACAACCACAAGAAACTACAGGTACACTACTACAACTACAAGTAACTACAAGTACTATAACTACAAGTACACTACTTCAAGTACTATGACTACAAGAAACTGCACATACTACAACCACTACTACAACTACTGCTACAGGTAACTACAAGTACACTACTACAAGTACTACTACTACAAGAAACTGAAAATTCGACAACAAAAACTACAAGTATACAAATAAAAGTACTACAACAACAAGAAACTACAAGTACACTAATACAACTATAACAAACTATAAGAAAATACAAGTACACTACTACAAGTGCTACAACTACAAGAAACTGTACATACTACAACAACAATAAATTTCAAGTACACTACTACAACTACTGCTACAAGTTACTACAAGTACACTACAGGTACTATAACTACAAGTACACTACTACAAGAAACGGTAAATGCTACAACAACAAAAAAGTACAAGTACACTAATAGAAGTACTACAACAACAATAAACTACAAGTACACTAATACAACTATAACAAACTATAAGAAAATACAAATACACTACTATAAGTGCTACAACTACAAGAAACTGCACGTACTACAACCACAAGAAACTACAAGTACACTGCTACAACTACTGCTACATGTAACTACAAGTACTATAATTACAAGTACACTACTACAAGTACTACGACTACAAGAAACTGCATATACTACAACCACAAGAAACTACAAGTAAACTACTACAACTACTGCTATAAGTAACTACAAGTACACTACCACAAGTACTACTACAAAAAACTGCCAATACTACAACAACAAAAAACACTACTAATAGAAGTACTACAACAACAAGAAACTACAAGTACAATAATACAACTATAACAAACTATAAGAAACTACAAGTACACTACTACAAGTACTACAACTAAAAGAAACTTCACATACTACAACCACAATTTATTTAAGTGTATATCAAACTGGTAGCCCTTCATATTAATCAGTACCCAAGAAGTAGCTCTTGGTTTCAAAAAGGCTGGTGACCCCTGGCGTGAACATTAGCGTGAACATTAGCATGAACATGTTGGCTTATTTTCACTTTTCTGGCCTCACCGTGACACAAATGACAAAATAGATAGCATGGTTAGCAAGGTGTCGTTATCAACGTGCTCGTTAACGAGCTCCTTCGTGTCGTCATGACGACACAAATTAGCACAACGACTACAAACTGTGGAAGACTTCACCAGCGGATTTTCCCACCTTGTTTTCTTCAAAATGATTGAGTAAATATCCAAAAAACAGTTGAATTGTAATGTTGGACACATCATGAAAATATTTCAAATGTTAAATAGCGTTGAAATAACATTAAAAAAAAAGAAAAGCTTTTTGTGTTTAGCTAGCTTACCTGACACACCACAGCCATCTTGGAAAAGTCACATGACTGTCATGTGACCTCTAAACTCATTGAGCACAAAACGGAACATTGCAGTTTTTTTTCAACACATTTAAAGTGTTTTATGGGTTAAAGAGCGCATCTTGTACTGCCTTTGGAGTTGAAAGACAACTTTTGAGCTTGTTTAGGAGTAGAGTAGACGCTCTTGTGTACACTTCCTGTGTGACATCATAACACAGCTGGGTCTGTTTCCGCCTCCACGAGAATGTAAGCCCTCTTTGCCGTAAACCTTGATAAACACCAATGTGTCTTGTGAATAAACGTACGTCCGCTGCTTTCGGGATTCGACTTTTTGCACTCTTTGTTGTAAATACAACCTTTTGATACCTCTTGACGCCAACACCGGGGACAGCGCAGGTTTGCATTTGTCTTACTATGCTAGCTGCTAACACACAGAAGAATGTCAGCTAAAAGCTCGTGCGAACCACTTTTAGGAAAACAGAAGACAATTAAAATCACGAGAACGTGAACGTGAAGCAAAACTCGAACGCCACAAACTAGGTAGCGTTTGCGAAGCTAACACTTAATCCTTAGAGCAAGAGTATCCTAAATGCAGCCCGCAGCACTGTTGTTACGATTAATATTAGCATGCTAGCTTGTTAGCCAATTTTGCAGGTTTCCCTGGTGCTCTAGTGGTTATAACTCGGTGCTCTCACCGCCGCGGCCCGGGTTCGATCCCCGGTCAGGGAACTTAGCATTTTACCATGAATTGATTGACGTGGACCCTGACTTAAAAAAGTTGAAAAACTTATCCAGGTGTTACTATTTAGTGGTCAATTGTACACAATATGTACTGAACTGTGCTATCTACTAATAAAAGTTTCAATCAATCAATCAATCTTCTCGTCAAATACTTTGTTACTTACCTGTTTTAATTGATACTTTTATTAGTAGATTGCACAGTACAGTAAATATTCCGTACAATTGACCACTAAATGGTAACACCTAATACGTTTTTCAACTTGTTTGAGTCGGGGGTCCACGTAAATCAATTCATGGCATTTGCATGCTAATTAGAGATGTCCGATAATGGCTTTTCTGCCGATATCCGATATTCCGATATTGTCCAACTCTTAATTACCGATTGTGATGTATACAGTCGTGGAATTAAAACTATATTATGCCTAATTTTGGTTTGATGCCCCGCTGAATGCATTAAACCAGGGGTCTCAGACATGCGGCCCGTAGGCCAATTGCGGCCCGCAAGATGTTATTTTGCGGTCGCCACCTTAATATGAAATTTTAATGTTAGTGCGGCCCACGAGTTTTATATGAATGGCGCTTGACAGCGTTGTGTTATTTGGGTCCAAAATGGCTCTTTCAACGTTCTGGGTTGCCTACCCCTGCATTGGTGGAAAAGCGGCAAATGAGTGAAAGCAAGAGAAACGTTGCCATGGAGACGAGGGTTTTTTTACGTGCCTGGCTGCAGTCACACCGCGACACCTGTCCGTCAGTAATAACAGTCCTTAATAAACTGGACCAATTCAAACCGTTATTTGTGTTTTTTTTTATTGTTTAATTTGCATTGCCTCACACGATGAACACTACATATATTTCTATATGACGCCGGATAACACTCTGGGAGCCGTCACTTTTTTGCGCTCGCTATCCCGGTACTATTATCCGCCGACCGCCTTGTTGCTGTAGTTAGAAAAAGCGGAACGACACACATTGCGGAAATAACATTATTCTCCATGCGTCGGCTAAATACAAATATATTCCTCAACCTCAAACATGTCTTTTTCAAAGCCAACGGTGAAGAAAAAGGTTAGTGATGAGCAAAGACAATTCTTTGAAAAGTGGGGGATGCAATGTTTCTTTGTGGAGCACATCAGCACCCCGACGTCTCTTATTTGCACAGAGAAAGAGAGGGAATACAATGTAAAACGTCATTATACAACTATACAGGCTGAGGAGTATGCAACATTTTTTTAAGACATCTTTTCTTACGGCCCAGGCTCACCCAGACTCTTGAATTTGGGACCCCTGCATTACAAACTGTAACAAGGTTTTTCCAAAATAAATCAACTCAAGTTATGGAAAAAAAAAAGGACATATTTAATATTGAAGTCACTAACTGCATTATTTTTTTAACATGCCTCAAAAGAGCAGCTTCAAATTTAGGACATGCTCTCCCTGAGAGAGCATGAGGAGGTTGAGGTGGGCAGAGTTGGGTGGGCGGGATTAAAGTGGGGTGGTGTATATTGTAGCGTCCCGGAAGACTTCGTGCTGTAAGGGGTTCTGGGTATTTGTTCTGCTGTGTTTGTTGTGTTACGGTGCGTAAGTTCTCCTGAAATGTGTTTGTCATTCTTGTTTGGTGTGGGTTCACAGTTTGGCGCATATTTGTAACTTTGTTAAAGCTGTTTATACGGCCACCCTCAGTGTGACCTGTATGGCTGTTGACCAAGTATGCATTGCATTCACTTGTGTGTGTGAGAAACCGTAGATATTATGTGATGGGGCCAGCACAAGGCAGTGCCTTTAAGGTTTATTGGCGCTCAGTACTCCAACCTACGTCCGTGTACACAGCACCGTTTTAAAAACTCGTAAATTTTACTTTTTGAAATCGATGCCGATAATTTCCAATGTTATATTTTAAAGCATTTATCGGCCGATAATATCGGCAGTCCGATATTATTGGACACCTCTAATGCTAATGTTAGTATTCTAGCCTTTTTTTCAAGGTAATTTTGCAGAGATACGCCTCAGCGCCAAATATTTCGCTACTGGACAAATGATACCTCATAACATGCTAACTAACGTTGGTATGCCAGCAAAATTTGTAGGTATACACCTAAATCATAGTTTGGTACTTGATGCATGCTATTATTACCGTGCAAGCATTCTGAAGATATTTTTTGGGTAGACGCCACAGTAATATATTTTGGTCCGGGTGGAAATCGGGAGAAATTCCGGAAAATGGTTTCCCCGGTAGATTTTTGGGAGGGGCACTGAAATTCGGGAGTCTCTCGGGACAATCGGGAGGGTTGGCAAGTATGTGCATCTTACACTTAGCATTTTAGCATTCTAACATTAGCTAGCTTTTTTGCTAATTTTGCAAGTATACCTTAACGTAAAGTATTTTGTTATTAGAGGAACAATACCTGTTAGCATGCTAACATTATTATACTAGCTTTTTTTATTTTTTTTTATTCTGTAGGTATATGATATATGTGGGCGACGGCGTGGCGCGGGTTGGGGGAGTGGCCATGCTAGCAACCAAGGGATCCTGGTTCGATCCCCAGCTTCTACCTACCGGGTCACGTCCGTTGTGTCCTTGAGCAAGACACTTCACCCTTGCTCCTGATAGGTGGTGGTTAGCGCCTGGCATGGCAGCTCCCGCCATCAGTGTGTGAATGGCTGAATGTGGAAATAGTGTCAAAGCACTTTGAGTACCTTGAAGTATACAGTATGTATATTTGGGTTGTATAAGTATAACCCAAGTATAATCCATAAATATGATAAATAATAAAGTTAAAGTACCAATGATTGTCACTCACACACTAGGTGTGGAGAAATTATTCTCTGCATTTGACCCATCACCCTTGATCACCCCCTGGGAGGTGAGGGGAGCAGTGGGCAGCAGCGGTGGCCACGCCAGGGAATTATTTTTGGTGATTCAACCCCCAATTCCAACCTGATCAAAAGTTTAATTCTGAGTGTCAAGCAGGGAGCTTATGGATCCCATTTGTATAGTCTTTGGTATAACTTGACCGGGGTTTGAACTCCTAACCTACCGATCTCAGGGCGGACACTCTAACCACTAGGCCACTAAGTATGAACTCATATGTTAACATTTTGGTATTTGATGTACGCTAATGTTTGCATGCTAGCAGATCAGACTATATTATCAGGTGCACACCTTAGAATAATATATTTTGGTATTTGATGCATGTTACCGTTAGCATTTTAGCTTGCTAGCATTAACATGCTAGCTTGTCTAGCTAATTTAGCAGGTATACACCCCAGTGTAATATATTTTGGTATGTCACTAATGCTAACTGTAAACGTGTTAGCTTTTTTAGCTAATAATTTCCTTTACCAGACGCGATCTGGCCAATTTGTTAACTGTTAGCATTTCATTTCGGCTTTGGCTCTTCAGCATTTATACGGAATGCAAGGTTTTCGCCTGGCTAAACGGCTACCTGTCTAGTCCAGCTACAAAATTATTGATCTATAGACGAAAGTACGTCCGTGGTCCGACCATCACTGAGCTCCTGCGCCTGTGCCGTAGGTTCTCGCTGGAAAGCTATGACCAACCAGGAGAAGCAGCCGTACTACGAAGAGCAGGCCCGCCTCAGCAAGATCCACTTGGAGAAGTACCCCAACTACAAGTACAAGCCGCGGCCCAAGAGGACGTGCATCATCGACGGCAAGAAGCTGCGCATCGGCGAGTACAAGCAGATGATGCGCTCACGACGCCAGGAGATGAGACAGTTCTTCGTTGGGTGAGTCGTACTCCCAGCTGATAGACATTTGTGAAGTACTACTGTGAAAAATATACATTCATCTGCTGTATAATAAACACAAATTTCATAAAAAATATATATTTACCTTCCGGAAATTAAACATATTCTTCTGAAAAATAAATATGTATCTGCCGGGAAAAAAAACATAAATTATCAAGAAAAAATAAATTTATCTGCTAATAAATAATAAACCTTTAATCTGGTGGGTAAAAAATCTGGTAGATTGTGGTTTATTATTATTATTTTTAATTAAAATTATTATTATTCCAGATAGTATTTGTGTATTTTTTATATAATTAGTATTATTATTAATAATAAACCTTTAAATATTAATATGCTGGAGAAATTTAAATAAATCTACTGGAAAATAAATAATAATATGCTGGAAAATAAACATTTATCTGCTGGAAAATAAACATTACTTATCAATGAAATGTACATTTATCTGCTAGAAAATAAACCATTTTCTGGTGGAAAAAATAAGCATGTATCTGCTGGAAAATAATCATTAATCTGGTAAAAAAAAAAAAAAAAAATCTACATTTACCTGCTGGAAATTAAAGAAAATATATTTAAAAAAATAAACATTAATACGCTGTAAAATCAAGATTTATTGTAAAGAAAAAATGCATGTATATGTTAGAAAATAAACCTTTATCTGGTCGAAAATAAAAACATGTATCTGCTGGAAAATAAACATTAATCATTGAGAAAATAAACATTTATCTTCTAGAAAATAAACCTTTAATTTGGCAGAAAATAAATATTAAATAGTGGAAAATAAAAATATATCTGATGGAAAATTAACAATCTGCTGGAAATTAAACATTACTTATCGAGGAAAAATCTATTCATCTGCTAAACAATAAACCATTATCTGGGGGGGAAAAAAACATTTATCTAATGGAAGATAATCATTAATCTAGTTGAAAATCGACATTTCAGCATTAATGGTGCCTTCACAGACGTGTAAGTTACCCATGCCTTGGGCACTAATACACCCCCATACCATCACATATGCTGGCTTTTGAAGTTTGCGTCTATAACAATATGGATAGTTCTTTTCCTCTTTGTTCCGGAGGACACAACGTCTACAGTTTCCAAAAGCAATTTGAAATGTGGACTCGTCAGATCACAGAACACTTTTCCACTTTGCATCAGTCCATCTTAGATGATCTCGGGCCCAGAAAAGCCGACGGCGTTTCTGGATGTTGTTGATAAATGGCTTTCGCTTTGCATAGTAGAGCTTTAACTTGCACTTACAGATGTAGCGACCAACTGTAGTAACTGACAGTGGTTGCCTGAAGAGTTCCTGAGCCCGTGTGGTGATATCCTTTACACACTGATGTCGCTTTTCGATGCAGTACCGCCTGAGGGATAGAATCCGTAATATCATCGATTTCGTACAGTGATTTCTACAGATTCTCCGAACATTTTGGTGATATCACGGACCGTAGATGGTGAAATCCCTAAATTCCTTGCTACTGCTCGATGTGAAATGTTGTTCTTAAAATGTTGGACATTTAGTGTTGCACTGCAAAAAGTCAGTGTTCAAAAACAAGAAAAACTATACAAAAATGAGGGCTATTTTATTTGAAATAAGCAAAATTATCTGCCAATGGAACAAGAAAATTCGACTTTTCAAGACTTTCCAAAATAAGTCAAATTAACTAACCTCAATGAATCCAAAAATACTTTAAAATAAGTTTATTCTCACTAATAACAAGTGCACTTTTCTTGGTAGAAAAAAATGAGACCTTTTTGCTCAATTTGTTGAAAAATATTCTTAAATTAAGTAAATGCAAGTGCCATTATCTTGACATAATGATATGCGCTCGGCATCATGATTTTTTTTGTCATGCTTTAAGTAAGAAGTTATTACCGTAAAAAGGTTTTATGCTTGTGAGTGTTAATGACACAGCTTTGCAACCGCTGATATTCTAGTTTCACGCATGTTTTGCTCAATATAGGTCATAAAATCTCAGCTACAAGCTGTAATATCTTACTGAGATCATTTAGGATCAAAACACTGAAAACAAGTAAAAATCTGCTTAATGAGAATAATTATCTTATCAGACAGAAAATAAGCAAATATCACCCTTATTTGAGAAATTTAATTTTGCTTAGATTTCAGTTTTTGCAGTGTAGATGTTAGATGAGCATTCCTAAACCTTTCAGTCTTGTTTGCCACTTGTGCCAGTTTTTGTTTTTTTTAACATTTTGCAGGCATCAAATTCCAAATGAGCTAATATTTGCAAAAAATAACAAAGTTGTGAAGTTGCAACACTAAATATCTTGTCTTTGCAGTCTATTCAATTGAATGAATATAAGTTGAAAAGGATTTGCAAATCATTGTATTCTGTTTTTATTTACCATTTACACAACGTGACATTTTCACTGGTTTGGGGTTTTCTATATATATATATACACATACATACATACATACATATATATATATATATATATATATATATATATATATATATATATATATATATATATATATATATATATATATATATTAGGGGTGGGCAAATTAATGCGTTAATTACGACTTAACTCATCAATCTATTAACGCCGACAATTATTTTATCGCACATTTGCGTATGTTTACATGCTTTTATTTTGTTAACGCCTTTTCTTAACAAGATGGCATCTCCCGGATGTACTTCGGCGCCGAGGGGCTCTTGGTAAAGATGGAACATTTGGCAAAAATACCGGACAATTCTGCAAATTTCAAGGCTGGCTTACAGCGTGGTCACTCCGGGATCACTTACGACCGCCAGACAATTCTGGATGTGAATAGATCGGGCCGTTTTGGACTGAATGACGCGTGCTTGCTAGACCGGCTAGCTAGCATGGGAATACTTTGCCGGCTACATCCAGCGGCTTGTGAAGTAGTGGAGTATTTGTGTTGTCTGTCTATTTATGAATAATGCAGACGAGGAGTGTTGGCTGAGTTCTTAACGTTTACTTTCAGAGAGTGCATATCACAACATACAAGATGCCGTCATGGCGACACACAACCTATACCGGGCTACCGCGCATGCTCGTCACTTCTGTTGCATGCTGGGTAGGGTAGTTCTTTTTTTCCCTGGCTCATAACATCACAATATAGTACCATGTATATGCGTTCAGTTTATTAAAGCACCAAGCAAACAATCGGAAAATTCCCATCATATCAATTCCTAGATATGGTCATAATTATTTTAAGTGCACTACGCAGAATAAAAACAACATTATTAATATTGCTACTACGGATAATTTGATCAAAAAATCCCTAAAACAGCCCACTACCTATAATATAGGTTTTTTAAACATAAGATCCCTGATAAAAAAAAAAATGTTTCTGCTGTTACCTCAAAAATTGCCTGTTCAGATGTTATGATTGTGGCTCAGAGATTTGTATGTAGATTATATTTATTTTCCATAACAAACAGGATAAATTAAATACCCTGGCAGTGACAATAAGCTTAAATGTTTGTATTTACATTTTTTGAGTTGATTTTCATAAAATATGCTATTTAACTGCTACTGTTTAACAAGGACTGATTTAAATTGTGTTTGCACAACAAATATTTTGGCGCTTTTGTTCATATGGGAGAATATTCCAATTAAGGTGCACTACACACTACTTTTGAATTCATTATTGGGCTTTGCGTATACAATGCAGTTAATCGCGATTAATCGGAGAAATAGTGCGATTAACTTCGATTAAAATGTTTAATCGTTGCCCAGCCCTAATATATAT
>NC_084613.1:18675780-18710780 GCF_033978795.1 Nerophis ophidion | reverse complement strand
CAGGAAGTTAGCGTGAAAGCAAGCTGATTTAGTTCCGACAATGTAAGCGCCAATATGTCACCCACAATCAAAACTAAGATGACGGCAACTTCAAATTTTAATAATGACTGATGTCATTAAATATTTGTTCTAATTGTAAAATGTAAAATATACGCAAGATATATTGAATATTTTGGAAAATAAGGAACGGAAGCTTCAGACTTTATGACGCATGCATTCAAGTTTCGGGCAGCTCAGTAGATTGGGCGGTGACACAAGAGTGTCAGGATGTTAGCCAGGCTCAAAGAAAGTTAGCTAGGCTAATAAAAAGTTAGCACAACTTCAAAGTCACAAGGAAAAGGTACATGAAAAAGTACATCATCTTGGCCAAACACTTAAAAATACTACAAAAAATGTTGGTCTTCATTTTTTTAAAGACATTTAGCTCTCGGGGGTAGCTAACTTCCAGCTAGCACGGCTAACTTCCATTTTCTTCCATTTCTCTCACGCATTTGTTTTTAATCATGCAGTTTGGCAGCATTTTTTGTTCTTGAATTTGCTTAATGTGTTTTTGTTTTCTAGATCAATTCTGTGTTTGGAAAATTTGGACGTTGCTGCGGAGTTGCTTCAGTCGGCCAAACAAACAAACAAACAAACAAACAGTGCATCCATCCACTGTTTTGTTTTCTTGGACAAACTGCATACATGACATTACTGTTGTTATTTTACTTGTATTTTATACATATATATGTATATGTATGTGTATATATATATATATATATATATATATATATATATATATATATATATATACATATATATGTATGTGTGTATATGTATATATATATATTTATATATATATATACATATATATATATATATATATACACACATATATACGTATGTATGTATATGTATGTATGTACAGTATATATATAAATATATATGTATGTGTATATGTACATATAATTATATATGTGTGTATGTATGTGTGTATATATATATATATATATATATGTATATATATGTATGTATATATGTATGTGTATATGTATATATATATATATGTATGTATATATGTGTGTATTCTATGTATATGTATATATATGTATGTATGTATATAAGTATATGTATGTATATATATGTATATATATGTATGTATGTATATAAGTATATGTATGTATATATATGTATATATATATGTATATTTATGTATATATATATATATATATATATATATATATATATATATATATATATATATATATTTCTCCCAGCTCAGGTATGACGTGCCAGCTTGTGAATGTTTTTGTTTGTTTGGTACGAAAAGAGAGAAAGTGATGTTGGAAACTGTCATTTGAGGCCACATTAGGAAAATTTTTGTTTTATTTACACGATTCGCAAAAATTTTCACGGCGAAGCTCAAGTGCACTTTCACTTTTACGGGTGAACTCAATTTAAATGTTGTGGTTTTGACCTAGCGACAATTAAAAGTCAACCTGTAGCTTTGAGGTTTTGGTCTTAGCTCGCGAAGGATTGTTCTACATAGCGATGGGTCGTTAGCCGTCTTGCTAGCAAAACAACTCGTTAGTGGCCACTCTTCGTCTGGAACGAGACAATCTTTGGGGTGGAGATGTCAGGACCGTTAGGGATACGTACCTCGACCGAATTCTGTCAGTACCACCGAGTACCAATCCGTATAAAATGAAACCGTAACATATTTCCCTGACATATGAATGGTACTGAATAGCATTAGCGATTTTACACGGCAATTTCAACGCCTTCAAACGTGGTATTGAAAATGACTATTAAGATCAATGTCACAATCCTACAGCTGGTGTGTAATAAGTACAAAACTTAGAGTACAAACACTTTGTAGGACTCAACAGGAGACATTCAAGGACTACTTCCTGACTGCTCACTGTTCAATTAGGGTTCATTGGCAAACAAATTGGCATTCATGAACACACACAGAAAAATGGGTACTGTTTACTAGGGCTGTGAATCATTGGGAACCACATGATTGGATTGGATTCTTGGTGGTATTGATTCGATTCCAAATTGAATCTCGATTCAAAATCAATACTTTTTTAATAACACTGGAGTTCGTTGATTACCTAAATTTTTCCATAAAATAGATAAACCATTCTGATATATTTATATATTACTTAAAAGAAAACTGAAACATTACAAATAAGAATCTTAATTAATTCGAAAAAAACGATTTTTCCGGGTACTGATATCGATTCCCAGGGACAGTTCAAAGGTACTCAGCCCCAGTTTGTCCCTGGACCAAAGGTTGATGGTGTGACCTCCTCCTGGGGCAGAAGTAGTGACGCCCCATACGTACAAGTTTGGTACTAAAGAAACCTCAAGGGTGTTCCATCGATTACAACTGGACTGTTTGGTTTGTCTTAGAAGACGTTTCACCTCTCATCTGTTCAAGTTCATCGACTTAGATTGGTCAGATCTAGTCTTAGACTTACATTGGTCAGATCTAGTCTTAGACTTAGATCGGTCAAATCTAATAATAGTAATAGTAATAGATTTTATTTTTAAAAAGCACTTTCCATTGAGCAAACAACCTCCAAGTGCTACAGTGTATTAGCAATCAATCAATGTTTACTTATATAGCCCTAAATAAATAAAAATATAGTAAAAATAAAAACTAGAACTAGCACGCATATATCTGAAAAAAAAGGCTTTTTTTTTTATTTTTTTAAAGAAGGGTTTTTAAGCCTTTTTTAAAAAACATTCACAGTATGTGGTGCCTTCAAGTGGTCAGGGGGAGCGTTCCACAGACTGGGAGCGGCGGAGCAGAAAGCCCGGTCTCACATTGTTAGTGGTTTTGACCTTGGAAATTGGAGCAGGTTAGTCTGTCTGGAGCGCAGATGTCGTTTGGAGGATTTGGAGTTGAGCAGTTATTTGAGGTAGAGTCTAGTCTGAGACTTAGATCAGTCAAATCTAGTCCCAGACTTAGATTGGTCAGATCTAGTCTTAGATTTGGATTGGTCGGACCTAGTCTGAGACTTAGATAGGTCAAATCTAGTCCTAGACTTAGATTGGTCAGATCTAGTCTTAGACTTGGATTGATCTAAACTGAGACTTATATTGTTCAAATCTAGTCCTAGACTAGTTTAGTTTTAGACTGATCAATCTTAATCTAGAACTAGAACTGACCAATCTAAGTCTCAGACTAGACCCGACCAATGTAAGTCTAAAACGAGATCTGACCAAATCCCTGTCTTGGACCAGATTTGACCAATCTAAGTCTCAGACTAGAATTGACCGATTTCAGTCGGAGACTAGCTCTGACCATCTAAGTTTAGGACTAGATCTGACCAATCTAAGTCCAAGACTAAATCTGACCAACCTAAGTCTATGAGCATCTAAATTTAGGACTAGATCTGACCAATCTAAGTCCAAGACTAAATCTGACCAACCTAAGTCTATGAGCATAAACTGATGAGAGGTGAAACTAAATTTGCCAAGCCTATGTCTAGGACCAGATCCGACCGATCCAAGTCTCAGCCTCGATATGACCGATCTCAGTCTAAGACTCGATCTGACCATTCAAAGTCTAGGACCAGATCTGACCAATCTAAGTCTCATCCTCGATATGACCCATCTCAGTCTAAGACTCGATATGACCATTCAAAGTCTAGGACTAGATCTGACCAATCTCAGTCTATGAGCATGAACTGATTACAGGCAAAACGTCTTCTATGGTCTATGTCTAGGACCAGATCTGACCAATCTAAGCTTCAAACTACATTTGACCGATCTCAGTCTAAGACTAGATTTGAACAATCTAAGCCTGGGACTAGATCTGACCAACCTAAGTCTATGAACATGAACTGATTAGAGGCGAAACGTCTTCCAAGACAAACCAAACAGTCCAGTTGCAATGGATTGATCGCCCTGAGATTCAATGACCAGGATGCATGACAACATCCATGGACTTGTACTTGAGAGACATTTCGGACCAAAAACAGGAAGTTACCCGTCAGAGAACAGCAAGTCGTGTAAAAAGTTCAAGTGCATTTTCGCTTCATCGTGAAATTGTACCCGAAAGTCGAATCAACAGTTTGTAAGTGGTGTATTATTTGTATCAGGATTATTATAAATGTTACACAAAATGTGCCAAACGTGCATCTACATGGAGTCGGGGTGCCGTAGTCTTAAAGTCTAATGCTGCAAAAAGTCTTACATGACCCACAATCCCTCCAGGACACGCTCAGAGACGTCTCTTAAGTTCACCACGCGACTGTAGACTTTCCAAACATTCGGAATCGCTTCACTGTATTTTCAAAAAGGTACGAAAAACTAGTTTGTGTTCTTAGCTCGTTTTTAAACGTCATCATTTTGGTCTGTTTTTAAATTTATTTTTTTTTACCCGGCGTTTTTTCGTTATTACAGCTGATAATTTATTAAGGAGAACAACGAGAGAAGAAGTGCTCACTTTATATCTGAAGACCATGTCCGTGTGAACGCTGCTATTCATCTTTCCCCTGCTCGTGTCGGGAACCAAACCCAAACGAATGCATTCGCGTTCAAGAAAAAGCGGAGCGAGCGATTAGAAAACGTCGACCAATCAGGAACCAGGATGAAAACACAGGAGAAAGAAAAATGAGGAACAATTGGATAAGAAACTATAATCGGTGCCTCCAGGAATTTTGTGTTAACTTCAACTTGTCACTCATTTCAGCCGATGGAAATGCTCCAACACACGTCAACTGTCCAAACAAAAATAATAATCAGTAAACCAGGTGTCCCCAAACTTTTTGACTATGGGAACCGGATTGGGTTAAAAAAAATGTGTGTATAAAAAAAAAAAAATATATATATATATATATATATATATATACACACACATATATATACATACTAAGTATGTATGTATATATATATATATATACATACATACATACATTATACATACACATTATATATACATACATATAAATACAGTATATATATGTATGTATATATTTATGTTTATATATGTATAAATCTGTATGTTTATGTATATACATTATATATATACATTATATACATATATATATACATACATACATTATACATACACATTATATATACACACATATAAATACAGTATATATATGTATGTATATATTTATGTTTATATATGTATAAATCTGTATGTTTATGTATATACATTATATATATGCATTATATACATATATATACATACATACATATGTATGTGTGTATATATATAGATAGATACATTATACATACACATTATATATACATACATATAAATACAATATATATATATGTATATATTTATGTTTATATATGCATATGTATATTTATGTTTATATATGTATAAATCTGTATGTTTATGTATATACATTATATATATGCATTATATACATATATTTACACACAGACATATATATACGTATATATATGTATACATGTTTATAGATGTGTATGTATATATATATATATATATGTGTGTGTATATATGTATATAATGCATGTATTGTTGTATATACATAAACATACATATATACATATATATACATACATATATATACAGTATATATATATGTATGCATATATATGTATATATGTATGTTTATGTATATACAACAATACATGCATTATATACATATATACACACACACATATATATATATATATATATATATGTCTGTGTGTGTGAGTGTATATATATATATATATATATATATATATATATATATATATATATATATATATATATATATATATATATATATATATATATATATATATATATATATATATATATATATATATATATATATATATATATATATATATATATATATATATGAGTGCGATGATGTCACGTAATCGATTGGAAAATTTTAGATAATATGATTTGCCTGAGCGGCTAGGAAACACCGAGAGTAACACATAGAAAACAGATTCAAAATTCAAAAAAATATATACAAAAATAAAAATAACAAGTTTTTTTTTTTAAATTGTTTTAACGTTGGACTTCCCGCGGGCCGTAGTTTGGGGACCCCTGATGTAAAAGAAGCAGACACAATACATACATTTTTTTTTCATGATCAAACTGCATAGCTCGTAACTACTTCCTGTTCCCGCCTACAGCGCTAAGCCCCCATGGGTAATGTAGTACACAAACATCTACTTCCTGTATTTATATATTTATTCAATGTTTACTTGTTTTTACCCGGCGTTAAAGGACATATTGTCATTTGCTTGGCTGACCTCGCCAAAGAGCGGTGTTTGCCTGTTAGAGATGTTGGAGTGTGATGATAAATCCCTCAAATTAATAAATGCAATTATAATGAATGTTTACTAATATTCACCAGGATAAATTAACCTTTGACAAAGGGGCTTTTGCGATGTGCTTTTACTGCCACCTGGTCTATGTGGTATAAAACAAGTAAAACATCAAGGCAGTATTTGTTTGTTGAAATTTTACGCTTTTTTTTTTTAAGTTAACATTCAAAAGAAGTTCATAAAATCACACACACACAAAGAAAAGACAAAATCCTGGAGGGACTGATTAGAACCAATAATCTTGGACACGGACTAAAAAAGTATTGATATTAGTTAACGAGGACAGAGGAAAAAAGTGTTTAGTTTTTGTGTCTTTCGGAGAATGTTTTGTGTTTTTTTTTTTTTTTAATTGAAAAAGTGAGTATTTCAGTGGTTGAAGAGTAGCAGTGTTGAACATGAACATGTTTTTTGTCAAACGCCCCAATTAGAGCACTCAGGTTTTTTTCTTCTTGTGTTGTTTTGTTTTTTTTCCTGACATTTTGAACATCGTTCCAGTTTTTACACTCATTACCTCTGTGTTTTTTCTTCTTCTCGTTTTTTTTATTTTGAGCTTTTTTTTGACGACACCATACACACGCATCCTATAAGCACTGGATAGATATTCTCCTTCTTTGTTCTCCTATTGACTGACGTGTTGTTGTTGTTGTTGATGTTGTTGTTGTTGTTGTTGTTTTCACTTCCCGGGTCACGCCTTTCGGAGCCATCTTAGGAGGCGTGGCCTCTGCTAACCTCAACCTTTTTAAGACTGCGGGCGCCTCCTGGCACATGCACACACACACACACACACACACACACTTTCTGTGATGGCAATTTTGTGCGTTTTAACATTTCATTGTATTTATTAGCCAGCTGTGGCTCTAAAAAAAAAAAAAGTGTCAGTAACATTAATGCTGGTGAGAAAGACAATCAAGATGAAAAGAAAACAAATAAATAAATCAACAAGTGCAGACTTTTCCTTGGCTTTCCTGACGCCGTTTCCGAGCCGTGCGTTTGACAACTTTGCACAAGTCATAGGTGCAAACTTTTTTTTTTTTACTTCCATGTCTTTTTTTTTTCCGCGCCGCTAATTATTTCCAACACACAGGTTTCTTTTTCCAAACTGGAGCTTTTCTGGGGAGTCGTTATAGTACATGTGGTCTATTGTTCCACTGTGTGTCTGTGTGTGTGTGTGTGTGATGCCACACACAGCGATGGCACCATTGGCGTGGTTAGTGTTACGTTTATACTGGGGAAGGAGACGGCACGACATCAGGAGGTCTAGCTCAAAGGTTTTATTTTGGCTTGATGAGTACATGGGGTGTGTATGCAACTATGTGTGTGGATGCAAGGCTATGTGTGGAAGTTACTCAAATATAAGTTACCTGGGGTTGTTGTAAGTGTGTGTTGATTGCAGTAGCAAACAGGTCCAGAAGGGTGAAGCGAGAGAGGTCCAAAATCCTAGCGAGGTCCGTGGAGGCAAGAGTGAGACGTCCAGAGATCCAGGTGCAAGCGCGGGGGGTCGAGGGTCCAGGGAGGCAGTCAGAGTCCAGGGAAAGAATTTAGCAGGTGAGACGCACCGCTCACTGCAGAGACACGGAGGTGCTGTGGGAATAGCAGACGACAAGGACAGATAAGAACTAGGCACGAGGGAGACAAAACGAGCAAGAGAGAGGGACACAGGTGAGGAGCCAGAGCCGTGAAGCTTACTGAATCAAAAGGTTGTTCCGGCATGGAGCAGTCAGTGGCGTGAGTTTTTATGCCGCTGCCTCTCGTCAAGACCAGCTGCGTTGATAGGTGATTGTCGGCAGCTGTGGAGGCGCATGGCTGCAGTCTGCGCGGCACGTGCGGGGGCGTGTCTTGCTGTGCGAACAGCGGGGCCTCTAGGTGCTACTGCTGGGGAGGGAGAAGCAGATGGCGTGTGCATCATAACAGTGCCCCCCCTCTTATGCGAGGCTCCCGACGAGCGCCGGAGAGCTCCAGGGTTGGCTTGATAGAAGTTCTTCAGAAGGGAGGGATCAGCAAGGTAGGAGGCCGGCACCCAGGATCTATCCTCTGGACCATAACCCTCCCAATCTACCAAAAATACCAGACCCCTACCTTGCCGACGGACCCCAAGGATCTCCTTGACGGTCCAAACTGGGTCACCGTTATCCAGAATTCTAGGAGGGGGCGGAATAGGGTCAGGGGAAGAAAGTGGAGAACTACAAACAGGCTTAATTTGGGATACATGGACCACCGGATGTCGCTTCACTGAGGGGGGAAGAGACAGACGAACAGATGCTGGGTTGATGATGGCCTCCACCGTATATGGTCTTACAAACCGCGGTGCAAGTTTACGGGAAGGTACCTGTAGGTGGAGATCTTTGGCCCGTAACAGGACTTGTTGTCCAGGAGTGTAGGATGGAGCCGGAATGCGCCGCCGGTTGGCACTGCGGCACATTCTTTCGGAGGCCCTCAACAGGGCAGCACGGGCGGTTTTCCAAATCTGACGGCATTTCTTGATGTGCCTACGAGAAGAAGGGAGGGCCACTTCGGCCTCTTGTTGGGGGAATATAGGGGGTTGGTAACCGAGGGAGCACTCGAATGGTGACAAACCTGTGGCCGAGCTCTTCATAGAATTGTAGGCGAACTCGACCCAGGGCAAGAACTTGCTCCAAGAGGCAGGTTGGCGGGCTGTAACACAGCGTAGCATGGTCTCAACACATTGGTTTGTCCTCTCTGCTTGGCCGTTACTCTGTGGGTGGTATCCTGATGTAAGACTAACCGTAGCCCCAATCCCCTTACAAAATGACTGCCACAACCGGGAAGTGAACTGGGGGCCACGGTCAGACAATGTCCATGGGAATGCCATGCTGCTTAACCACGTGAGTGGTAAGGAGGTCGGCCGTCTCGGAAGAAGAGGGAAGTTTAGGCAGAGGGACAAAATGTGCGGCTTTGGAGAAGCGATCAACGATGGTAAGGATGGTGGTGTTACCTCGGGATGAGGGAAATCCAGTGATGAAATCCAGCGCGATGTGTGACCAGGGACGACCGGGGACAGTTAGGGGGCACAGCAGGCCCGCCGGCGGTCTGTGGGAAGACTTGTTACGAGAACAGGTACTGCATGCTGCGATAAACTCACGTATATCCAAAGCCATCGACGGCCACCAGAACCGCCGTCGAATGAAGGAGAGTGTGCGTTGGAATCCCGGATGGCAGGCGATGATGCTGGAATGCCCCCAGTCCAGAACCTTGGCGCGTAGTTCTCGGGGAACAAAAAGCTTGTTGGGGGGTCCGCCCCTAGGTCCGGGATTGGAGCGCAGGGCACGCTGAACCTGGTTCTCCACTTCCCAGGTGACCATGCCGATAATTCGGGCCGGAGGAATGATGGTTTCTTGAGAGACGGTGCAGGCGGGCTCCTCCGAGAATTTCCGGGACAAGGCATCAGCCTTAGTATTGCGGGAGCCCGGCCTGTACGAGAGGACGTAGTCAAACCGGCAAAAGAATTGGGACCAGCGGGCCTGACGGTCATTCAGCCTTCTAGCTGACCGGACATGCAGGAGGTTGCGGTGATCTGTGAGGACCTGAAATTGGTGTTTGGCCCCTTCAAGCCAGTGTCTCCACTCTGTCAAAGCGCCGTGGACTGCCAGCAACTCCCTGTTACCAGCATCATAGTTACGTTCTGCAGGCAAAAGGCGTCTGGAAAAATAAGCACAGGGATGGATACAGTTATCTAACCTGGAGCGCTGAGACAACACCGCCCCAATCCCTGAATCGGAGGCGTCCACCTCAACAATAAATGGGCAGTCTGGGTCAGGATGAACAAGGATAGGGGCAGAGACAAAACTCCTCTTGAGGCTCCAAAAGGCCCTCCCGGCCTCTGGGGTCCACTGAAAGGGAATGTTGGTAGATGTGAGAGCATGGAGTGGTGCGGCCACCTTACTGAAATCCTTAATGAACCGTCGGTAAAATCCCGCAAATCCCAGGAAGCGCCTTAGCTCCGTCCGAGTAGAAGGCTTGGGCCACTCCACTACTGCTTCCACCTTCTTGGGGTCAGCCTTGATATGACCGCTTTCAATGATAAAGCCCAGAAAGTCAACAGATGTTGCGTGAAACTCACATTTCTCGGCTTTCACGAAGAGGCGGTTTTCCAGGAGTCGCTGAAGAACGACGCGGACGTGTCGGTGATGCTCCTGTAGATCCTTAGAAAAAATTAGAATGTCATCCAAGTAAACAACAACAAACCGATCGATCATGTCTCTTAGAATGTCGTTCACAAGGGCTTGGAAGACAGCAGGTGCGTTTGTGAGCCCGAACGGCATGACTCTGTACTCAAAATGGCCCAGATGAGTATTGAATGCCGTTTTCCACTCATCACCCTCCTTGATGCGCACCAGGTGGTAGGCATTACGTAAATCCAACTTTGTGAAAATGGTGGCAGGGGCGAGGGGCTCAAAGGATGAGCTCAGGAGGGGTAATGGGTATTTGTTCTTAACGGTAATGCAATTGAGTTGTCGGTAGTCAATACAGGGTCTTAAAGAACCGTCCTTCTTGTTAACAAAAAAAAACCCTGCTGCCACCGGTGACTTGGATGGGGTGATGATTCCGGAGGTGAGAGACTCAGAGATGTAGTCACTCATGGCTTGCTTCTCAGGGAGGGACAGATTATACAGACGGCTGGACGGGAGGACCGCGTTGGGGATCAGGTCAATCGCGCAGTCATAGGGTCTGTGGGGTGGAAGAGAAAGAGCTTGTTCCTTGCTGAAGACAGCCGCCAGGTCATGGTACGCCAAAGGAACACGGGATAGATCGGGAGGTGGTGAAGTGGGCTTGAGTCTGCAAGGGGGAGCTACTGCAGACCTGAGGCAGTGCGCGTGGCAGGAAGTGCTCCATGCCAGTATTCTGCCAGATGACCAGGATATATGGGGGTCGTGCTGACAAAGCCAGGAGCGGCCGAGGATAAAGGGGGCTAATGGGGCATCCAGTACCCAGAGGCTGATGGTCTCAGTATGGTTGCCTGAGAGGGTCAATGACAGGGGTATAGTGCGGTGTTTGATGGGACCTAAAGGGTGTCCGTCCAAAGCTTGAGCGGAGAGGAAGGTATCGAGAGGAACCATGGGGATCCCGGTTCTTCGTGCATATTCAAAGTCGATAAAGCTGTCGTCTGCCCCGGAGTCCAAATAGGCCCCAACTGATAATGTCCTCGAGTTCCAGGCCAAGGTCGCAGGAAACAGTATGCCAGGATCCATTCTCTCCCTCTTTAAGGTGGGGACGGCGGTATGGCTCACCAGCATACCTCTTGGTTGGGGAGCCAGGTCCCTCGGTCGCGAAGGACAGTGGCGGATGATGTGGGCCGCAAGGCCGCAGTAGAGGCAGAGACGTTGCCGGAATCTTCTCTCCCGTTCCTCAGTCGACAATCGAGACCTGCCTATCTGCATCGGCTCCGTGATAGTAGCAGGGGACATAGTCGGGGGAAATGTCTGTCCTGCAAGACAACGGTCGGCAGGTCGAGGTAGGGGTGTCAATGTGAAGCTGGAGGGGTTTTGGTCTCTTTCTGCGGCACGTTCCAACAGTCTTTGGTCGAAAAGCAGGGCCAACTCGATGAGCTCCCGGCAGGAGGAAGGTCGGTCCCGCAGCAAGCCGTCCTTTATGGTCTCGCTAAGGCCTCTCCTGTAAGCGCTCTGTAGTGCCTTGTCTCCCCATTCGCTGTCAGCTGCCAGAGTGCGGAACTCTAGAGTGTAAGCGGCTACGGAGCGGGAGCCCTGCCGGATTGTGTGCAGCCTTGTGGCGGCGTCACCAGCATCGACTGGGTGGTTGAAGACTGCGAGGAACTCAGTACGAAAAGCAACGTAATCGGAGCTCAGTCCCAAAGTCTTATTAATAGCTGCTGTGGCCCACTTCAATGCCGGACCGGAAAGCAGTGAAAACATGAATGCTATCTTAGCACCATCTGTAGCATAACGAGACTGTTGGTGTTGAAATATTAACTCACACTGTACCAGGAAACCTCTGCAAAGTTCAAAGTCCCCCTCGAAAGATTTAGGACTGGCAATCTTGGGTTCCCGAAGTTGAGGCTGACCCCCTAGGGAAGGTGTCGTTGGGGTGCTCGTGTCAGGCGTGGAGAATGTCACCTGGTTTGGACTGAGGGTGTTCACTCTAGCCTGCAGGCGAGAGATGGAGACATTCAGATGGTCCTCCAATTCGGAAAAACGATTCTGGTGTTGCTGGAGTACTGTCGACATGGCAGACATCTCAGGTGTCGAGGGGGCTCGGGACAGAGGGGTGGCTTGAAATATCTGCGTGGCGTCTGGTTACATCATGGCCGGAACAAACTGTTACGTTTATACTGGGGAAGGAGACGGCACGACATCAGGAGGTCTAGCTCAAAGGTTTTATTTTGGCTTGATGAGTACATGGGGTGTGTATGCAACTATGTGTGTGGATGCAAGGCTATGTGTGGAAGTTACTCAAATATAAGTTACCTGGGGTTGTTGTAAGTGTGTGTTGATTGCAGTAGCAAACAGGTCCAGAAGGGTGAAGCGAGAGAGGTCCAAAATCCTAGCGAGGTCCGTGGAGGCAAGAGTGAGACGTCCAGAGATCCAGGTGCAAGCGCGGGGGGTCGAGGGTCCAGGGAGGCAGTCAGAGTCCAGGGAAAGAATTTAGCAGGTGAGACGCACCGCTCACTGCAGAGACACGGAGGTGCTGTGGGAATAGCAGACGACAAGGACAGATAAGAACTAGGCACGAGGGAGACAAAACGAGCAAGAGAGAGGGACACAGGTGAGGAGCCAGAGCCGTGAAGCTTACTGAATCAAAAGGTTGTTCCGGCATGGAGCAGTCAGTGGCGTGAGTTTTTATGCCGCTGCCTCTCGTCAAGACCAGCTGCGTTGATAGGTGATTGTCGGCAGCTGTGGAGGCGCATGGCTGCAGTCTGCGCGGCACGTGCGGGGGCGTGTCTTGCTGTGCGAACAGCGGGGCCTCTAGGTGCTACTGCTGGGGAGGGAGAAGCAGATGGCGTGTGCATCATAACAGTTAGGCCTGTTTTAGGAAGGCTGGAGCCCTAAATGCCCTAAAAATATTTTTTAGGGCCCCTAAATAATTTGGGGTGATTTATTTATTTATTGATTGATTTTATTTTTTGACAAAAAATGCACACAAAAAAAATCAATATAGATATGCAGGAATATGACTTTTAAATAAATAATAAAATGGATAAGCTGTCATTATTAATTATGAATATAAATCATTCGAACACCCTTTGTCAGTGCTTATTGTCCAATCCAATGCGTTCCATTTTTTTTTTTTACAAAAAATGCAAAAAAAAATCTATATAAATATGCAGGAATATGACTTTAAATACATAATAAAATGGATAAGATGTCATTGATAATAATGATTATAAATCATTTGAAGACCCTTTTTCAGCGCTTATCATCCAATCCAATCCGTTCCATATTTTTTTTTTTTTTACAAAAATGCAGAAAAAAACAATATAAATATGTAGGAATATGACTTAAAATAAATAAATGATAAAATAGATAAGATGTTATTATTAATTATGATTATAAATTATTTGAAGACCCTTTTTCAGCGCTTATTATCCAATCCAATCCGTTCCATATTTTTTTTTTTTTTACAAAAATGCAGAAAAAAACAATATAAATATGTAGGAATATGACTTTAAATAAATAAATAATAAAATAGATAAGATGTTATTATTAATTATGATTATAAATTATTTGAAGACCCTTTTTCAGCGCTTATTATCCAATCCAAACGATTCCTTTTTTTTTTTACAAACATGCAGAAAAAAACAATATAAATATGCAGGAATATGACTTTAAATAAATAAATAATACAATAGATAAGATGTCATTAATTATGATTATAAATCATTTGAAGACCCTTTGTCAGCACTTATTAACCCATCCAATCCTTTCCTTTTTTTTTTTTTTACAAAAATGCAGGGAAAAACATATAAATTTGCAGGAATATGACTTTAAATAAATAAATGATAAAATAGATAAGATGTCATTATTAATTATGAATATAAATCATTTGAACACCCTTGTCTCATTATTGTCCAATCCAATCCGTCCAATTTTTCTTTTTACAAAAAATGCAAAAAAAAAACAAACATCAATATAAATAAGCAGGAATATGACTTTAAATAAATAACAAAATAGATAAGCTGTCATTAATTATGATTATGAATCATTTGAAGACCCTTTGTCAGCACTTATTATCCAATCCAATCCGTTTGGGGTTTTTTTCCACAGAAATTGAAAAAAAAAACCAATGTAAATATGCAGAAACATGACTTTATATATATATATATATATATATATATATATATATATATATATATATATATATATATATATATATATATATATATATATATATATATATACAAACCCCGTTTCCATATAAGTTGGGAAATTGTTTTGGATGTAAATATAAACGGAATACAAAGATTTGCAAATTCTTTTCAACCCATATTCAGTTGAATATGCTACAAAGACAACATATCTGATCTTCAAACTCATAAACTTTAATAATTTTTGCAAATAATAATTAACTTTGAATTTTATGGCTGAAACACGTGCCAAAGTAGTTGGGAAAGGGCATGTTCACCACTGTGTTACATTACCTTTTCTTTTAACAACACTCAATAAACGTTTGGGACCTGAGGAAACTAATTGTTGAAGCTTTGAAAGTGGAAGTCTTCCCCCTTCTTGTTTTATGTAGAGGTTTAGTCGTTCAACAGTCCGGGGTCTCCGCTGTCGTATTTTATGCTTCATAATGCGCCACACATTTTCGATGGGCCAGGAAAGTACTTGCACTCTTTTTTTACGAAGCCACGCTGTTGTAACACGTGCTGAATGTGGCTTGGCATTGTCTTGCTGAAATAAGCAGGGGCGTCCATGAAAAAGATGGCGCTTAGATGGCAGCATTTGTTGTTCCAAAACCTGTATGTACCGTTTAGCATTTATGGTGCCTTCACAGATGTGTAAGTTACCCATGCCTTGGGCACTAATGCACCCCCATACCATCACAGATGCTGGCTTTTGAACTTTGCGTCGATAATAGTCTGGATGGTTCGCTTCCCCTTTGGTCCGGATCACACGATGTCGGATATTTCCAAAAACAATTTGAAATGTGGACTCGTCAGACCAGAGAACACTTTTCCACTTTGCATCAGTCCATCTTAGATGATCTCGGGCCCAGAGAAGCCAACGGCGTTTCTGGATGTTGTTGATAAATGGCTTTCGCTTTGCATAGTAGAGCTTTAACTTGCACTTACAGATGTAGCGACGAACTGTATTTAGTGACAGTAGTTTTCTAAAATGTTCCTGAGCCCATGTGGTGATATCCTTTAGAGATTGATGTCAGTTTTTGATACAGTGCCGTCTGAGGGATCAAAGGTCACGGTCATTCAATGTTGGTTTCCGGCCATGCCGCTTACGTGGAGTGATTTCTCCAGATTCTCTGAACCTTAGATGACATTATACACCGTAAATGTTGAAATCCCTAAATTTCTTGCAATTGCACTTTGAGAAACGTTGTTCTCAAATTGTTTGACCATTTGCTCACGCAGTTGTGGACAAAGGGGTGTACCTCGCCCCATCCTTTCTTGTGAAAGACTGAGCATTTTTTGGGAAGCTGTTTTTATACCCAACCATGGCAGCCACCTGTTCCCAATTAGCCTGCACACCTGTGGGATGTTCCAAATAAGTGTTTGATGAGCATTCCTCAACTTTATCAGTATTTATTGCCACCTTTCCCAACTTCTTTGTCACGTGTTGCTGGCATCAATTTCTAAAGTTAATGATTATTTGCAAAAAAAAAGTGTTTATCAGTTTGAACATCAAATATGTTGTCTTTGTAGCCTATTCAACTGAATATGGCTTGAAAATGATTTGCACGTCATTGTATTCTGTTTATATTTACATTTAATAACAATTTCTCAAATCATATGGAAACGGGGTTTGTATATATATATATATATATATATATATATATATATATATATATATATATATATATATATATATATATATCTAGCTCCATCCTATCTTGCCGATTGTATTGTACCATATGTCCCGGCAAGAAATCTGCGTTCAAAGGACTCCGGCTTATTAGTGATTCCCAAAGCCCAAAAAAAGTCTGCGGGCTATAGAGCGTTTTCATTTCGGGCTCCAGTACTCTGGAATGCCCTCCCGGTAACAGTTCGAGATGCCACCTCAGTAGAAGCATTTAAGTCTCACCTTAAAACTCATTTGTATACTCTAGCCTTTAAATAGACTCCCTTTTTAGACCAGTTGATCTGCCGTTTCTTTTCTTTTTCTTCTATGTCCCACTCTCCCTTGTGGAGGGGGTCCGGTCCGATCCGGTGGCCATGTACTGCTTGCCTGTGTATCGGCTGGGGATCATCTCTGCGCTGCTGATCCGCCTCCGCTTGGGATGGTTTCCGTCTGGCTCCGCTGTGAACGGGACTCTCGCTGCTGTGTTGGATCCGCTTTGGACTGGACTCTCGCGACTGTGTTGGATCCTTTATGGATTGAACTTTCACAGTATCATGTTAGACCCGCTCGACATCCATTGCTTTCCTCCTCTCTAAGGTTCTCATAGTCATCATTGTCACCGACGTCCCACTGGGTCATTATTGTCACCGATGTCCCACTGGGTGTGAGTTTTCCTTGCCCTTATGTGGGCCTACCGAGGATGTCGTAGTGGTTTGTGCAGCCCTTTGAGACACTAGTGATTTAGGGCTATATAAGTAAACATTGATTGATTGATTGATATATATAATTTTGAAAGATGATACCTGATGGCCATATGGCGTAAGTGCACTTTTTGTCCATATAGATAAAAATAGTGTTCGAGATGGGCTCCAGGACCCCTTGTGACCCCGAAAGGGGACAAGCGGTAGAAAATGGATGGATGGATTATTGAAATCATGATTGCTGATTGTTAGGTAAAGCAGTGCTGGGGTGTGAACGTAATACCATCATGTCATTTGTAATGTATAATAAAAAGACTATAGATAAACGTTATCCACATATTCAAAGACAAATATTATTGTTTTAACTTGTGAGCTTTTTGTCATTACATGATGCCTTTATCTCTATTTTTGCATTTTAATAGAAAGTTTTTGTTATTTATTTATTTTAAGTGATGTACGTTTATTTGTAGATGTAGATCCATTAAGAGTTTGAGCAGAAATATGTCATATAGGAATTAACTATAAACAATTAAATATTAACAAAATGATGTGTCAAACGAATGATTTTTGAAGTAATACCTTTGTGAGATGAAAAAAAAAACAGTAATGTGGAAAAAGCATGTTGTGTACTTGTTGATATCAAAATAAAACACAAGGCAGTTTATTAATAAAGATTAAGTCTAAAAAACAAGATTTTTTTCCTCTTTAACGCCTCCTAGTGGTTAAATACACCATTTTGGCCAACAACAACAACAACAACAACAACAAAACAACTCAGAGTGATACCTCTCACATTGAATACACAAAATTCACAACGTTCGTTCAGTTCGGTGAAATGACAAAACATTTGAGCTCTTATTGATTGTTTTTTGAACACTGGTACAGTTTGCAGTTAAACAAAGGACGAGCGAACATCCCAGTAAACAAAGTAAAGACTTTATAAACAAGTTGTGACAACATTCACGACACATCACCTGCTGCAAAACATCAAATAGTTTTCTCCTTAGCTGGTATAATTTTAGTTTGGGGACAAATGTCTCCAATATTGTCCACACCTGTCTCCAACCAAACACAGCAGTGCGCTCTTTAACACACACAAAATGACGTTAAATCAAGCGCTTGGCTCCATTTATTTATTTATTTTCAGGTCAACTCTGTAGTGCTGTGGTCCTTAGTCCTCGGTCTCCTGCCACACGTTTAAAAAATAAAAGATTAACTTTGGGGTCTCCGCCCACTTCGCTACACACTCTTTTTGTGTCCATCCATCCATCCATCATCTTCCGCTCCGCCCACTTCGCTACACACTCTTTTTGTGTCCATCCATCCATCCATCATCTTCCGCTTCACAATCTTTTTCTGCAGATATTTACAAGAGTTTAAAAAAAAACTGCACTTTTTTAATTTAAATTTTGCCTTACATGCTCAATCCTTATGTAAGAAAAGAACACATATCTATATATATTTTTAACACATTCTAAATCGTAAATAAACTTTAGCAAAAGTCAGCGAACAATGGATATAATGAAAGTCGCTCTCTTCCGCCTATAAAGCGCTCTAAAAATATGAAAAAAACTTCAATCTTAGTTTTTATACACACTGTAAGTATGTATGTAATGTAGTAACATTCATAATAATACTAACATATTTTGCGTTTTTTTTTTAAGCACACAGGGGAGAATTATTTTTTACCTTCGACAACAACAGTTACGGCAGACTTCACGAGCGACTACTTTGGGACAAATAAATGATTCAGAAATCAGAAACACACTACAAACATAGTCAAACACTTACTGTACAATGTCTGCTCTCACTGGGACAGCGACTAATGGGATGTTTATATCTTCCGTTTAGATAAACGAAGGGTGGAAAGAAAGGTGTCTAAGCTGGATGTTTAAGGTGACCAACTTCTCGATTTATGTCCACAACCTTCCATATACATATATATATATATATATATATATATATATATATATATATATATATATATATATATATATATATATATATATATATATATATATATATATATACACACACACCCATATACATATACACAAACATATATAAGTATATATTTATACACATATATATATATATATATACATATATATATATATGTATATGTGTGTGTGTATATATGTATGTATGTGTGTGTGTTTGTGTGTCTGTATGTATATATGTGTGTATATGTATATATATGTGTGTGTACATATAAATATGTGTGTGTATATGTATATATTTGTGTGTGTATACGTGGATATATGTGTGTATATGTATGTATATATATATATCTGTGTTGGCCCTGCGATGAGGTGGCGACTTGTCCAGGGTGTACCCCGCCTTCCGCCCGATTGTAGCTGAGATAGGCGCCAGCACCCCCCGCGACCCCGAACGGGAATAAGCGGTAGGAAATGGATGGATGGATATATATATATATATATATATATATATATATATATATATATATGTGTGTGTGTGTGTGTGTGTGTGTGTGTGTGTGTGTGTGTGTGTGTGCGTGTATATAAATGTTTGTTTATATGTATATATTTGTGTGTATATATATAAGGAATAAGCGGTAGAAAATGGATGGATGGATGGATGTATATGTGTATGTGTATATATGCAAAAAGACTAAAATGTTGATTCCTATAAATCGAGGCTGTCCAAACATTTTCCGTGTCAGCTTTGAGTATATATTATTATTAGTTATTACTATCAAAATTTTAGCTTTTCCCCACGTACATTACGTCTTTTTTCTTCCATTTGCGGCTGAGACCACTGTGGTTGTTTGGACCTTTAATGCAGCAAATACTTTTCTGTACCCCTCCTCAGATTTGTGCCTCCAGACTATCCCATCTTGAGGGTCTACAGACAATTCCTTCGACTTCATGCTTGGTCTGTGCTCTGCCATGCACCACAAGTATGAGAGCTTACACACAGACCTTTCCAAATCATGTCCAACCAACTCAATTTGCAACAAGCGGTCTCCAGTCAGGCTGCAGGAGCTTATCAATGATGATCGGTGGAAAAAGGATGGACCCCTAACTCATTTTTAAGCTTCATGGCAAAGGCTGTGAATACTTATTATTTATTTAGTTATTTTTATTTTTATTACAAAAAAAAAAATCTAAAATAACATCTTCACATTGTCATTACGGGGTATTGTGTGTAGAATTTTGAGGACGAAAATTAATTTTAGTTCATTTTGGAAGAAGGCTTTAACATAGTGAATATGTTCTGGATGCACTTCTGCTCTTAAAGTCCTGTTTTTCCTTAAGTTTGAAAAACAGTAACAACCACCTACCCAAAATAAAAATTAAAAAAAATATATACTATATGTATATCTACCTAATCACTCCAGTATCGATCATATACTGATATTATCTTGGTGTGGACACCACCAAGTTATGGATGAATCCGCCCTCCTTCAGTGCTGTGAACTGCTGGCCAAGACAATGTTGACACATCAACAGTTACAAGCTGTTATAATATTATCGTCTTTCTACACTTCTATTAATCTTCTTGTACATATCTGCTGACTTTCTGCAGCAACACTCTCCCGTCAACACTTCTTGAACGTGACGATGGATGTATTGTATTTCCCGCTGTTGTAGCTAGCTTGCTTAGGCGTTGGGATTTATGGGTCTTTGAGGGAAGCCAGATCTTAAGAAGCCATTTCCCTCAAAGAGCCTTTCAAAAGGTTGGCTGTATTATATATATATATATATATATATATATATATATATATATATATATATATATATAAGTAAACATTGATTGATTGATTGATATATATATATATATATATATATATATATATATATATATATATATATGTCTTGATTGGATTATCCAGAGAATAGTGCTCGATACCGTGGTAGAGCGCAATATGTAGGTGTGGGAAAAATCACAAGACTACTTCATCTCTACAGAACTGTTTCATGAGGGGTTCCCTCAATCATCAGGAGATGATTGAGGGAAATGGATATATATATATATATATATATATATATACATATATATATATATATCCATTTTCTACCGCTTATTCCCTTTCGGGGTCGCGGTATATGTATGTATATATATATATATATATATATAAATATATATATATATATATATATATATATATATATATATATATATATATATATATATATATATATATATATATATATATATATATATTTATATATATATATATATATATATACATACATATATATGTATAGAACGTTTCTTGGAGTGAGGAATGAGGAATCCACTACGAGTAGAAACACTACAGACATTTAGAAGACATCCTGTTCGAAGGCTTCAAACATCAGGAAATCACATTCGCCCCAGCGGCACTTACAGTGAGCAAACTCGTCCACAAGATGGCGCCATAGCACAAACACTAACACACCACCTAAGTGTTTTTGCAGGAACGATTTGCAATGCGACTGTTAGCGAGGAAAAATCGATTACTTATCTGCACCGGTTTTTTTTTACACCGCAGGGTTCAAAGCGTAGGAAAAGAGTAGTGGCTCATAGTTTGAAATTCACGGCTATAAAAGGGACAAAGTCGTTTATTGACGCGGGCCATATTAATTGACGTGGCAGGCCTGGAGGTCGACACCTGTGCCATACGGGATGGTCATTAAAAGGCTTCAATCGGCAAAGGCGATACGATACCGCTCGGTGGCCAATGGATCGGCTTGGACACGAATCGGTGTAGTTGGCGGACCAACCGAAGCAACCAAGGTGTGGCAAAGGCGGTGTGCTGTACCCGTAAGGACGGCGGCAGGTCAGCGGAAACAACAGCGGCGTCCTCCACGTGATTGCCAGCCGCGCGCACTCATCAAGGCTACAGCTGTGTCTTTGAGCGCCACTTTTAAAGTGGCATTCTTTTCAGCGCATATAATACTTAATTAGTAGACTATCGCACTTAAAAAGGAGCCAAGGACTTTGCCTGAAAGTTCAAAGAATTGGCTTTTTGTCCATCACCATTTTTGCAGAAAAGTGCTGCAGATTTTGTCTCCCGCGAGAAGTATAGGCCTTTATGCCGCCTTTCAGACGCCAACCTTTCAAATAGATGTGTGTTTTTTTCTCTACATGTAAAACATTCTTTTATCCAGATATTGCATTTAGATGTGCGTTATTGTTGAGGCTTGCCAAGGCTGCTGACACCCGCTGTTGTGCCAACGCTTCCTCACCGTGTTGGAGCAGCTAGCTAATGTAGAAACCCCGTTTCCATATGAGTTGGGAAATTGTGTTAGAAGTAAATATAAACAGAATACAATGATTTGCAAATCATTTTCAACCCATATTCAGTTGAATATGCTACAAAGACAACATATTTGATGTTCAAACTGATAAACATTTTTTTTTTTGTGTGCAAATAATCATTAACTTTAGAATTTGATGCCAGCTTCACGTGACAAAGAAGTTGGGAAAGGTGGCAATAAATACTGATAAAGTTGACCAATGCTCATCAAACACTTATTTGGAACATCCCACAGGTGTGCAGGCTAATTGGGAACAGGTGGGTGCCATGGTTGGGTATAAAAACAGCTTCCCAAAAAACATCCAAGAAAAGATGGGGCGAAGTACACCCTTTTGTCCACAACTGCGTGAGCAAATAGTCAAACAGTTTAAGAACAACGTTTCTCAAAGTGCAATTGCAAGAAATTCAGGGATTTCAACATCTACGGTCCATATTATCATCAAAATGTTCAGAGAATCTGGAGAAATCACTCCACGTAAGCGGCATGGCCAGAAACCAACATTGAATGACGTGACCTTAAATCCCTCTGACGCCACTGTATCAAAAACCGACATCAATCTCTAAAGGATATCACCACATGGGCTCAAAAACACTTAAAAAAACCACTGTCACTAAATATAGTTTGTCGCTACATCTGTAAGTGCAAGTTGAAGCTCTACTATGCAAAGCAAAAGCCATTTATCAACAACATCCAGAAACGGCACCGGCTTCTCTGGGCCCGAGATCATCTAAGATGGATATATATATATATATATTTATATATATATATATATATATATATATATATATATATATAATATATATATATATATATCAGTGACGTGCGGTGAACTAAACACCAGTTGAGGCATACATACTTTTTCTTCTTCTTTTTTTTTTAACTTAAATTCATATGTGCAGCTCTAGTCATTGTTTATTTAGGTTGCATTTTAGAGTTACAGGAAAAAAGGGGGTTATTTGATTTCATAAAAACGTTATAATGATATTATGATATGATAAATGGGTGCAAAAAGTATTTGATAAAGTTGTTATGAAAAACTTTGTGGTCCCATTTGCTTTTAACAAAATAAATGTGAGTGTATATTACCTTTCTGTATTTGTGTCTGAAGCAGCAATAGCTATCCTCCATGAAAACGTACTTTGTATGATCGCACTCATTTTGTCTTGAAGTCCAGTTTGGAGAAGTATTTCATCTTAGATACAGTATATAATCCTCCATATTGGCAGAAACATTCATTTGATTCAATTTAATTCCAATAAATTTAACAATATATTTGCACCACAAACGCTGGCTTACTCCAGTAAAAATGCCATGTTTGTTTTAAATACAGTTAAAAAAAAAAGAAAAGAAAAAAATGCCGGCTTCCGCTGGAGAGACCTGTGTCTGCTAGCTTGAGCGCCCCCACTTCTCCCAGTGTGGCGAGTCAGAGTACTGCTGAGGCATTGAACTGCAAGTTGACAATATATCGCCCCCTACTTTGAGGCAGAGGTACTTAATGCCTCATGGCCTGCCTTTTCCCCGTAGCAACAAGCATGTGCCCCCTCGCACGCACACGCCCAATACACACTGTGTGTAGCCGTGGAGGCACTGCCTGTGTCTGCCTCACTTCTTGTCTACTGCGTTGTTTTGATCAGAAAACACAACATTTCTGCGATTTTGGCCATGAAAATGATCAAAATATACAGGAATCAGACCAAAATCACATACAAAGTATAAACCAAAAGAGAACTATTGAAACTTATTTTATTTTATTACTTCATTTTGGAACATCTCATGGTCAAGCCACCTGGTGGCTATATATATATATATATATATATATATATATATATATATATATATATATATATATATATATATATATATATATATATATATATATATATATATATATATAAGTGACGTGCTGTCAGAGGAGGCAAGTGAGACAGTGCCTCACCTTGCCACCGGGAGGGGTAAAAGGCTTAACTATGAGATGTTCAAAAAACAGAGTAATAAAATAGGTTTGAATATTTATTTTTTTGGTCTATGCTTTCTATGTAATTTTGGTGTGGTTCCTGTATATTTGGATGATTTTCATGTTTCCTTATCAAAATAACGCAGCAGACCAAAAGTGAGGCAGACACAGGTGGTGCCTCCACGGCTACACACGAAGTGTATTGAGCATGTGCGTGAGAGGGGGCGCGTTATTGATGCCATGGGGAAAAGGCAGGCCATGAGGCACCAAGTACCGCTGCCTTAAAGTATGTGTGTGGCTATACATAGGTGAATATATATGTATATATAAATATGTGTGTGTGTGTGTGTGTGTGTGTGTGTGTGTGTGTGTGTGTGTGTGTGTGTGTGCGTGTGTATATATATATGTATATATATGTATATATATATATGTATGTATGTATGTATAGATAGATAGATGCATAGATAGATAGATAGATAGATAGATAGATAGATAGATAGATCGATCGATCGATAGATAGATAGATAGATAGATAGATAGATAGATAGATAGATAGATAGATAGATAGATAGATAGATAGATGGATAAACTGGGTAACACACGGTACAATGACAAACCTTAACCTATTGTTACTATAACAATCCACAAGGTTAATACAGTTCCTTTCTCTTTCTTCACCCTCCATTTTTCTTTTTGTATTTCAAGTTATCATTCCATGTATGTATTGTTGCATTTCTATTGTTGATAACAGAGGAAATTATTGTTTTTATTCATTATCAATAGTGCTATTTCTATCAGTACTTGTATTGCTCCATTTGTAGTGCAAAAATGTTCATTGTCATTTCTGTCATTTACTTCACTAACTGCTTCCGTGCTATCACTTTTACTATCTAAACTCCCCCTCATGCGCCGCTTTTTGAACTGTTTTACGGACCTCTCTTTGAACTGTTTTACAAACCTCTTTTTTGAACCAACCTTTTCTGTGAACTGTACAGACCCTTGTTCCTTAGAAACAGCTGTGGCCATGTGGTCTGGGAAAGTTCCAAATAAAAAAAAAGAGACGTGCAATCTTTTGGCAGAGCGAAATGACACTGTACGCGGGTACAGATGAATACGTTTCTCCTCACTGAACCGCATTGAATTCTGTCTCTGTTTGATTCTTTGCTTCTTGTCCTGTTTAATAGATATCATCGGTGTTTGAACCTGACATCTTCTAGTTATATTGTAAAACTTACAAACGTTTCTTGGAGTGGGGAATGAAGACTACATTCGAGTAGGAGCGCTATGGACGGTCAGAAGACGAAACTGCACTTCTGTTTCCGGTGCGAAGCTTTAAACAGCAGGAATTTAGCCAGCAGCACTTGCAGTGAGCAAACTCCTCCACAAGATGGCGCCATAGCACAAACAATAACACACCACGTAAGTGTTTTTGCATGAATGATTTGCAATGTGGTTGGTAGCGAGGACAAATCTATAATATAGCTGCACCGTTGTTTATGCCGCAGGGTCAAAAAGCGTAGGAAAAGAGTAGTTTCATAGTTTGAAATTCACAGCAATAAAAGAGATAAAGTCGTTTATCGACGTGGGCCAAAAATAATGCCTATATACGTAAATAATCCTAACAAAGACACTTGTAAATGTGTTAGCATATTAGGCAATGCTAACGACAGCCAGTGCAGATATGCACGAAAACACCCCTACAGACATCACACATGGGACGGTTTAGCAAGTAAAAATGGTTTTAGTTATATCGTAAAAACTTACAAATGTTTCTTGTAGTGGGTAATGAGGAATCCATTGGAGTAGAAGTGCCACAGACGATTAGAAGACAAAACTGCACTTCTACGTCCAGTTCAAAGCTTCAAACAGCAGGAATTCTCATTCACCCAGCAGCACTTGCAGTGAGCAAACTCATCCACAAGATGGCGTCATAGCACAAACAATAACACACCACCTAAGTGTTTTTGCATGAACGATTCGCATTGATTGAGTGATTGAAACTTTTATTAGTAGATTGCACAGTACAGTACATATTCCGTACAATTGACCACTAAAAGGTAACACCCCAATAAGTTTTTCAACTTGTTTAAGTCGGGGCCCACGTTAATCAATTCGTGGTAATGCAATGCGAATGTTAGCTAGGAAAAATCTATAATTTAGCCGCACCATTTTTTTATGCTGCAGGGTTCAAAGCGTAGGAAAAGAGTAGTGGCTCATAGTGTGAAATTTATGACGGTAAAAAAGATAAAGTTGTGTGACCGGCTCCTGCCGTCGTCGTGCAGGTTGCATGGACCACTCAGGAAGGACATTGCTTTTGCAGGTTTGACTCTTGTTTATTCTTCAATAACACAAGTCTTGTCTTTTGGTCGGATCGCTTTTGAGCTGCTCCTCTTCTGCTCGCTCCTCGCTCGCCTTCAGTCGGCCGCGTCTTCGTCGCTGTCTTCGGCTCGCTCTCGGTCCTTCTCGCTCGTCAGGTTCTGCTGCTGGTTCTCCTACTCCTTCTGCCATGATCTTTCCTCCTTCTCCCCTTTCATACAGCCAGAGGGGAAATGTTAATTGTGCGCCGGTGTGTGTGCCACGCACCTGATTTAGCTTGTGGCGGCGTCGTTCCGCCCCATTCTGCGCCCCCTTGCCGCCATCTTGAGCAGGGCTACAGCGTGCCCTGCCCCGCCGTCGGCCAGTCGGCTCCGCCTCTCCACAGTTGTTTATTGACGCGGGCCAAAAAGAATGGCTTTGTAAGTTAATAACACTAACAAAGACACCAGTAAACGTGCGAGCATATTAGCCAATGCTAACGACAGTACGTAAAAATATGCATGAAAACACCCCTACAGACATCACACATGGGACGGTTTAGCATGTAAGATTTTTTTTTAGTTATATTGTAAAACTTACAAACGTTTCTTGGAGTGGGTTTTGAGGAATCCATTCGAGTAGATGCACCACGGTTCGTTAGAAGACGAAACTGCACTTCTACGTCCGGTTCGAAGCTTCAAACAGCAGGAATTCTCATTCACCCAGCAGCACTTGCAGTGAGCAAACTCGTCCACAAGATGGCGTCGTAGCACAAACAATAACACGCCACCTAAATGTTTTTGCATGAACGATTCGCATTGATTGAGTGATTGAAATTGTTATTAGTAGATTGCACAGTACAGTACATATTCCGTACAATTGACCATTAAAAGGAAACACCCCAATAAGTTGTTCAACTTGTTTAAGTCGAGGCCCACGTTAATCAATTCATGGTAATGCAATGCGAATGTTAGCGAGGAAAAATCTATAATTTAGCCGCACCATTTTTTTATGCTGCAGGGTTCAAAGCATAGGAAAAGATTAGTGGCTCATAGTGAGTAGAAGCGCCACGGTTGGTTAGAAGACGAAACTGCACTTCTACGTCCGGTTCGAAGCTTTAGACAGCAGGAATTCACATTCACCCAGCAGCACTTGCAGTGAGCAAACTCGTCCACAAGATGGCGACGTAGCACAAACAATAACACACCACCTAAGTGTTTTTGCACAAACAATTTGCAATGCGGCTGTGAGCGAGGAAATATCTATAATTTAACCGCACCGTTTTTTTACGCCGCAGGGTTCAAAGTGCAGGGAAAGAGTAGTGGCTCATGTTTTTTTTTTAGTTATATTGTAAAACTTACAAACGTTTCATGGAGTGGGTTTTGAGGAATCCATTCGAGTAGAAGCGCCACGGTTGGTTAGAAGACGAAACTGCACTTGTACGTCCGGTTCGAAGCTTCAAACAGCAGGAATTCACATTCACCCAGCAGCACTTGCAGTGAACAAACTCAATCAATCAATCAATCAATGTTTATTTATATAGCCCCAAATCACAAATGTCTCAAAGGACTGCACAAATCATTACGACTACAACATCCTCGGAAGAACCCACAAAAGGGCAAGGAAAACTCACACCCAGTGGGCAGGGAGAATTCACATCCAGTGGGACGCCAGTGACAATGCTGACTATGAGAAACCTTGGAGAGGACCTCAGATGTGGGCAACCCCCCACCCCCCCCCCTCTAGGGGACCGAAAGCAATGGATGTCGAGCGGGTCTAACATGATGCTGAGAAAGTTCAATCCATAGTGGCTCCAACACAGCCGCGAAAGTTCAGTCCAAAGCGGATCCAAGACAGCAGCGAGAGTCCCGTCCACAGGAGACCATCTCAAGCGGAGGCGGATCAGCAGTGTAGGGATGTCCCCAATCGATAACTCGTCCACAAGATGGCGACGTAGCACAAACAATAACACACTACCTAACTGTTTTTGCACAAACAATTTGCAATGCGGCTGTGAGCGAGGAAATATCTATAATTTAACCGCACCGTTTTTTACGCCGCAGGGTTCAAAGTGTAGGGAAAGAGTAGTGGCTCATAGTTTGAAATTTCACGGCTCTAAAAACGACAAAGTCGCTTATTGACGCGGGTTATATAAATTGACGTAGCAGGCCTGGAGGTTGACACCTGTGCCATACGGGATTGTCATTAAAAGGCCTTAATCGGCGAAGGCGATACGATACCGCTCGGTGGCCAATGGATCGGCTTGGACACGAATCGGTGTAGTTGGTGGACCAACCGAAGCAACCAAGGTGTGGCAAAGGCGGTGTGCTGTACCCGTGAGGACGGCGGCGGGTCAGCGGAAACAACAGCGGCGTCCTCCACGTGATTGCCAGCCGCGCGCACTCATCAAGGCTGCAGCTGTGTCTTTGAGCGCCACTTTTAAAATTTTTCCCGGCGCATATAATATTTAATTAGTAGACTATCGCACTTAAAAAGGACCCAAGGACTTTGCGTGAAAGCGCAAAGAATTGGCCTTTTGTCCATCGCCATTTTTTGCAGGAAAAGTGCTGCAGATTTTGTCTCCCGCCGCCACAAATTGCATTACAGCGAGAAGTATAGGCCTTTATGCCGCCTTTCAGACGCCAACCTTTCAAATAGATGTGGTTTTTTTTTTGTTTTTTCTCCACATGTAAAACATTCTTTTATCCAGATATTGCATTTAGATGTGCGTTATTGTTGAGGCTTGCCAAGGCTGCTGACACCCGCTGTTGTGCCAACGCCTCCTCACCGTGTTGGAGCAGCTAGCTAATGTACACGCTCGCATCTGCAGCCTTGCTCGCGCGTTCTGACGAGGCAACGTTTTGTTTGTGTGACCGAGGCGAGTCCTTCCAGGAGCTGTAAAAAAAATAAAAAAAATAGAAAATAAACTCAACAAATAAGCGAGGCGGCAGACTGACAAACTTGTGTTTGTTTGTCCCAACAACTTGGTACCAAATTTGGTTTGTTTGGATCGAGGGTCCCTAAATTCCTTGCAATAGCTCGTTGAGAAATGTTGTTCTAAAACTGTTCGACAATTTGCTTACAAAGTGGTGACCCTCAACCCATCTTTGTTTGTGAATGACTTAGCATTTCACGGAAGCTGCTTTTATAGCCAATCATGGCACCCACCTGTTCCCAATTTGCCCGCACACCTGTGGGATGTTGCAAATAAGTGTTTGATGAGCATTCCTCAACTTTATCAGTATTTATTGCCAGTTTTCCCAACTTCTTTGTAACGAGTTGCCGGCATCAAATTCTAAAGTTAATGATTATTATTTTATTTTTTATTTTTTTATCTTTTTTTAAACCCACCCTCCACTCATCCACACTCACTCAAACACACACACACACACACACACACACACACACACACACACACACACACACACACACACACACACACACACACACACACACACACACACACACAAAATGTTGTTTCTTTCTGCTACCAAAATTCTGGTTTCCACAACATATATAACACAGTCTGCAAGGGACACAGTCCCTGAAACACACATGATTGTGTGTGTCGCCGGTCCACAAACACTATCATTAATTACTATTTTTAATATAATTGTTTTATATGATTTTACTTTCTTTTTTATCCAAGAAAAATGTTTTGTTTTTTTATTTCTATCTCACCTTTATGAAATAAATAAAAAAATGATTATTTGCAAAAAAAAAAATGTCATCAGTTTGAACATCAAATATGTTGTCTTTGTAGCATATTCAACTAAATATGGGTTGAAAAGGATTTGCAAATCATTGTATTCCGTTTATATTTACATATAACACAATTTCCCAACTCATATGGAAACGGGGTTTGTATATATTTAGAAAAGGTTTGATCAAGTCAAACAGAGAACAAAAATCAGTAGTTCACATATGGTACCAATTTCCGGTACCTGTGTGCTTTGATAAATTGTAATTGTCATAAATACTTGATAATAAAATAAATGCAACATTTAAAAATGAATTGTTTACTATATGTCAGGCTTGCCCCTCACAGTTTGTCTATGTTTTAGTTTTTTCCTCTGCATTTGTCTGTTTCCTGTGTTTAGTATTTCCTGTCTTTTAGTTCCTGTCAAGTGCTCTTATTTTGTCAGCTTCCTGTCTTGTTCCCTGAGTGGTGTGTTCCTCTTTAGCTGCGGCTGATTGCCATCTGGGCACACAATCAGCCGGCTCCTATTTGTACCTCCTTTGTCTTGTGTCAGTTGCGGGATCATTGTATTGCATTGCATTGTCGTTGCCACATGTCACTCTTGTCGTGCTACCTGTTGTGTCATTTTGTTACAGCTACTACCTGTCATGCTACACTTTGTCCTGGTCGTCGTAGCGGTAAGCTGTTTCTGTTAGCATTAGTTATTTCCAGTTTTTCTGTTTGCTATCCACTAGCTTCCATGCTAAAGTTCCTTTTTGTTTTTCTAGCTCCCAGTGCTAGCTCCCTTAGTTTGTTATTCCGCCCACGTGCATGCTTTTTGTTTGTTCTTGTTCTATTATTTATATTAAATCATGTCTTCTTATCCAATGCCTGCCTCCATCCCTGCATCATGGGGTTCGACAACAAATAACCCTGACACTATAACTGCGGTCCAGTTGTTTGGTATTGTTTTCTTACACATTTATGAGTCTCATTTGCAAGCATGACCCCCAAGTTGCAATGACAGTTGCAAGGCCAAGACATCACTCGGGGGTTCTTAACCTTTTCAGACCTGGGGCCCCAACCTTTCCACTACAGAGGGGCCCGTTTAAATATCAACACTGAACTAGTCACCTTATTCTTAAAACGGCGTAGTGATGGGATCGGCAGTTCTTTTGACTGTACTGAATCACTAGAATCAGTTCCTTAAATTGATTCGTTCAAAAGATTCGTTCACCAAATCACTTCTGCGGCAGTAGTTCTGTTTGCAGGTCGGCGAATCATGAGTCAGTCAGTAACAGCTTCCCCAGCGGCAGATCTCGGTTTGTGTGAATCTGACAAGATAACAATTTATTTTAAAATTTGCTACAAATATTATTTTCTTTTTTTTTCCTTCTTCTTTTTTTTGTGTCCTCTCCATGAGGTGTCCATGACATTTTAAAACAGATCTGAAAGAAAAAAAAACTAAAAAAAAAAAAAAGTGTTTTAAAATGGTAAACATTACATACAAATTTACAAATGGTATCATTATTTTTACATTTTAACATTTGACTCGATGACAAAATTGAAATATATTCTTAAAGGGGAACATTATCACCAGACCTATGCAATCGTCAATATATACCTTGATGTTGCAGAAAAAAGACCATGTATTTTTTTAACCGATTTCCGAACTCTAAATGGGTGAATTTTGGCAAATTAAACGCCTTTCTGTTTATCGCTCTTTTAGCGATGACGTCAGAACGTGACGTCACCGAGGTAACACACCCGCCATATTCATTTTCACATTACAAACACCGGGTCTCAGCTCTGTAATTTTCCGTTTTTTCGACTATTTTTGGAACCTTGGAGACATCATGCCTCGTCGGTGTGTTGTCGGAGGGTGTAACAACACTAACAGGGAGGGATTAAAGTTGCACCACTGGCAAGAAATCTGCCGCCAGACCCCCATTGAATGTGCCAGAGTGTCTGCACATTTGACCGGCGATGCTAAGACAGACATGGCACAGAGATGTAT
Organism: Nerophis ophidion; assembly: GCF_033978795.1. Classification (NCBI taxonomy): domain Eukaryota; kingdom Metazoa; phylum Chordata; class Actinopteri; order Syngnathiformes; family Syngnathidae; genus Nerophis; species Nerophis ophidion. Next base: position 18,678,575 of record NC_084613.1, on the reverse strand, counting down.
GGATAACCTGCAGATGCATTTGCAACGATTAAGTCAACAAAATCACAAAGGTGAGTTTTGTTGATGTTGTTGACTTATGTGCTAATCAGACATATTTGGTCACGGCATGACTGCCAGCTAATCGATGCTAACATGCTATTTACGCTAGCTGTATGTACATTTGAAACTAGATACCCACATATAATGCGAAACAAACACTTACCAATCGACGGATTTAAATTGCTCCAGTGTCACAAGATGCGAAAGTCCTGATCCTTTGGTCCGCACATTTTACCGGCGATGCTAATAAGGCAGCCATGCTATGGGCCACCTCATTAGGTACACCCATGCTATGGCCGAATAGCGTCAATAGCTATTCGCTCAATAGCTTCAATTTCTTTTTCAATTTTGTTTTCGCTATCTGCCTCCATACTCCGACCATCTGTTTCAATACATGCGTAATCTGTTGAATCGCTTAAGCCGCTGTGTGGCGAGACGGAGTCGACGAGCCAAGAGCGGGCGGAGGAAAGCAGCATCCCTAGCCGAGATGGAGGCGAGAAGGCGGGGCATGCGGCGGAGAGAGGAGGCGTGTCGCACTCGGAGCCGCACGGTAGCAACAATCAGCGCACACCACACAGCTGTGCGCAATCACGTCATCTGCTCCTCCAGCATAAACAGGGGGAAAGAGGAACAGACAGGGAAGAGTAGGAGAAGGAACCCACCGGAGGAGACCGACCACGACCAACGAACAAGCGATCAAACCGAGAGACGATGCGACCCCGCAACAGACGCAAACCCCGGACACTGCAAGGTGCACCGCAGGCAGAAGCAGGAAACGCCCGCGCACTGCAAAGTGCCGCGACAACCAGGCAAGACATAACAAATATTGAAATAATAAATGAAAGTCAAACCTGCTATGATGCGTCCTGTATCCATCGTCACCACAACCCACACATGGACGGTAGGAAGCCCGTCACACGCTGAAATCCGAGTCTGAATCCGAGCTAATGTCGCTATATCTTGCTGTGGTAACCGCCATGTTGTTTGTATTGGCAGCCCTGTATGACATCACAGGGAAATGGATAGTGGTTTCGAAGATAGCGAAAATAAGGCACTTTAAAGCTTTATTTAGGGATATTTCGGGACCGGTAAAATTTTGAAAAAAAATTCAAAAAATACAACAAGTCACTGGGAACTGATTTTTTTTATTGTCTTTAACCCTTTTGAAATTGTGATAATGTTCCCCTTTAAATGTGTTTGAAATGCAATTATATTTTGCATTATTACATTACATTTATTTTAACAATTCATAGTGGATTTGACAAGATAGAAAAAACGATTCTAAAATGTGTTACAAGTTTTCTTTTTTCACTTTACATTTTATTATTTTAACACGTAATGTTTCCAACAAAACACACATGTATTAAAAATGTAATAAAAATCACTCTTCCTTTTATATCACATCCAAAGTGGGTTATTTATTTTTTTTAAACAATTATGATCACTCTAAAAGCGGTATATAATAAACACGATATGAAAAATTGAATTAAAAAATGTGTGCAGGTCGGCGAATCATGAGTCAGTCAGTAACAGTTCATGAAGTGATTCGGTTCAGTACGTTCACTCAAAAGATTCGTTAGTTCGAATGAATCGTTTGCGACAACACAACACTAAAACGGCGCTATATTTCGATACCTATGTTGCACGTGACAACACGTCCGGTTGCAGACTAAACAGCGGCTAAGGTAAACAATCAGCCAAGCAGAGTCCCTCGAAGTAATGTTGCAATTGTCTACACCAGGGGTCGGCGACCCACGGCTCCGGAGCCGCATACGGCTCTTTAGCGCCGCCCTAGTGGCTGGCTGATGCTTTTTCAAAAATATATGAAAAATGGAAATGATGAGGGGAAAAAAACATATTTTTTCTTTTAATTTAGTTTCTGTTGGAGGACAAACATGACACAAATCTCCCTAATTGCTATAAAACACCCTTTTTATATTAAACATGCTTCACTGATTCGAATATATGGTGAGCGCCGTTTTGTCCTACTAATTTTTGCGGTCCTTGAACTCACCCTAGTTTGTTTACATGCATAACTTTCTCAGACCTTCTAAGACGTGATTTATGCCAATTCTTTTTCTGTCTCATTTTGTCCACCAAACTTATGACGTTGTGCATAAATGCACAAAGGTGAGTTTTGTTGACGTTATTGACTTATGTGGAGTGTGCTAATCAGACATATTTGGTCACTGCATGACTGTAAGCTAATCGGTGCTAACATGCTATTTAGGCTAGCTGTATGTACATATTGCATCATTATGCCTCATTTGTAGCTATATTTGAGCTCATTTAGTTCCTTTAAGTCCCCATAATTCAATTTATATCTCATGACACACTATCTGTATGTAATATGGCTTTTAATTTTTTGCGGATACAGACCGATTTGTTTTTGTATCTTTGGTCCAATATGGCTCCTTCAACATTTTGGGTTGCTGACCCCTGGTCTACACCAACAAAGCAAGTGTGCTTGGTAGAAAAAAAAAAGCTCCAACGTACAGTAAGGCTCCACTCTTCCAAAATTGCACTAGCTTGATGCTAATTTACATTGGCTTTGCCATAGGCATGCTACTGTTAGCGTTAGTGATTTTACATGGCGATATCAACACCTCCAAGTTTGGTAATGGAAACTAAAACTTAGACAAATTGTCAGGATTGTCCCTGACAGTTTTGGTCTGTGTCTTAGTTTTTCCTCTGCATTTGTCTTTAGTCTTGTCTGCACTCTTATTTTGGTTCTGTTTCCTGTTTGTCTCCCTGAG
>NC_084613.1:18633280-18670780 GCF_033978795.1 Nerophis ophidion | reverse complement strand
TAATGAAACATGGATGTATATAATTCCGATTATAACTAATTAAAGACACATTTATGTAATTATTTAAAATTGTAATTAATTGTATAATTTGGCCCCATTACAGCATAGTGCTAATTGACAGCAAACAATCTTTCCATAATTGTCCAAAAATGCCTGATAATTGCAGGAAAAATCATTATATTTTTATTTCAAATAAAAAAAAAAACTACACAAAACATTTTCTGTCAAAGAAAACTAAAAAAAACTACAGTATTGCCGTGAAAGACGACAACATGAATCGTAGGTGTAGGTGCTGCTGTTTTGGCTATAGCTCAGTGGTTAACTCTCTCACGCCCCTATGGTATTTGTGTCATTGACTTCATGAGAGCGGTGGACGCCTTCCAAAAAAAGTGTCACGTACGGTACCGGACACCTCTTCAGCCAAGAGACAGCGAAAAGTATTCTTCCTTTTTCTCAAAGTAGCGGTTGAGTCGCACCATAGCGTATCTGCAAAGGACAAGAGGGGACGTGAGGAGTCACTTTCTGCAAAAAGATGATCTAAAAAAAAATAAAAAGTCAAAGTCTTCCGAGGATGTTGTAGTCGTAATGATTTGTGCAGTCCTTTGAGACATTTGTGATTTGGGGCTATATAAATAAACATTCATTGATTGATTGAAATAAAAATAAAAATTCGAGAAAGTAGCGTCATCTTGGGCTGTGTCAAATGGAATACTGCAGTAAAAATACACAATACACTTCATTCCTGGGTTGTGTATGTTTGACCCTGTACCTGAAAGCGAGTTGAACTTATCCAGGATCTCTTCTTTGTTATCTTTGTAAGTCAAGTTAAGCTCACGACTACAAGCTTAGCGAAAGGCCGAAAGAGAGCTTGTGTCTCAGAATACTACTGTCCTACATACCCAGAGTTAAAGGCCTACTGAAACCCACTACTACCCACCACGCAGTCTGATAGTTTATATATCAATGATGAAATATTAACATTGCAACACATGCCAATACGACCTTTTTAGTTTACTAAATTGCCATTTTAAATTTCCGGCGGAGTTTCTTGTTGAAAACGTCGCGGAATGATGACGTGTACGCGTGACGTCACGGACTGTCAGGAAATATTAGCTCAGCACCAGTTATGGCTAAAAGTTGTCTCTTTTCATCGCGCAATTACACAGTATTCTGGACATCTGTGTTGCTGAATGTGTTCAATTAATATTGGAGAAGTCAAAGTAGAAAGATGGAGTTGGGAAACTTCAGCCTTTAGCCACACAAACACGCGGTGATTCCTTGTTTAAAATTCCCGGAGGTGGAGCTTTACTATGGATCAGAGCGGTCAAGCGAACATGGATCCCGACCACTTGTCAACCAGCAGGTTTCGGTTAGAAAATTGTGTTAAAAAGTCGCCTCCTACCGGAGATCTGTGGAGTTTGCGCCGTCCTTGTATCTGCCGTGACTTCCCTCAGACATTAGCCTCGAAACACCCGTGAACACACCCCTCCGACTATCAGGTACTATTTAATCTCACTAAAACACTAGCAACAGAATAGAAATATAAGGGATTTCCCAGAATTATCCTAGTAAATGTGTCTAAAAACATCTGAATCCATCCCAATGCAATCGCTTTTTTTTTTTAAACTTTATTTATTTATTTTTTCTAGTCCTTCGCTATCAATATCATCATCAACAAATCTTTCATCCTCGCTCAAATTAATGGGGAAATTGTCGTTTTCTCGGTCCGTATAGCTCTTGCTGCTGGAGGCTTACATTAAAACAATGTGAGGACGTGAGGAGCCCTCACAATTGTGAAGGGTAGAAGTTGCAAACTTTATCATCGATGTTCTCTACTAAATCCTTTCAGCAAAAATATGGCAATATCGCGAAATGATCAAGTATGACACATAGAATGGACCTGCTATCCCCGTTTGAATAAGAAAATCTCTTTTCAGTAGGCCTTTAAGCCTCAGACTTATCCTAGATAAGAAGAAATCCTGCTTTGTCGTACTGGACAGCCATGTTGCTAAGTACACTTTGTGGCCTTAACTTCTAGTATAGTGTCTGCTCGTTTTGGACACTAATTTTGTAATACTGTAGACTTTTAGGATGTTTTTTGGTTTAAAAAGTTGTTGTTCTAGTACTTATAACCTGCAAATAGAGCATTCACCACGCTTGTGTTTGCGTTCAAACCCTGGCTTAATTAAAAGTTGTTAGAGTCGTCAACATGTGCTTTCACAGTAGATTGACATGTTGAGTTGTTATCAAATAGTGGGGCGGGTCCCCCGGGGTGGGCGCAGTGCGATGCTGGGGGGGCGTGTGATCCCGAGGAAACATGCTTTATCAGTATCACACAGATTTTGAAATAATACATGTATATATATATATATATGTCTTGATTGGATTAGCTAGAGAATAGTGCTCGATACCGTGGTAGAGCGCAATATGTAGGTGTGGGAAAAATCACAAGACTACTTCATCTCTACAGAACTTTTTCATGAGGGGTTCCCTCAATCAGCAGGAGATTTTAATGGAAGCATTCACATACAATGGTTTATATAGGGCACAGAGTGGGTGGGTACAGGCAGGCGTAGGGTGTGGTGATTGGCTCATGTGTTACCAAGATATTTTATATTATTATATATCATCCAGACCTGTCATCCCTCAACAAGCGCAGTAAAATCATTTCAACATGCCGCCACAGACGGAAACACCTCCTAGGTAACACATGAGCCAATCACCACACCCTACGCCTGCCTGTACCCACCCACTCTGTGCCTTATATAAACTATTGTATGTGAATGCTTCCATTAAAATCTCCTGATGATTGAGGGAACCCCTCAAGAAACAGTTCTGTAGAGATGAAGTAGTCTGGTGATTTTTCCCACACCTACATATACATATACATACATACATACATACATACATATATATATATATATATATATATATATATATATATATATATATATATATATATATACCTGCGATGAGGTGGCGACTTGTCCAGGGTGTACCCTGCCTTCCGCCCGATTGTAGCTGAGATAGGCGCCAGCGCCCCCCGCGACCCCGAAAGGGAATAAGCGGTAGAAAATGGATGGATATATACATATATATAAATATATATACACACATTTTTTAAAATTATTTTTTAATGATATTTATCTGCAATGAAGTGGCGACTTGTCCAGGGCGTACGCTGCCTCCCGCCCGATCGTAGCTGAGATAGGCACCAGCGCCCCCCACGACCCCAAAAGGGAATAAGCGGTAGACAATGGATGGATGGATGATATTTATGCAAATTGATGCACTTGAAATATTTCCTGTTACAGTTTCAATGTTATTAAAGTTATTATTTGTTGTAAATTGAGCAACATTTCTTATTTTGTTTGTTTAATTGATTGTTAATAAAGATACAATGTTCTGGAGAGGTGTTCTTTTAAAAATGTTATGTACAAATGCTCATGAATGATACCATTTATAAAAGGGAGCGCAAAATGTTTTCTTCATCCTGGTGGCGTGTGACAGAAATAAACGAGAATAACTTTTCAGATGAAAACCACGGATTGATGGATTGATTGTTTAAAACGCTCTTAATCAATTAATCAATCAATTACCCACATGTTGAATTACAAAATGCATCCTTCCTCTGACAAATGGACAAACTCCAAAATCTTGTGAAAGTCTTCCTAGAAGAGTGGGAGCTGTGCCAGCTCATCCATTACTGACCGACTATTATTAATATTATTAATACTAATAAAAATATACAATCAAGATATCAGCACCTTGTGTAACCCTCATCAATGTTCCTCAGTCGAGCACAAAGCAAACCTGCTGTGTTCCCGAGGTCCAAAGTGAGATGTAAAAGCATTAAGTCAGTGAAGTTAGGGGTCCCCTCCCAAAGAGTTGGACTGAAGTTTGCAGGTAATTCATCTTTTTCTTTCTTTGCAAGGACCGCAGCTTTTGTGAGAGCAACAATATGGCAGCAGCTCTCCATTCAGGGCATGAAAGCGGCACCAACACGCACGCACACTTTTGCAACCTGACGGCGGGGAAAATGTTTTTGTGTGGCGTTGAAACCATCAGATGTTTCTATTAAGTGTGGTGCGTGATTGCGCCATCGCCCTTGGACATTATAATAACACCGTAGGAAGGCAGACACCGGCTGAAGCTCAGGGAATTAAAGCACCGCAACTTGCTTTGTTTGTTTTGTCACTGCCTCAAAGTACTCCTCTTTGATTCCGTTTTGTGCTCCCTCACACAAAACATCATGTTTGCTACTTCTACATCAGTACTTGGTTACTTAACAGTATTTACTTAGTTATTTCTATATAAGCATAAAGTATTTACTTAGTTACTATACAGTTTTTACTTAGTTACTTCTACATCAGCCAACAATACTTAGTTACTTTACAGTATTTACTTAGTTACTTCTATGTCAGCATAAAGTATTTACTTAGTTACTATACTGCATTTAGTTACTTTACTGTATTTACTTAGTTACTTCTACATCAGTATACAGTATTTACTAAGTTACTTTACTGCATTTAGTTACTTTACTGTATTTACTTTGTTACTTCTACATCAGTATACAGTATTTACTAAGTTACTTTACAGCACTTAGTTACTTCTACATCAGCATACAGTATTTACTGAGTTACTTTAGAGCATTTAGTTACTTTAGAGCATTTAGTTACTTCTACATCAGCAATAAGTATTTACATAGTTACTATACAACATTTAGTTACTTTACTGTATTTACTTAGTTACTTCTACATCAGTATACAGTATTTACTGAGTTACTTTACAGCATTTAGTTACTTTACAGCATTTCATTACTTCACTGTATTTACTTAGTTACTTCTACATCAGTATACAGTATTTACTAAGTTACTTTACTGCATTTAGTTATTTTACTGTATTTACTTAGTTACTTCTACATCAGTATACAGGATTTACTAAGTTACTTTACTGCATTTAGTTACTTTACTGTATTTACTTAGTTACTTCTACATCAGTATACAGTATTTACTAAGTTACTTTACAACACTTAGTTACTTCTACATCAGCATACAGTATTTACTGAGTTACTTTAGAGCATGTTGTTACTCTAGAGCATTTAGTTACTTTACAGTACTTACTTAGTTACTTCTACATTAGCATAAAGTATTTACTTAGTTACTATACAGCATTTGGTTACTTTTCTGTATGTAGTTACTTTACAGTATTTAGTTACTTTGTAGTATTTACTTAGTTACTTCTACATCAGCATACGCTATTTACTGAGTTACTTTACAGAATTTAGTTACTTTACAGATTTTAGTTACTTTACAGTATTTACTTAGTTACTTCTATGTCAGCATAAATTATTTACTTAGTTACTATATAACATTAAGTTACTTTACCGTATTTATTTAGTTACTTCTACATCAGCATACAGTATTTACTGAGTTACTTTACAGCATTTAGTTACTTTACTGTATTTATTTAGTTACTTCAACATTAGCATACATTATTTACTTAGCTTTCAGCATTTACTTTACAGTATTTACTTGGTTACTTCTACATCATCATGCAGTATTACTGAGTTACTTTACAGTATTTACTTAGTTACTTCTACATCAGCATACAGTATTTATTGAGTCACTTTACAGCATTTAGTTAATTTACAGTATTCACTTAGTTACTTCTACATCCGCATACAGTAATTACTGAGTTACTTTACAGCGTTTAGTTACTTTACATTATTTACTTAGTTACTTTTACATCAGCATACAGTACTTAGTGAATTACTTTACAACATTTAGTTACTTTGCAGTTTTCACTTAGTTACTTTGACATCAGCATACAGTATTTACTTAGTTACCTTTCAGCATTTACTTACTTTACAATATTTACTTTGTTATACATCAGCAAACGGTATTACTGAGTTACTTTACAGTATCTGCTTAGTTACTTCTACATCAGCATACAGTGAGTTACTTTACAGTATCCGCTTAGTTACTTCTACATCAGCATACAGTATTTAGTGAGTTACTTCACAACATTTAGTTACTTTACAGTTTTCATTTAGTTTCTTCTCCATCAGCATACAGTATTACTGAGTTACTTTACAGTATCTACTTAGTTACTTCTACATCAGCATAGCATATTTACTAAGTTACTATCGTATTTACTAAGTTACTATACAGCTTTTAGTTAATTTATAGAATTTACTTAGTTACTTCTACATCAGCATACCATATTTACTAAGTGACTATCGCATTGACTAAGTTACTATACAGCTTTTAGTTACTTTATAGTATTTACTTCTACATCAGCATACGGTTTTTACTCAGTTACTTTACAGTATTTAGTTAGTATACAGTATTTACTTAGTTCTAAATAATTATAAGGTATTTGCTTAGTTACTTTACAGCATTTAGTTACTTCACGGTATTTACTTAATGACCTACTCAGTTGCCTAGTGATTAGAGTGTCCGCCCTGAGATCTGTAGGTTGTGAGTTCAAACCCCGGCCGAGTCATACCAAAGATTATAAAAATGGGACCCATTACCCCCCTGCTTGGCACTCAGCATTATGGGTTGGAATTGGGGGTTAAATCCCCAAACCGCTCCTGCCCACTGCTCCCCTCACCTCCCAGGGGGTGATCAAGGGTGATGGGTCAAATGCAGAGAATAATTTTGCCACACCTGGTGTGTGTGTGACAATCATTTGTACTTTAACTTTAGTTCTACGCTAGCATACAGTATTTACTTTGTTACCTTTCAGCATTTAGTTACTTTACAGTATTTACTTAGTTACTTCTACATAATTATACTGTATTTGCTTAGTTACTTCACAGCATTCAGTTACTTTACAGTTTTCACTTAGTTACTTCTCCATCAGCATACAGTATTACTGAGTTACTTTACAATATCTACTTAGTTACTTCTACATCAGCATACCATATTTACTAAGTTACTATCGTATTTACTAAGTTACTATACAGCTTTTTGTTACTTTATAGTATTTACTTCTACATCAGCATACGGTTTTTACTCAGTTACTTTACAGTAGTTAGTATACAATATTTACTTAGTTCTACATAATTATATGGTATTTGCTTAGTTACTTTACAGCATTTAGTTACTTACGGGATTTACTTAGTGACTTACTCAGTGGCCTAGTGGTAAAAGTGTCCGCCCTGAGATCGGTAGGTCGTGAGTTCAAACCCCGGCCGAGTCATACCAAAGACTATGAAAATGGGAACCATTACCTCCCTGCTTGGCACTCAGCATTAAGGGTTGGAATTGGGGGTTGAATCACCAAAAATTATTCCCGGGCGCGGCCACCGCTGCTGCCCACTGCTCCCCTCACCTCCCAGGGGGTGATCAAGGGTGATGGGTCAAATGCAGAGAATAATTTTGCCACACCAATGTGTGCGTGTGACAATCATTGGTACTTTAACTTTAGTTCTACGTTAGCGTACAATATTTACTTAGTTCCCTTTCAGCATTTAGTTACTTTACAGTATTTACTTAGTTACTTCTACATCAGCATACAACATTTACTAAGTAACTTTACAGTATTCGCTTAGTTACTTCTACATAATTATACTGTATTTGCTTAGTTAATTCACAGCATTTAGTTACTTTACAGTATTGACTTAGTTACTTGCACATTAGCATACAGTATGTACTCAGTTACTTTACAGTATTGAATTACTTTACAGTATTCCTCTAGTTACTTCTACATAATTATACTGTATTCGCTTAGTTACTATAGAGCATTAGCTTACTTTACAGTATTTACTTAGTTACTCCTAGATCAGCATACATTATTTACTTAGTTACTTTACAGCATTGAGTTACTTTACAGTATTTACTTGGTTACTTTTACATCAGCATTTCAATGTGTTAGTTTATTGTTATAGTTTGAGCATATTTGCTGTAATAAGAATGCTTCAGGAATAACCAGCCCTCCGAATTACGGTGTTATGGGGTTGTACGGCAACAAAACAGCAAGAAGTACCTTTTTACTAATGACAGCGACAAGCACACTAAAATGAATTTGATATTGAACTGAAGGAGGCAACATCCCACAGCAAACAACACACAACGTTTGCGCATACGCTCTACTACCTCAAGGGAATAATGAGCAACAAATCAATACTGAAATAAACTGCAACAAAAAACAGTGCAATACATTTTCATAACATGGTCACTACTGCCGGGTTTCTCTTTATGTATTCTTATTTTTACTGTTCCGTTTTTATTCATATTGTTGCTTTTTATTGTTATTCTTATTTTAATATTTTCTATTTTATTTCCATGTTTACCCCCATTATTTACTTTTTAAATTCGATCTTAATTCTATACTCTGCTGCTGGGATTTTAATTTTTCTGATGGATCTCTCCTTAAAGAATCAATAAAGTACTATCCATATGTCCATAGCTTTTGGACAAGGAGACTACAACCATTGATGAATCTCTTTGTCAACAAGCGCTAGCACAATCCAGTGAAAAAATTCGACAGAAGCGCAGTAACATCAAGCAAACTCCGAGTTTTGAGCTAACCAGCACGGATGCGCTAAGGCTGCTCTGTCTGACGCAACAAGCCCCGCCTTTTAAAAGGCACACACACAAGATTCGGTCTCATGAAAAATCGCAGCTGCATATGCCAGATATTTTAAGTACCGTATTCCCTTGAATTGCCGCCGCATATATAGTATGCGCCTGCCTAGAATTACTGACAAACTCGTTTCGCAAAATAATTAGCGCATGCTTCGCATTACCACCGGCTCAGGATTAACGCCAGGTCAAACTCGTTTCACAAAATATTACTTTTATTAGCGCATGTCTACAATTTCCGCCGGGTCAAACTCGTTTTGTAAAATAATAAGCATACACCTAGAATTTCCGCTGGGTCAAACTCGTCACGTCATTAGTGACACTTCCCCTGTCATCATTTTGAAAATGGAGGAGGCTGATTTCAATAATTTGAAATCGCAAAAAGGGAAGAAGATTAAGAGGTTTTTAGTAGGATTTTAGGTCCAAGCTATTGAATATACTAAAAAGAACAGTAAGCAGCTATGTTTTATTAATATACCGTAGCTGCGTGTGTCAAATATGAGTCATTAAATGACTCCCGCCTCCTGGTGGTAGAGGGCGCTAGTGATCTTTCTTGCGACTACTGGGCTGCAGAAGAAGTGACAACAAGCAGCAAGAGTGAGCAGCGTGTGTTTCTTTTTTTCCTCTCGCTTGCACTTTTAACATGGAGGATTACATATCTAAAATAAAACAGTTTTCTAAACTGGACTTTTAATCGACGCAGGAGGTAATAAAGGAAGATCTCCAGAGAGACTTTTAAAACTGAAGAAAGATAAGGAAGACTTCTATAAACAAGTTATCGATGCTTTTGATCAGAAGGAGCTGCGCATTGATTCATTTATACGTAAAGGTAAGACCATAATAACATTTTTTTTAATTAAATGTGCTTTTCATGTTGGTATGCTTACATCACACTCAAATTTTTAAGTGCATGCCTAAATTTACCGCATGCCTTTGGTAAGTACCGGAGTGAGAAGAGGTTTTAAAATAATTAGCGCATGCTTTCCTTTACCGCTTGCCTTTGGTAAGCACCGGAGTGAGAAGAGGTTTTAAATTAAGTAGCCCCCCGGCGGCAATTGAAGGAAATACGGTAGTTTTTTTAAAAGTTACACAATGTGAAGGAGGGCGTGGTCGGCGCGCTTCCTGCAAGAATGGGGTGTGTAAGGTCCGGCTTGGAAGCCTGCGGCAGGTGAGTAGATTGCCCAGCTGGGATTGATCATTTAATCACCTGTCACCTTTATTAGCAGCAGCCGGAACGAGATACGTGGTAGGAGTTGGAGTGAGAAAGCAAAGACACGCCGGACGGGAAAGTCCTAAAATATATACTCCTGGAAAGCAAACAAAACTTGTGTATGTCAATAAAAGACTTGCTCAAACCTGCACAAGAAATATCTGTCGGCACAAGGAAAACCCTCACAGCAGAGAGACTTCTACACACAACATTTACTTCTCCTAGGAATTAATTCCACTTATCAAAGAGTAATCCTGCTGGTAATTCAATTATTTTTGGGAAAAGTAACGAGTTACTGTAATGACTCACATTTCATGAGTAATTTCCCCAAACACTGGTAATAACAAGGCGCTTTATCACTGACATGTGTGTGTGTGTGTGATGTGAATTATATTTATATAGCGTTTTTCTCTAGTAAAATGGAATTAGACTAAATAGTTACACCTCGTATATTAAAAATGTATCCATGTGAAAGTCCAATAAGACATCTTGCACTCAAACCTCGGTCTCTCCCAATCATTCGCATTATCATCAAAATCCTGATCACGACAGCGAAGGGAATAGAGACGTATTTTGACAAAAGTGAGACGTTTTTGTAGTTTAGCAGAGAGATTGTAAAAACGGAGCGTAGGTATTTCCCTTTCACAATGTCCTTTTGTCCACACAAGGAGTGTGTTTCATTCCAAACAGTGGACCTCCTCGGTCATTTCCTCATAATAATGTCTTTGTCAATCAGCACAGACACACACACACACACACACACACACACACACACACACACACACACACACACACACACACACACACACACACACACACACACACACACACACACACACACACACACACTCAAGCTAAGTAAATAAATGGACTCTTGTGGTTGGCTATTGTCACATACACATCTGGCTGGGATTAGAGCGCACGGCCTCACAGACGATTGTCACTCTGGGTAGTCAGCAAAGAGATTTAGCTCAGGGGGATAACAGTGGAAGGTTACACACGCATTTTTGTATTTGTTACCTTATTGAGACCTCCAAAAAATGCCTACCTTTTTAGCACCACCCTTTTTAGATTTATAAAAGATGTGTATTTACAACATTAATAATATATACAAACTATGTAAATATAAAAAAAGCTTGTTATGAAAATGAGTCAGAATTTCTTTGTCTTTTTTTTTTTTTTTGTCCTGGCAAATTATAGTTGATGTAGATTAGGGGTGTCAAACTCAAATACAGAGTGGGCCAAAATTCTAAACCGAACAAAGCCGCGGGCCAAAGTTGAACAACTTCACCTTTTAATAGGGACCCAAACAAGTTTTGGATTGAATATTGAACTAGCGTGGCTTATATAACTTTATACTGACATGCAAAATCGAGGTTTGTTGGTAGCGAGGGTGTATATTGTAGTGTCCCGGAAGAGTTAGTGCTGAAAGGGGTTCTGGGTATTTGTTCTGTTGTGTTGATGTTGTGTTACAGTGCGGATGTTCTGCCGAAATGTGTTTGTCATTCTTGTTTGTTGTGGGTTCCCAATGTGGTGCATATTTGTAACAGTGTTAAAGTTGTTTATAAGGCCACCCTCAGTGTGACCTGTATGGCGGTTGACCAAGTATGCCTTGCATTCACTTGTGTGTGTGTGTGTGTGTAGAATCCGCTTATAATACATGACTGGGCCGGCACGCTGATTGTATGGCGGAAAAGCGGACATGTAGAGGACGCTAAAAGCAGTACCTTTAAGGCACGCCGCCGATATTGTTGTCCGAGTGGAAATCGGGAGAAATTTGGGAGACTCCTGGGAAAATTGTGAGGGTTGGCAAGTATTAGCATTAGCGGTGAATGCACCGCCGCTGTATAATACCGGCGGGCCAGCTTTAATGTTAATTTAATATTGTCTCAAGGGCCAAAATAAATTACATGGCAGGCCAAATTTGGCCCACGGGCCAGAGTTTGACACCCATGATGTAGATGCCCATGTCGGCTGTTCAGATTTACTTTACAAAAGAGAAGTGTAGGATATTTCTCTTGTTGCCTTATTTGGATTTCAATTTAATTGAATGTATTTATATCCAAGCCGTAGCAGGAGGGAACGAGTCGAAATATCACAAGAAAAAGGTCACAATTTTGGAAGAAAAACCTGGAATTTTGGCGGTAATGTATTAATAAAAGTCCTAATTTCCCTCAACGCAAGTCAAAATGTTACATGAAAAACTGAACATGTGTGCGATACTGTCATGATCCGTGGTCCGAATCATGTTCAGTTTAATTAAGTTCTGTTAGTTTTGGACTTCTTTAGTTCCTGGTTGCACTCCCTTGTTTGTTTTGTCACTATGGTTACTTATGATTTTCACCTGCCTCTGTTTTTTGGGACACACCTGTGTCCGATCAAGAGACAATATTCAAGCCTGCCCTTTTTGATCACTCGACCTGGGTTCCTTGTTTGCGGTAAGCAACAGTTACAGTGGGACAAAAAAGGATTTAGTCAGCCACCGATTGTGCAAGTTCTCCCACTTAAAATGATGACAGAGGTCTGTAAGTTTCATCATAGGTACACTTCAACTGTGAGAGACAGAATGTGAAAAAAAAATCTAGGAATTCACATTGTAGGAATTTTAAATAATTTATTTGTAAATTATGGTGGAAGATAAGTATTTGGTCAACCATTTAAAGCTCTCACTGATGAAAGGAGGTTTGGGCTCAAAATCTCACGATACATGGCTCCATTCATTCTTTCCTTAACACGGATCAATCGTCCAGTCCCCTTAGCAGAAAAACAGCCCCAAAGCATGATGTTTCCACCCCCATGCTTCACAATAGTTATGGTGTTCTTGGGATGCAACTCAGCAGAGGTGGGTAGTAACGCGCTACATTTACTCCGTTACATCTACTTGAGTAACTTTTGGGATGAATTGTACTTCTAAGAGTATTTTTTATGCAACATACTTTTACTTTTACTTGAGTATATTTATAGAGAAGAAACGCTACTTTTACTCCGCTCCATTTATCTGCAATCAGGTCGCTACTCGCTACTTTTTTGTTATCGATCTGTTAATGCATGCTTTGTTTGTTTTGATTTTGTCAGACACGCAATCAAAGTAGGATACGCATGCTTGCCTTTCACCAATCACATGCAGTCACTGGTGACGTTGGACCAATCAAACAGAGCCAGGTGGTCACATGACCATCACACGTAGAACCCGACATGTTGAAAAACTTATTGGGGTGTTACCATTTAGTGGTCAACTGTACGGAATATGTGCTGTACTGTGCAATCTACTGATAAAAGTTTCAATCTATCAACCAATCAATTAAAAGTGTAAAGGAAAAAAGACACTTTTTATTTCAACCGTACTTCCCGTCAAAAGCCTAAAGACCGATCGCACAGTTCCTGTCTTCACAATAAAAGTGCCGCTCCATCGCGCCTGCGCTAACAAAATAAGAGTCTCCGAAAGCCAGCGCAAACAAGCTAAGAAATTATGGAGTTTGCCGCCAATGTATTTCTTGTATAGTGTATAAAAACCGAATATGGAAGCTGGACAAATAAGATGCCAAAAACCAACGACTTTCATGTGGTATTAGACAGGAAGGAGGAACTTTTTTCCTCCTCCATTTGAAAACCGGGACGTTATCAGCACTACTGTCTGATTCCAATCAATGCAAGTCATCAGAATCAGGTAATACACCAACTTATATTCTTCTCTTCATTAAAGATAGGAATCTATATGTTAAACATGCATGTATATTCATTAAAACACCTTTAACATGTGAGCAAAAACGGCAAAATAAATAAATATAAATTATATACTGTATATATAAAGGTATGTATATATATGATATGTGTGTATGTATATGTATATATGAGGTAGATCACCTCGACTTGTTCATTAATTAAGTAATTGATAAACGTTGAAAGACTTATTGGGGTGTTATCATTTAGTGGTCAATTGTAGGGAATATGTACTGTACTGCAATCTACTAATACAAGTTTCAATCAATCAATGTCTACTGAGCCTATGGTGCTGTTAAGTTATTGTGGCTTAATTTGCCTTAATTTTTTTTTATTTTAATGTATTATTATTTAATATATAATATTGATTTAGTTGCTTAAGAGATATTCCTGGCTCTGAATTTGCTCATTGCTATTTTTATGTTTTTGTGCATTATTTGTTGCCGTAACCATTAAACGAACAGGTTACTCATCAGTTACTGAGTACTTGAGTAGTTTTTTCACAACATACTTTTTACTTTTACTCAAGTAAATATTTGGGTGACTACTTCTTACTTTTACTTGAGTAATAAATCTCTAAAGTAACTGTACTCTTACTTGAGTACAATTTCTGGCTACTCTACCCACCTCTGCAACTCAGTATTCTTCTTCCTCCAAACACGACAAGTTGAGTGGTAAAAATGCCCCTGTGACAACTTTTTTGCAATGTGTTGCTGCCATTAAGTTCTAAGTTAATTATTATTTGCAAAAAAATAGATGTTTCTCAGCTCCAACATTAAATATCTTGTCTTTGCAGTCTATTCAATTGATTATACGTTGAAAAGGATTTGCAAATCATTGTATTCTGTTTTTTATTTACAAATTACACAAAATGGCAAATTCACTGGTTTTAGGTTTAGTAGAAAAAACTAAATGACTTCATCTGAAATTAACCATAAAGGAAATATATTCACAGTCAATCTTAGCCCATCAGATTTGGTGAAAGCACAAGTAATATTGTTTAGAAAGGGAAGTGATTATTTCGTTTATCAATGTTAGTTACGGTTTCAACTTTTTTTTTTTCCTTTAAGTAAGCTTGTTTGCAAGTAAATCTTCCCTACAATCAGGTAATACGTTATATTGTACAGAAAAAAAAACATTAATCTAGCCTCAAAATTTGCTGAAAAAAGGTAGTCCTGACGCAGCAAAGCATTGTGGGTGCACAAGTGTCATTTTTCCCCAAAGCTGGGCAGTCGTTTGACAGCCTGGGCGTTTATTTTAGTAGCTAACAAGCTTGATGTCACACCAGAGAACCAGGTTCAAATCCCAGACCGAACAAAAGCATGGACCAGACCCGAGCAAATTAAGGCCTGAGGGCCACATGTTGAGCTTTTCAATCTGACCCGCCGGACATTCCCAAATCATTTTTTTTTTTATCTTTAAGATGGAAACTGTAACTGCCATTACGATGTTCAGTCATGTTTTGTAATGACCGTTAGTATTTCAATGGTTGGAATCTGCGCTTATGGATGATATACCAGTTACTATGGTCATTTAATTAGTTACTATGGTCATCTAATTAGTTACTATGGTAATCTAGGTTACAGCAGCGTTTCCACAGACGCGGAAGGAGATTTTCAAAACAAAGTTCTAAAGCTTAGTGATATATAGCATAGAATTGAATAGAAAGTACTATATTGATCCCTAGGGGAAATTCCGCAAATATCAGATTGTAGGTAGGTTCATTTTGTACCCTTTGCGTTCATATTTCACTGTTTGTTGCATTTTTTTACGTTTCACTTGATTGTAAAATATATCGATCGAAATGGGGAGTGACATTCATATTTTGTCAATATTCAGTGTTTTATAGTTCATAGAAAAATGTAAAAATTCCATTATGTTTTTTTAAGGCAGTCTTTTATAGCGTTTTTAGCATTCAATCAAACATTATTGTGAGGTTTTGTATTAGTGTTCTTAAAAATAGATATACCGGCCCCAGGACACATTTTTTTCTCTAAATGTAGCCCCCCCACCCCGAGTTAAAATAATTGCCCAGGCCTGGCATAGACTGAACCATGAGGGTTTAGTTTGATTCTAACTATTACGACATAAACAATAGGTGTTTAAAAAAAAAAAAAAAAAAGTTTTTTTTTTTTTACCCCAAATGTATTATGGCTCTGAAGTCTCAATCTTGTCATTTTCTGAAACTTGTCAGCGCTGATTATAATAATGAAGAACATAGAAATGTAAAATTAAAGGCCTACTAAAATGAGATTTTCTTATTTAAACGGGGATAGCAGGTCCATTCAATGTGTCATACTTGATCATTTCGCGATATTGCCATATTTTTGCTGAAAGGATTTAGTTGAGAACATCCACGATAAAGTTCGCAACTTTTGGTGCTGATAAAAAAGCCTCGCCTTTACCGGAAGTCGCAGCTGATGACGTCACAAGGGTGCGGGCTCCTCACGTCCTCACATTGTTTATAATGGGAGCCTCCGGCAGTAAGAGCTATTCGGACCGAGAAAACGACAATTTCCCCATTAATTTGAGCGAGGATGAAAGATTTGTGGATGATGATATTGATGGCGAAGGCTTAGAAAAAAATTAATAAAATAAAATAAAATAAAAAAGCGATGGCTCCGGGCGGCGGCAGTGTGAGCGTTTCAGATGTAATTAGACACATTTACTTGGATAATTCTGGAAGATCCCTTATCTGCTTATTGTTTTAATAGTGTTTTAGTGAGATTGTAAAGACATACCTCGAGGTCGGATGGCTGCGGTGAACACGCAGTGTCTCAGACACAGCTACTGAAGGAGGAGGAACAATCCAATGATGTCTCCGGTAAGATATATATCACAATTTTCCCATCCAAAAACATGCTGGTTGACGTAGAGAAACATGTTCGCTTGACCGCTCTGTGTTAAAAACAAAGAAACACCGGGCTTGTCTCGATGCTAAAGACAACTGCAATACACCGCTTTCCACCAACAGCATTGTTCTTTATAGTCTCCATTATTAATTGAACAAATTGCAAAGGATTCAGCAACACAGATGTCCAAATTATCATGTAAAAATGCGATGAAAAGAGAGGACTTTTAGCCGTAACTGGTGCTGAGCTAATATTTCCTGACAGTCCGTGACGTCACTCGCACGCGTCATCATTCCGCGACGTTTTCAACAAGAAACTCCGCGGGAAATTTAGAATCGCAATTTAGTCAACTAACCCGGCCGTATTGGCCTTTTGTGGCAATGTTAATATTTCATCATTGATATATAAACTATCAGACTGCGTGGTCGGTAGTAGTGGGTTTCAGTAGGCCTTTAAAAGTGAATATAGCATATGATCCCAATGAAAGTGGGGTATATTGAGGGGGGGCGCAGAGTTGAGCAGGCTGCCCATCCTGTCAATATCAGTCTTGCTGACAACAGTGTCTACTTAAAACCAGGTAACCTGATCCGGGCCGTGCACTTTGGGGTGACCCGTGCTGGCGGCGGAGGCGGAGCAGACGTGGAGCATGTGGCCGAGCACGGCGGGGATGAGGGACGTGCGCGTAAAGGCGGGAGTGACGGACCCAAGGAACAATAGCTCCTCTGTGCCTCGGCGGCTCTCTGGATCACATTTCCGCTCAGGTCGCCATGACGCTAGGCTAGACGCTGATGCCGGGAGGGCACGCGCGGGGGTGGTGAGAGGGTGGAGTGCGTCTACAGTGATTTGGATCATCGCGGTGGTGGCGGGCAGACGCAATAAAGACCAAAGAACATTTTAATGTCTCTTAAGCTGCTGCACAGTTCCAAAGCTTGTTACGAGAACTTGACTTACACTTCTCTCTGCCTCACCACTCATGTCTCGGGGTGCTAATAAGCTTTTAAGTGCTTTCAAGCGCAAGAAGAAGAACTGAGTGTGTTGCTATGCTTTGTTGCTAATCAGATACAGCCAGGGGGAAAGTGTCATCTTATAACATGGGGATGTTTGTTTTTACTAGGAAATATACTGTGGCCGTATGGGCAGATGCCTACCGAGGAGTTTTAGCTTGAACTGGGAGTTTTAGATAGGCTATCTACCAGGAAGTTTGAGCTTGGTGAACTACCAGGAAGTTTTAGGGTAGGGTATCTAATTTGGAGTTTTAGCTAGGCTATCTACCAGGAAGTTTTAGCTTGGTGAACTACCAGGAAGTTTTAGCTAGGCTATCTAACTTGGAATTTTAGCTAGGCTATCTACCAGGAAGTTTTAGCTTGGCGAACTACCAGGAAGTTTTAGCTAGGCTATCTAACTGAGAGTTTTAGATAGGGTATCTACTAGGAAGTTTGAACTTGGTGAACTACCAGGAAGTTTTAGCTAGGCTATCTAACTTGGAGTTTTACATAGGGTATCTACTAGGAAGTTTGAACTTGGTGAACTACCAGGAAGTTTTAGCTAGGCTATCTAACTTGGAGTTTTAGATAGGGTATCTTCCAGGAAGTTTTAACTTGGTGAACTACCAGGAAGTTTTAGCTAGGCTATCTAACTTGGAGTTTTAGATAGGGTATCTTCCAGGAAGTTTTAGCTTGGCGAACTACCAGGAAGTTTTAGGTTAGTGTTAAAATATGATTGTTACGTTGATACCCCATCATATTAATACATGTTGCAGGGGGGAACGTTTTGAGTGAGACACACGGTACTGTAAGTAAGCGGGCTAGTGTGAGTGAGTCACCTTGATTTGTAACTGCACTGAAGTTGCTAATAAAGTACAAGTGAGCAATAATACTGCTCTAACCGTCCACTCTTTATGGTTGGGAATATAACAGACCAGAGTGAAACAGATATGGTATCTAACTTGGAGTTTTAGCTAGTGGCTATCTACCAGGAAGTTTTAGCTTGGCGAAGTACCAGGAAGTTTTTGGGTAGGGTATCTAACTGGGAGTTTGAGCTAGGCTATCTAACAGGAAGTTTTAGCTTAGCGAACTACCAGGAAGTTTCAGCCTGGCTATCTAACTGGGAGTTTTAGATGGGTATCTACTAGGAAGTTTTAGCTTGGTGAATTACCAGGAATTTTTAGCTAGGCTATCTAACTGGGAGTTTTCGATAGGGTATCTACTAGGAAGTTTTAGCTTGGTGAACTACCAGGAAGTTTTAGCTAGGCTATCTAAATTGGAGTTTTAGCTAGGCTATCTACCAGGAAGTTTTAGCTTGGTGAACTACCAGGAAGTTTTAGCTAGGCTATCTAACTTGGAGTTTTAGCTAGGCTAACTACCAGGAAGTTTTAGCTTGGCGAGCTACCAGGAAGTTTTAGGGTAGGGTATCTAACTTAGCGTTTGAGCTAGGCTATCTACCAGGAAGTTTCAGCCTGGCTATCTAACTGGGCGTTTTAGATGGGTATCTACTAGGAAGTTTTAGCTTGGTGAACTACCAGGAATTTTTAGCTAGGCTATCTAACTGGGAGTTTTAGATAGGGTATCTACTAGGAAGTTTTAGCTTGGTGAACTACCAGGAAGTTTTAGCTAGGCTATCTAACTGAGAGTTTTAGATAGGGTATCTACTAGGAAGTTTTAACTTGGTGAACTACCAGGAAGTTTTAGCTAGGCTATCTAACTTGGAGTTTTAGATAGGGTATCTTCCAGGAAGTTTTAGCTTGGTGAACTACCAGGAAGTTTTAGGTTAGTGTTAAAATATGATTGTTACGTTGATACCCCATCATATTAATACATGTTGCAGGGGGGAACGTTTTGAGTGAGACACACGGTACTGTAAGTAAGCGGGCTAGTGTGAGTGAGTCACCTTGATTTGTAACTGCACTGAAGTTGCTAATAAAGTACAAGTGAGCAATAATACTGCTCTAACCGTCCACTCTTTATGGTTGGGAATATAACAGACTAGAGTGAAACAGATATGGTATCTAACTTGGAGTTTTAGCTAGTGGCTATCTACCAGGAAGTTTTAGCTTGGCGAAGTACCAGGAAGTTTTTGGGTAGGGTATCTAACTGGGAGTTTGAGCTAGGCTATCTAACAGGAAGTTTTAGCTTAGTGAACTACCAGGAAGTTTCAGCCTGGCTATCTAACTGGGAGTTTTAGATGGGTATCTACTAGGAAGTTTTAGCTTGGTGAATTACCAGGAATTTTTAGCTAGGCTATCTAACTGGGAGTTTTAGATAGGGTATCTACTAGGAAGTTTTAGCTAGGCTATCTAAATTGGAGCTTTAGCTAGGCTATCTACTAGGAAGTTTTAGCTTGGTGAACTACCAGGAATTTTTAGCTAGGCTATCTAACTGGGAGTTTTAGATAGGGTATCTACTAGGAAGTTTTAGCTAGGCTATCTAAATTGGAGCTTTAGCTAGGCTATCTACCAGGAAGTTTTAGCTTGGTGAACTACCAGGAAGTTTTAGCTAGGCTATCTAACTTGGAGTTTTAGCTAGGCTATCTACCAGGAAGTTTTAGCTTGGCGAACTACCAGGAAGTTTTAGCTAGGCTATCTAACTTGGAGTTTGAGCTAGGCTATCTACCAGGAAGTTTTAGCTTGGCGAACTACCATGAAGTTTCAGCCTGGCTATGTAACTGGGAGTTTTAGATGGGTATCTACTAGGAAGTTTTAGCTGTGTGAACTACCAGGAAGTTTTAGCTAGGCTATCTAACTGGGAGTTTTAGATAGGGTATCTAGCAGGGAGTTTTAGCTTGGGTATCTACCAGTAGTTTTTGCTAGGCTATCTAACTGGGAGTTTTAGATGGGTATCTACTAGGAAGTTTTAGCTTGGCAAACTACCAGGAAGTTTTAGGGTAGGGTGTCTAACTTGGAGTTTTAGCTAGGATATCTACCAGGAAGTTTTAGCTTGGCGAACTACCGGGAAGTTTTAGCCAGGCTATCTAACTGGGAGTTTTAGATAAGGTAACTAACAGGGAGTTTTAGGTAGGCTATCTAACTTGGAGTTTTAGCTTGGGTATCTACCAGTAGTTTTTGCGAGGCTATCTAACTGTGAGTTTTAGATAGGGTATCTACCAGGAAGATTCAGCTCGGCTATCCAACAGGGAATTTTAGCTAGGTCACCTATCAGAAAGTTTTATCTAGGCCAGGGGTCACCAACGCGATGCCCGCGGGCACCAGGTAGCCCGTAAGGACCAGATGAGTAGCCCGCTGGCCTGTTCTAAAAATAGCTCAAATAGCAGCACTTACCAGTGAGCTGCCTTTATTTTTTTTAATTGTATTTATTTACTAGCAACCTGGTTTCGCTTTGCTCAACAATTTTAATTCTAAGAGAGACAAAACTCAAATAGAATTTGAAAATCCAAGATAATATTTTAAAGACTTGTTTAAATAAATATATTTATTTTTTTACTCTGCTTCTTATAACTTTCAGAAAGACAATTTTAGAGAAAGAATGCAACCTTAAAAGTGATTTTAGGTTTTTTTAAACACATATATCTTTTTACCTTTTAAATTCCTTCCTCTTCTTTCCTGACAATTTAAATCAATGTTCAAATACATTTTTTTAATTGTAAAGAATAATAAATACATTTTCATTCATTTCTTCATTTTTGTGAAATATTTCTTCAAAGTTATTACGATTAAAATTCCCCAAAAATATTCTGGCAAATCTAGAAAATCTGTACAATCAAATTGAAATCTTATTTCAGAGTCTTTTAAATGTCTTTAAAAAAATGTTGTTCTGGAAAATCTAGAATAAATAATGATTTGTGATTTGTCTTAGTTAGAAATATAGCTTGGACCTATTTGTTATATATTCTAACAAAGTGCAGATTGGATTTTAACATATTCAAAACATGTCATCAAATTTCTAAAATTAATCTTAAATCAGAACAAAATTACTAATGATGTTCCATAAATTATTTTATTTTTGTCAAAAAGATTCAAATTAGCTAGTTTTTCTCTTCATTTTTTTCTGTTGAATTTCGAATTTTAAAGAGTCGAAATTGAAGATAAACAATTTTTCAAATTTTTTTTTTTTCGTGTTTATTCTCTTTTAAACCATTCAATTAAGTGTTTTTTCATCATTTACTCTCTACAAAAAACCTTCCGTAAAAGGAAAAAAATGTACGACGGAATGACAGACAGAAATACCCATTTTTATTTATATATGTAGATTTATTTATTATAGGTAAATTGAGCACATTGGCTATATCTGACAACTTATTTAAGTTGTCAGATATAGCCCTTCGCATTAATCAGTACCCAAAAAGTAGCTCTTGGTTTCAAAAAGGTTGGAGACCCCTGATCTAGGCTATCTACCAAGGAATTTTAGCCAGGCTACATGCAATGAAGTTTTAGGTAGGTTACCTACTAGGAAGTTTTAGCTTGGCCACCTACCAGGAAATTTTAGCAAGGCTACCTAACAGAGAGTTTTAGCTAGGCTACCTATCAGGAAGTTTTAGCTAGGCTATCTACCAGGAAGTTTTAGCTTGGTTATCTACCAGGAAGTTTTAGCATGGCAACCTAACAGGAAGTTTTAGCTAGGCTATATAACAGGGAGTTTTAGGTAGGCTATCTAACTTGGAGTTTTAGCTTGGCTATCTACCAGGAAGTTTTAGCCTGGTGAACTACCAGAAAGTTTTAGCGAGGCTATCTAACTGGGAGTTTCAGATATGGTATCTACCAGGAAGTTTTAGCTTGGCGAACTTTAATAGGAAGTTTTAGCGAGGCTATCTAACAGGGAGTTTTCGATAAGGTACCTAACAGGAAGTTTTAGTTTGGCGACCTAACAGGAAGTTTTAGCTAGGCAACCTAACATTGAGTTTTAGCTGGGCTACCAATCAGGAAGTATTAGCTAGACTATCTTTCTTTTCTTTTCATAGTTTATTTCGACCATGAGCACATTTACAACACAATACATCACACAGTTTCATATCACCTTACATCGCATCATGTCCAGGAAGTTTTAGCTTGGCGACTTACCAGGGAGTTTTGGCAAGGCTACATACAGTACAAGGAAGTTTTATCTAGGTTACCTGCTAGGAAGTTTTATCCAGGTAACCTATTTTGGAATTTTAGCTAGGCCATCTAACAGGGAGCTTTAGCTTGGTTACCTACCAGGAAGTTTTAGCAAGGCTATCTAACTGTGAATTTTAGCTAGGCTACCTATCAGGAAGTTTTAGCGAGGCTATCTACCAGGAAGTTTTAGCTTGGCGACTTACCAGGGATTTTTAGCCTGGCAACCTACTAGGAAGTTTCAGTTTGGTTACCTACCAGGAAGTTTTAGCTAGGCTATCTAAAAAGGAGTTTTAGCTGGGCTACCTATAAGGAAGTATTAGCTGGGCTATCTACCAGGAAGTTTTAGCTTGGCGACTTACCAGGGAGTTTTAGCCAGGCTACATACAAGGAAGTTTTATCTAGGTTACCTACTAGGAAGTTTTATCCAGGTTACCTACTGCGGAGTCTTAGCTAGGCCATCTAACAGGGAGTTTTAGCTAGGCCACCTACCAGGAACTTTTAGCTAGGTTGTCTAACAGGGAGCTTTAGCTTGGTTACCTACCAGGAAATTTTCGCAAGGCTATCTAACAAAGAATTTTAGCTAGGCTACCTATCAGGAAGTTTTAGCAAGGCTATCTACCAGGAAGTTTTAGTTTGGCGAATTACCAGGGATTTTTAGCCTGGCAACCTACCAGGAAGTTTTAGTTTGGTTACCTACCAGGAAGTTTTAGCTAGGCTATCTAACAGGGAGGCTACCTACCAGGAACTTTAAAAAAAAGCTAAAGTACCAATGATTATCACACACACACACTAGGTATGGTGAGATTATTCTGTGCATTTGACCCATCACTTTCACCCCCAGGGAGGTGAGGGGGGCAGTGAGCAGCAGGGGTGGCCGCGCCCTGGAATCATTTGGTGATTCAACCCCCAATTCCAATCCTTGATGCTGAGTGCCAAGCAGGTAGGTAATGGGTCCCATTTTTTTAGTCTTTGGTATGACTCGGCCCGGGTTTGAACTCACGACCTACCGATCTCAGGGCGGACACTCTAACCACTATGCCACTGAGCAGCTAGGCTAGCCACCAGGAAGTTTTAGTCCGGCGACTTATGATTTTGGACACAAAGCTTGGAAAGTGTCCGTACAATGCAAAAGCTTAAACCAGGCTTAGGGGTCTGCCAACAGACCATAAAGAGAGCAGGTTTTGTTTTGGAGTTCTTGATTAGTTGTGCGTTCAGACCTTTATGTGAACCTAATGAAGTGGCACAGGTGTACCTAATGAAGTGGCACAGGGTCCATCAGAAATTGAAGCAACTCACCTGTGGAAGTCAAAATCAATAGAAGAGCTTTGAGACTGGAGGACGGCCCACAGACCCCAGAAGAAGTTGGACGCCTGCTCGGAGCAGAAAGTGGAGTCATTTGGTTTTCCGGAGACAATATTCTGAGAACCACCATTAAATGTTATATAGACCTGTGGTTGTCAAACTTCATATTTAACTGCAATTGGATAATAATAATAATTATGCTGTTCAGTTGTTCTTGATCTTGTGTTCTTACACTTCAGAGTATCATTGGCAAATATGCATTCATTACAGTTTGTCCGAGGTGAGTTGTCGTAGTCAGAAAGTAGTCTTTGCCATTAAGTTGCCTGTCTTTTGTTTAGCCCGGGCGTCTCTTTACCGCCGCCCTTGTGGCTCCCTATAGCATTTTTAAAAAAGGATTGAAAATGGAAAAAGATGGGGGGAAAAAATACATATTTTGTTTAAGTATGTTTTTTGTTTGAGGACAAACATGCCACGGACCTTCCCAATGTTAGTAAGCCCACTGTTTAAAGGCCTACTGAAACCCACTACTACCCACCACGCAGTCTGATAGTTTATACATCAATGATGAAATATTAACATTGCAACACATGCCAATACGGCCTTTTTAGTTTACTAAATTGCAATTTTAAATTTCCCGGGAGTTTCGTCTTGAAAACGTCGTGTAATGAGGATGTGTAAGCAAAACGTCACGGGTTTTTAGGAAGTATGAGCGCTACACACACACACAGCTAAATGTCGTCTGCTTTAACAGCATAATTACACAGTATTTTGGACATCTGTGTTGCTGAATCTTTTGCAAATTGTTCAATTGATATTGGAGAAGTCAAAATAGCAAGATGGATTTGGGAAGCTTTAGCTTTTAGCCACACAAACACACAGTGATTCCTTGTTCAAGGAGTTGAATCTTTCCAATGGATCACAGCGGACATAGATCCCGACCACTCGTCAACCATCTAATCAATGCTAAAATGCTATTTAGGCTACTTGTATGTATATTTGAAACTATATTTACATTCAGCGTTTCCTTCCACCCACATTTAATGCCAAACAAACACTTGCCAATCGACGGATTTAAGTTGATCCAGTGTCAATGCAAAAGTCCTGATCGAATGGTCTGCACATTTTACCGGCGATGCTAACGCAGACATGTATGGCCGAATAGCGTCAATAGCTATTCGCTCAATAGCTTCAGTTTCTTCTTCAATTTCGTTTTCGCTATCTGCCGCCATACTCCAACCATCCGTTTCAATACATACGTAATCTGTTGAATCACTTAAGCCGCTGAAATCCGAGTCTGAATCCGAGCTAATGTTGCTATATCTTGCTGTGCTATTCGCCATTGTTTGTTTTGGAATCGCTATGTGACGTCACAGGGAAATGGACAGTGGCTTAAGCAAATAGCGAAAATCAAGCACTTTAAAGCTTTTTTTAGGGATATTCCGGGACGGGTAAAATTTTGAAAAAAAATCTAAAAATAAAATAAGCCACTGGGAACTGATTTTTATTGGTTTTAACCCTTCTGAAATTGTGATAATGTTCCCCTTTAACATATGTGTGTGTATGCTTCACTGATGAGAGTATTTGGTGAACATCGTTTTGTCTTGCTAATTTCGGCGGTTCTTAAACTCGTGGACTGTGACGTAACAGTTGGTTTGCATGTAACGTCTTCCACTCCTTTGTCTAATTTTTGTCCACCAAACGTTATATGCTGTGCGTGGATGCACAAAGGTGAGCTTTTGTTGATGTTATTGTCCGTGCATGACTGCCAGCTAATCAATGCTAACATGCTATTTAGGCTAGCTTTATGTACATATTGCATCATCATGCCTCATTTGTAGGTATATTTGAGTTCCTTTATTTTTATCCTAGTACAGGGGTCGGGGAACCTTTTTGGCTGAGAGAGCCAAGAAGCCAACTATTTTAAAATGTATTTCCATAAGAGCCATGTAATATTTTTTTAACACTGAACACAACTAAACACATGCATTTTTAAGTAATACCAACATTTCTAGAGTATAATAGGTCTCTTATTCTTTGTAATAACATCGTTATTCTGAAGCTAACTGTGGAGGGGGCGTGGCCTGCGGGCCTGCAGCGAAGCAGGGTGTGCCATGACCGGCCTCGAAATCAGCGACAGGAGAGTAGATGGCCCACCTGGGCCTTGTTATCTAATCACCTATCGCTATGTTATAAGCAGCAGCCAGGAAGAGAGACGGGGTTGGGGCTGGAGCCAGAGTGTGAGCAAGAACAAAAGAGAAAAAGACAGTTGCTGGAAAGCAACTGAGAGACTTATTGAAAAATAAAACAATATTGTAACCCTGGAACAGGGTCTCATGTCGGTGCTTGGTGGTCTGAAGAACCCCCAGGCCGGCAAGCCCCACACTAACCAATAATAAATAAATAACTTCTTATTAACACAACTTTTTGAACAGGTGCGCTACAAAACGGATAGATGGATTATAAATGCACGAGAATGTTTTATATTTTGAACATTATTTTTAACACTGTGATTACAAGTGGAATTATTCATTACTTATCGTTTTAAGCAATGTCAGCTCAGATTTACCTGAGAGCCGGATGCGGTCATCAAAAGAGCCACATCTGGCTCGCGAGCCATTGGTTCCCTACCCCTGTCCTAGTAGTATATAATTTATATTTGCATGTCTCATGACACATTATCTGTATGTAATATTGGCTACATTTCTGAGTTTGTGTGCCATATTGTTCCAGACCACAGCAAACATGACCTAGCTTGCCGAAGATTGTAATAAATCTATTAAAAAAATACAGCCTGCCGTTTCCTTTAACTTAAACACACATCTATACCTTTGGCCATTAAAAGCCAGTAATTTCCATCCATCCATTTCCTACCGCTTGTCCCTTTCCCAGGAGTTATCTCACTTTCTGAGTAGCCTCTGATTTACTAATGTTTCTAAATGTTGTAAAAATGTGTAAAATAAATATTGCATTTCAACATTTTTGTCAACAAAGATTTGCTTGATATAGTCATTTTGATAGTAGGCTAATATAGCTAATATAGACACTTACGTCATGTGTTGCCTTCATTGTAAGACTTTTGATTTTTTACGGCTCCATGGAGATGTTTTTCTTCTATTTTTGGTCCAATATGGCTCTTTCAACGTTTTGGGTTGCTGACCCCTGGTTTGGCCCTACAAAGTGTTTGTACTCTAAGTATTGTATTTATTACACACCTGCAGTTTAGTTGTAACATGCATCTTAGGAGTTGGGTTTAGATCAGAGGAAGTCGCTATAAGTTTGTGAAACCTTTTGAGACATTTGTGATTAAATTCTAATAGTATACTTTGATTAATTGATTGATTAGTTGTAGTTTTTGTGACTAAAACTGGAGGTGTGGAAATCGCCAAGTAAAATCACTAATGCTAACTGGTAGTATTTGTATGGCACTCTAGCATCGAGCTAGAGTATTTTTGAAAAGTGACGCACTACTTTTGAGCACTTTCTATCAGGCATGCTTGCTTTGTTTGCATTTAAAACTACTAAGAGGCGGTCCATTTTGAATACGCCTGTTTGCCAGACATGGGATTGGGTCGGCTTCGAGTCAGACACTATAGTTTACGTGAATCGGTAGTACGGACAGATGTTGAGAGTAAAACTAACAAAGTTCTGTGTACCTATCAATTTACACTGAACAGACAATTTTTCTGGTTAAGATGTTTTTTTTTTATGGATCCACCAGTTTTATCTAAAAAAAAAACAAAAAACGTCCTCATCATTTCCATCTAGTGTGAAGAGGCTCTCAAGTGTCCTAGCTGGACTTGAAGAGCATGTTTAAGTCTGATAGTCCAGTACTACTTAGGGAAATGACATCCGAATAAAATAAAAAAGGCATTTTGTTGTCAGAGTTATTTGGTGACGAACACAAAGATACAGAAATGGAGGCAGGCGTGGAATGTGAAGACATGATTTAATTAAAATACTAAGACAAAAACAAAACCAAAAGGGTACAAACACAAAGCGCGCACGAGGCGGATAATCAAACAAAAGGAGCTAGCCTGGGAGCTAGAAAATAACGAACATGAGCTTAGCGTGGAAGCTAGCGGGTAGCGAACAGGCAAACAGAAGTTGTAATTGTATAATGAAAAATAAAACGGAAGCAGGGAACAAACAACAGTAAGCTACATACATCAACTGAATATAGCTTACCGCTACGCTGCAAAGACAAGGTACGACACGACAGGAGCGATAACACATCACAAGAGTGACTAGACGTGACATCGACAATACAAATGACAATACAATGATCCAGCAACTGACACAAGACAAAGCAGGTACAAATAGAAGCAGGCTGATTGGCAACAGGTGTGGCCAGGTGCCAATCAGCCGCAGCTGAGGAGGAACACAGAACTAAGGGAACAAGACAGGCAGCTGACAAAATAAGAGCACTAGACAGGAACTAAAGACAGGAGATACTAAACACAGAGGAAACAGACAAATGCAGAGGAAAAAAGCTAAAACATAGACAAACTGTCAGTGGAAAGCCTGACATTTGTCCCTCAATTTTGATTACCGTATTTCCTTGATTTGCTGCAGGGTATACAGTATGCGCCTGCCTTGAACTCGCTTCCCAAGATAATTAGCGCATGCTTAGTATTACCGCCTGGTCAAACTCGTGACGTCACGGGTGACACTTCCCCTGTCATCATTTTCAAAATGGAGGAGGCTGATTTCAATACCGGTAATTTGAAATTGCCTAAAGGGAAGAAAATTAAGAGCTATTCAGTAGGATTTAACGTCCAAGCTTACATCACACTCAAATTTTTACTGCATACCTTTGGTAAGTGAGAAGAGGTTTTAAAATAATTAGCGCATGTTTACTTTTACCGCATTCTTTTGGTAAGCGCAGGAGTGAGAGGAGGTTTTAAATTAAATTTGGAATCTTGCTCGGTTTGTATTTGCCCGAATACAACAGCTACAGTATCAGAGGAGAGAAAAGGGATGTATGCTGAGTACCAGTATGTTTTGGTACCGGTTCCTAATTCTGGACTAACGATACTGCTATCTGTATTTTTTTTTTCCAGCTAACTGAGGTGTAACTATGACACGCTGTCACAATAAGTTCATCTGCTACACATTAACAATCAGCTTTGAGTAGTGACAAATAGGGAAGCAACACCACACAAGAGTTTGAACCGCAACAATATTTCCTACTCAAAAGTCCCTCAAAGTCAGTTGGAAGTGAACGCACTTTATTAAACTCCCCCCATAGCGATCCATTAGTCCACAGGCCAATATTAATCTACTCAAAAAAGTGAAACATTGAGGTAATATAAAAATCCATAAAGTGGCTTTGAAGTAAGATAGCATCCGACGTCACTCCATTTGCACCGCGTTTGCGTGGTTTTGAAACACATCTTGCTTAAATATGTCTTAGTTCGTTTCGTCTCTTGACTACAGACTGGACTATCTTTTTATTTATATAACATACCTACATCGGTAGCGCAACACTCCGTGTGGCTTCCGGTCTGTCGCATCGAGGAAGTTGTGACATTGTCGAGTTTGAGCTCACCAGAGAGAATTTGCACACTTGGACGTAGAGCCGGGTCACTTCGGCCTCTGTGACGGTGACGTCTTGCCCACTGCAGCGCTTGTAGCTCTCCAGGTAGGACTCCAGCCAGGCGTTTTGCAGCTGGCGGCTCGGGTAGCGGCTGTAGTCGACGTCTTGCGTGCCTTCCGTACACACAGAACACATGCTTGCGTCAGTGCGAATGTCTTTCTGACTTAAAAAGCACATTTTGGTAAATCTAATCGAGAAAAAAATTGCAGGAACTTGCCCTGCTAACAAAACTTTGTTCAAACGTTTTAGTTAGGGGTGTTCTGATTCGATATCGGTCCGGTAGCAGCAAATAAAAAATGGTATCGGGTGATATCAATTTGGCATCTCAATAAAAACACAAGGTTGGGATTTTCTTCTATGTTAGTCAAACTATTTACAAAATGTAAATCAATCAATCAATCAATGTTTATTTATATAGCACTAAATCACTAGTGCAGGGGTGTCGAACTCAAATACAGAGTGGGCCAAAATTTAAAACTGAACAAAGCCGCGGGCCAAGGTTGAACAAATTAACCTTTTAATAAGGACCCAAACACGTTTTGCATAGAATATTGAACAAGCAAGGCTTATATAACTTTATAGAGACATGCAAAATCGAGTTTCAAATAATAATAATTAAAAATAACAATGGCATATCAAATAATATTTCACTAAAAATTGAATGCCTCTTTTCTATTTGCAGCCTTCTGAGGTTAATATCAAATTAAACTTTTTCCGCAGGCTACTAATAAATTTGAAAATAAAATAACAATAATGAATGAATCAAACGTTCAAGCCTTGAAGTAGCAAGAAAAAGTGCATAAATAAAACGTTAATTATTTCTACACTGATTTGCTTTAACACTGATTCCAGAAAACACAGAGTGAGATGTTCTACCTCTTGTGCGAAACACAAATGCAGAAAATTACTTAATACATTAAAATGACTAGTAAAACATTTAAAAACACAACAACCAACTTCTAAAACATTAAAAACGACTCCAAAACACATAAAATGACTCCGAAGAGATGCACAGTGACATCTAAAACGTAAATTACTCATAATAAGACTCCTAAAACACATTAAGACTCCTAAAACACGTAAAAACCTCATAAAACACGTAAAAAAATACTCCTAAAAACATGTAAAAAGACTCCTAAAACAAATTTAAAAACAGATCCTAAAACACGTAAAAAACTCATAAAACACGTAAAAATACTCCTAAAAACATGTAAAAAGACTCCTAAAACAAATTTAAAAACAGAATGAGGTGTTTGCATCCTTTGTGAACACATATACTTCCTGGCCTTGTAGGTGAACAGCGAACGTGAATGGAAGACCTGAAGGATACAATAATTTACGGGTGCGCATCATCAGTAGAGTTCCTCTGGGTCACTGGGTGTTTCGGCCTTTAAAACTATACACCCTCTCCAGAGGCGGCCAGCTACAGGATGGACAGACCTGAGCTTGCGACCCAAGTCCAATTAGCCATGAGAGTCACCTTGTTGGCAGACATATCAAATATGGAACAAGCAACGCTTATACAACTTAACAGTGCAAAATCAACTTTGAAAAAAAAAAAAGAAAAAACATCAATGGTATATTAAATACAATTTAAATAAAAAATGTAATGCCTCTTTTCTATTTGCAGCCTTCTGAGGTAAATATCAACATTAACGTATTCCATAGGCTAATAAATTTGAAAATAAAATAACAATGAGGGAGGCGGGGTTTGGCGGTAGCGGGGGGTGTATACTGTAGCGTCCCGGAAGACTCAGTGCTGCAGGGGGTTCTGAGTATTTGTTCTGTTGTTTTTATTTTGTGTTATGGTACGGTTGTTCTCTGCGTTTGGTGTGGGTTCACAGTGTGGCGTATTTTTGTAACATACGGCCACCCTCAGTGTGACCTGTATGGCTGTTGACCAAGTATGCGGTGCATTCAGTTATGTGTGTGTACAAGTCGCTTACATTATGTGACTTGGCCGACACGCTGTTTCTATGGAGGAAAAGCGGATGTCACGACAGGTTGGAGAAATCGCTAAAGGCACTGCCTTTAAGACATGCCCACAATATTGTTGTCCTGGTGGAAATAAGGAGTAATTCATAGGAACGGTTGCTCCGGGAGGTTTTCGGTAGGGGCAGTGAACTTCGGGAGTCTTCCGTGAAAATCGGGAGGGTCGGCAAGTATGAATACTAGCAGTAAATGCGCGGCATCGCCGCTGTATAGTACCGACGGGCCAGCTCTAATGTTAATTTGATATTGCCTCAAGGGCCAAATGACATTACACGGCGAGCCAAATTTGGCCCGAGGGCCAGAGTTTGACACCCATGCACTAGTGTCTCAAAGGGCTGCACAAACCTCAACACAAACCACAACGACATCCTCGGTAGAGCCCACATAAGGGCAAGGAAAACTCACCCCCAGTGGGATGTTGGTGACAGTGACTACGAGAAACCTTAGAGAGAACCGCATAAGTGGGCAACCCCCCGCCTCCTAGGGGACTGAAAGTAATGGATGTCGAGTGGGTCTAACATAATACTGTGAAAGTTCAATCCATAGTGGATCCAACACAGCCGTGAGAGTCCAGTCCAAAGTGGATTCAACACAGTAGCGAAAGTCCCGTCCAGAGTGGAGCCAACTGTAACCATCCCAAGCGGAGGCGGATCAACAGCGCAGAGATGTTCCCAGTCGATACACAGGCAAGCGGTCCATCCTGGGTCCCGACTCTGGACGAGCGGTCCATCCTAGGCCCTGACTCTGGACAGCCAGTACTTTATCCATGGCCACCGGACCGGATCCCCTCCACAAGGGAGAGTGGGACAGAGGAGAAAAAGAAAAGAAACGGCAGATCAACTGGTTTAAAAAGGGGGTCTATTTAAAGGCTAGAGTATACAAATGAGTTTTAAGGTGAGACTTAAATGCTTCTACTGAGGTAGCATCTCGAACTGTTACCGAGAGGGCATTCCAGAGTACTGGAGCCCAAATGGAAAACGCTCTATAGCCCGCAGACTTTTTTGGGGCTCTGGGAATCACTAATAAGCCGGAGTCCTTTGAATGCAGATTTCTTGCCGGGACATATGGTACAATACAATCGGCAAGATAGGCTGGAGCTAGACCGTGTAGTAATTTATGCGTAAGTAGTAAAACCTTAAAGTCACATCTTAAGTGCACAGGAAGCCAGTGCAAGTGAGCCAGTACAGGCGTAATGTGATCAAACTTTCTTGGTCTTGTCAAAAGTCTAGCAGCCGCATTTTGTACCAACTGTAATCTTTTAATGCTAGACATGGGGAGACCCGAAAATAATACGTTACAGTAATCGAGACGAGACGTAACAAACGCATGGATAATGATCTCGACGTCACTAGTGGACAAAATGGAGCGGATTTTAGCGATATTACGGAGATGAAAGAATGATGAAAGAAATGCTAAACTATAGGTTACTAGGAGCTGGCAGCTACGCAACAGCTATGCACACAATAGCAAACAAGCTAGACATACGTTATAAGTAATTTAAAAAAACCCCATTAAAACAGCACATTTGTCAATATAAACAAGTATCAAATAATTATAGTTGCAAGTTTTACGTGTAATTCTTTAACCTTTATTCCTACCAGCGTCCTGGTGGCCATGGTCTGATGACCTCCTGTGATAGTGTTTACTAACCTGGCTCCTCTGTACTCAGCCATGCATTCAATTTGTGTTGCATTTCTTTTATGTATGAAAAGCGCTATACAACAAAGTTTGATTGATTGATATCACTTACATGTACACATTTTTCGAAGCAAAAGCGTGTTAGAAAGCATCCAGTAACAAACGTGTCCGCATCATTCATCTTACTGTGTCATGAACTGAAGTTAACCAATGAGTGTGGCCACAGAAATAAATTAACACTCCACTCCAATTAACGAGAATCTTTGTTTGGAGAACTAATTTCAAAGAGTTATGAATTATAGTTACTGGTTACTTTTACCCCAAAATAATAAAATTACTAATATAACTATTTTTCAATATAGTTAATCAATTACTAGGGAGAGTAATTAATATGCTATTTTTATTTACTTTTACTATTGCTTTTATGCAAGAAGTAACTTTTTACTAATGAAAGCAAGAAGCAGCACCGCATTAAAATTAATTTGATATCAAACAGGAGGAGGCAAAATCACACAGCAAACAACACACATACACGCACAGACACACACTACTACTACGAGGGAATAATGATTGAAGTGACAAGCTTAAAATCCGACAATACCCTGTTTGTGGAGAAGGAAACTTCAGCCATTTAATGTATTTATTAACTCAAACTAACACAATCCAGTGAAAAGAGTCATAAGATCTGCCGTAAATGGCCGCAAACTACGAATCGAAGCTAACAAACACGGCTGAGTTAACGCTGCTCTGTCTGGGCGCTGATTTCACGCGTTATATAACAGGCACCACCTTTTAATAGCATATACATACACTTTTGTTGTTAATGTTGATAGGAATGCAATAGCTACTTCCCCAAGTAATAAGTTGCATTAATTACAGAGTTATTGTGATAGTAATTCAATTACTTTTTTTTTTTTTTACAAACTTCTCGATCAGTGATTCTCACACGGTCGTTCAGGATCCATCCATTGGTAAGCCAGAAAATTACTTAATCAAAGTGTTTTTATTTGCCCATATTAAAACACAGTGTTACTGTTCAAATTGTGTGTAATGCTACTGTGGCCAAAAATGTTAAAAATACTTGTTAAATGAAACCCCTGCCTTGCATTTAATGAATACTTAGGGGTACTATGCTACTGTATTTTATTGTAGGTAATTATGGTGGCACTTGGAATTTTTTTTTGAGGTGGTACTTTGTGAAAAAAGTTTGAGAACCACGGTTTTAGATCGTGTTAAATATGCCGGCTTGCGCGAACGCTTCATTTATTCGAGCTATACCGGTGGGGCGGTATAGCTCGGTTGGTAGAGCGGCCGTGTCAGCAACTTGAGGGTTGCAGGTTCAATTCCCGCTCCCGCCATCCTAGTCACTGCCGTTGTGTCCTTGGGCAAGACACTTGACCCACCTGCTCCCAGTGCCACCCACACTGGTTTAAAAATGTAACTTAGATATTGGGTTTCACTATGTAAAGCGCTTTGAGTCGCTAGAGAAAAGCGCTATATAAATATAATTCACTTCACTTCATTATGTGTCCTACCTATAGGGAAAAAGCATCATTTTTGGGGAGGCGGAGCAAAACAGTCCTAGTTACTTCTCAGCTCTTCAGCCATCCATTCATAGGGTCGAAGGAGCAGCAGCTCAGCTCCAGCTCCTTCCGGGGGTGGGGGGTGTCTGGAGGCGTTCCCAGTCTCTCCGTGTCCTCGGTCTTCCCCGTGGTCTCCAACTGGTCGGACGCGCCCTAAACACCTCCCCATGGAGGCGTTCCGGGGGCATTCTGACCAAATGCCTGAACTCAGCACTTCAGTGTGTGTGCCTTTTTTTTTTTTTTTTTTTTGCATTTTGTCAAGTTTGGGTTACTTTGCCAACTCATTTTGAGTCCCAAAACCACAAAAGAGCAGTGTGGAAAGAAGGAGGGACTGGTTGTGGAGTGGAGAAAAAGAAAAAAAAAAGACTATTTGGGAGGAGTACATTAAGGGTGCTTACAAGTATGGAAGAATTGACGAAGCAGGCTTGGTACCGCACCACGTTTTCGTTGTGATGAGACTGGGCTTTAACGGAAAAATATGCCAAAGCAGACTTATTTGACAGTGGAGGGGAAGAGCTAACTTGTTCAACGGTGCCTTTTTCGAGCACGCACACACACAAACACACGGCCCCTGCCCCGCCCCCTACTTCTCTCCCTCTGTCTGTCTGCTCCTTTCTACTCAGCTGCTCATTTGCTGCTGTAAATGTAATGTAAAATGTAATGCAGTTGTTCGTCTGGTCCAGCTGGCCATTAAGGGTATTTACGGTTTATTTGGGTAAGCACTCCATTTATGTCGCAATAGCACAGCCTCTAATTCAACAATTTGCAGCTTCTCGGCTTCCGTCTGCTCCAACCTCTCACCCCTTCACCCCAGTAGTTCATCTTCCGTATATTCAGCTTCAAAAAGATAAGGTTGTTTTTTTGTTTGTTACCGAAGCGGCCATGATTACAACACACACATGTCTTTGTTTGCGGAAGTACGAACACACAGTTGTTGCCAGAAGTCCGACGTGCGCTGCTATGGAAAAGTAAACAAAGTGGAATTAGTCCCGGCAATGATCAAAATGACCAACATAAGGTAGATATTGAACATTATTGTTATGAACATATGTGTTGCTACATTATATATATATAAATATATATATATATATAGTATGTTAGACCCGCTCGACATCCATTGCTTTCGGTCCCCTAGAGGGGGGGGGGGGGGGGAATTGCCACATTTGAGGTCCTCTCCAAGGTTTCTCATAGTCATCATTGTCACTGGCGTCCCACTGGGTGTGAATTCTCCTTGCCCACTGGGTGTGAGTTTTCCTTGCCATTTTGTGGGTTCTTCCGAGGATGTCGTAGTCGTAGTGGTTTGTACAGTCCTTTTAGACATTTGTGATTTAGGGCTATATAAATAAACATGGATTGATTGATTGATTTATGTATAAAAAATATGTATATATAAACGTTGATGGGTTTTGAAGTTGCTTTAGAGGGCTTTGAAGGCTATATAACTATTAGCCGCATCTTCCAAGCGTTTTTTTTAATCATCTTTACAATCATTCTAAAAAGACGTGTGTGTTTTTGTGTCTCATGATTGCGAACAATAGGCAAAACTCCCCCCCAAAATACAGCTACACTTTAAGGGTTTTTGTGAATTCTGATCGTTTGTGAGGGCACCAAAAGGGACTTCTGTGAGTGTGCAGGCAGAGCAGCACATACAGTTAAAAGTTAAAGTACCAATGATTGTCACAAACACACTAGGTGAGGTGAAATTTGTCCTCTGCATTTGACCCATCCCCTGGTTCAACCCCTCGTAGGTGAGGGGAGCAGTGGGCAGCAGCGGTGGCCACGCCCGGGAATCATTTTTGGTGATTTAGCACCCAATTCCAACACTTGATGCTGAGTGCCAAGCAGGGTGGTTATTGGTCCCATTTTTATAGTCTTTGGTACGACTCGGCCGTGATTTGAACTCACAACCTACCGATGTCAGGGCGGACACTCTAACCCAGGGGTAGGGAACCTATGGCTCGAGAGCCAGATGTGGCTCTTTTGATAACCCTATCCGGCCGGCTCTTGGATAAATCTGAGCTGACGCTGCTTATTACGATAAGTAATGAATAATTCCACTTGTAATGAAAACTAACGTTCAAAATATAAAACATTCTCATGCATTTTTATGTTCAAGAAGTTGCGTTAATGGTAAGAAGTAAGTTATTCATTATTGGTTAGTGTGGGGCTTGCCCTACTGGGGGTTCTTCAGACCACCAGGCACCGACATGAGAGCCTGTTTCAGGGTTACAATATTGTTTTATTTTTCAGTAAGTCTCAGTTGCTTTCCAACATTTGTCTTTTTCTCTTTCGTTCTCGCTCGCACTCTGGCTCAAGCCCCGACCCCGTCTCTCCTCCTAGCTGCTGCTTATAAACAGAGCGACAGGTGATTAGATAACCAGGTCCAGCTGGGTCATCTACGCACCTGTCGCTGATTTCGAGGCCGATCCTGGCAACACCCTGCTTCGCTGCAGGCCCGCAGCCCATGCCCCCTCCACATTTAGCTGCAGAATAACAATGTTTTTAGAAAGAATAAGAGACATGAAATGTAGGTCTTACTTAAAAATGTACGCGTTTAATTGTGTTCAGTGTTGAAAAAAATATTATATGGCTCTTACGGAAATACATTTTCAAATATTTGGCTTCTTGGCTCTCAGCCAAAAAGGTTCCCGACCCCTGCTCTAACCACTAGGCTGCTGAGTCAGGACAGTTGAGGCTGTTGTTGTTGTTTTGGTTTGTTATTAAAGAGATAGTCTTGATATACAGAACTGTATACATCAAGTCATATTGTGTCCAATGTGTAGATTAAAAGTAAAAAAGTACGTCAGGGGCACGTTGTGTGTATGAGCTGATATTAAAGCGCAGTTCGGTGATGATCAATTTGTTTGAGCGTCGCCATTTGGCGCCGGAGCGAGTGTCTGCGTCTCATTTAAAGGTTTTATTGAGCAACCCCGGCATCCGGGACCCTTGGTGATGTGGACGCTAAAG
>NC_084613.1:18495780-18628280 GCF_033978795.1 Nerophis ophidion | reverse complement strand
TCTTTCCAACGTGTCCTGGGTCTTCCCCGTGGCCTCCTACCAGCTGGACGTGCCCTAAACACATCCCTAGGGAGGCGTTCGGGTGGCATCCTGACCAGATGCCCGAACCACCTCATCTGGCTCCTCTCGATGTGGAGGAGCAGCGGCTTTACGTTGAGCTCCTCCCGGATGGCAGAGCTTCTCACCCTATCTCTAAGGGAGAGCCCCGCCACCCGGCGGAGGAAACTCATTTCGGCCGCTTGTACCCGTGATCTTATCCTTTCGGTCATGACCCAAAGCTCATGACCATAGGTGAGGATGGGAACGTAGATCGACCGGTAAATTGAGAGCTTTGCCTTCCGGCTCAGCTCCTTCTTCACCACAACGGATCGATACAATATATATATATATATATAGTATATATAAAACACCAAACGAAAGTGTTTCGCAATCGTTGCGTCTTTCTCTCTAACCAAACTGAGTCTGAAGTGCGTTTGAATAGGTTTGATTCCCGTCTTGGCGCCGCTCGGAGAGTGCCAGGCGTCGCCGATTAGGCCGCTCGGTGGATTCAAAGAGTTCCGCCGACTTTAAAAAGGAAAAGCTGTCGCCTCGGCATCGCCATCTTTCTCTGCGAGCGCGGAGTGCGTCCGCCTCCTGCTCCTTCTCGCCGCCAGATAATTAGAAGGAATTTCCTCCTCGTCAATGCCACTTATTTACATATCGTTTCACTTTTCTGAGGCCCGCCACGCGGCGACAAGCGACCCAGCGGGGGACCTTTGCACCACGGTTTTCCACACACACGCCGTCTATGTGTTTGCGTGTGTGTGTGTGTTGCAGCTGCGTGCTGCCTCTCTATGCACAGCAGGGGGGGGGGGTCGCGAGGGCTGAAGACCTCCTCTGCAGGTGCACCGTCTTCCTGCTAGCTGCCTTCTTTCTTTTCTCCTTCCCTCTGAACATCACATTCACTCGCCCCAGTACAAAAGTGACTCTGATGCCTGTTTAAAACTCAGCGCCATCTGAAAAAAGACTAATGAATACACACACACACACACACACACACACACACACACACACACACACACACACACACACACACACACACACACACACACACACACATACACACACACACACACACACACACACACACACACACACACAGCTGTGTCTCACAGTACAGCACCATCTATTGGTCCTCCGTGTGCGGTGCAGTATGTTGGATGCTATACCAACAACCTCACACTGGAATTTAATACATCAGGAACATCCATCCATCCATCCATTTTCTACCGCTTATTCTCTTTCGGGGTCGCGGGGGGCGCTGGCGCCTATCTCAGCTACAATCGGGCGGAAGGCGGGGTACACCCTGGACAAGTCGCCACCTCATCGCAGTACATCAGGAACAGTAAAAAAAAAATAAAAAAATAAAAATAAAAATAACAAATTAAAAAAAATAAAATAAATAAATAATATATATATATATATAGTAATGATTCTTAATTGATAAAAATTATATATATCTTTTTTTTTCTTTTTTTAAATCTCTCTTGTCCAGCCCTAATGAATACTTGCGTCTCAATTGAAGTACTCTGCATGATCGTGTCATGGCAGGAAATACTACATAATACAACAGTACAAATAATAGTACCACGGTGTTATTGATAGTCATCTGCTCTAAAAGATCAGGCCAAAGACGAAGCAAATATTTACTGACGAAAGAGAGTACGTGCGCCCACTCCGTCTACTTAAGTACACACATTAAGTGCATACGTTAAGTGTGCAAAGTAGGTGCGCTTACTTACAATTAGTTCAACTTATTGTACTTATTTACCTACTTATACTTACTTACACTTATGTTCCTAATTACTTACTTACAATTAGTTCAACTTATTGTACTTATTTACCTACTTATACTTACTTACACACATTTTCCTAAAAACTTACTTACACTTACTTATTTACAATTAGTTAACTTATTTACCTATTTATACTTACTTACACTTAGTTATTTATTTACCTAATTACTTACTTATACTTACTTACCCTTACTTACTTACACTCGCTTATTGTACTTATTTACCCACTTGTACTTACTTACATTTACCTAATTATCTACTTACTTCCTTACACTTGGTTCAACTTATTATGCTTATTTACTTACTTATACTTTTTTATTTACATACCAAAATTACTTACTCATACTTACTGACGTACACTTAATTAAACATATTGTACTTATTAACTTACTTATGCTTACTTACCTAATCATTACTTAAACTTAGTTAAAGTTATTTTACTTATTTACCTACTTACACTTACTTACACTTACCTAATTACCTACTTACTTCCTAACACTAAGTTCAACTTATTGTACTTATTTACTTACTTATACTTTTTATTTACTTACCTAATTAATTACTCATACTTACTTACGTACACTTAATTAAAATTATTGGCTTATTTACCTACTTATGCCTACTTACACTTACTTACCTAATTACTTACATACTTATACATCGTTACTTATTTACTTACCACTTACAGTGGCTTATTTTATATTTCAATGTTTTTTTCAAAATTTTACCTATCATGGAATATCCCGAAAAAAGACTTTAAAGTGCCTGATTTTCGCTATCTATTGTATTCCCCCCCCCATTTTCCTGTGACGTCATTTCGTGACGCCAATTAAAAAACATGGCAGATAGAACAGAAAGATATAGCGACATTAGCTCGGATTTCAGCGGCTTAAGCGATTCAACAGATTACGCATGTATTGAAACGGATGTTCGGAGTATGGAGCCAGATAGGGAAAACGAAATTGAAGAAAAAACTGAAGCTATTGAGCCAACGAGGACGAATTCGGCGATCGCCCTCTAACCAACGATTGCATCTTTTGACCACTGGAGCAACTTACCAATCCGTCGATTGGTAAGTGTTTGTTTGGCATTAAATGCGGGTGGAGGGAAAGGCTGGATGCAAATATAGCTACAAATGTACATACAGCTAGTCTAGAAAGCATGTTAGCATCGATTAGCTGGCAGTCATGCCGCGACCAAATATGTCTGATTAGCACATAAGTCAATAACGTCAACAAAACTCACCTTTGTGATTTCGTTGACTTTATCGTTGAAAATGCATCTGCTTTGTGTGTCGCAGGATATCCACACATCTCTGTGTCATCTGTCGTAGCATAGCTGTCGTCGGTAAAATGTGCGTCGGTAAAATGTGCAGAACAAACGAGGGACTTTCGCACCTTTTGACCACTGGTGTACTTGAATCCGTCGTATGGTATGTGCTTGTTTGGCATTAAATGTGGGTGGAGGGAAAGGCTGAATGCAAATATAGCTACAAATGAGGCAAAATGATGAAATATGTACAAACAGCTAGCCTGAATAGCATGTTAGCATCGATTAGCATGCCGTGACCATTGATATGTCTAATCAGCACACTCCAAGTAAGTCAACTTGAATCAGTCCCTGATCGTGTTGTTACACCCTCCGACAACACACCGACAAGGCATGATGTCTCCAAGGTACGGAAAACAGTCGAAAAAACGGAGAATAACAGAGCTGATATGACTTGGTGTGTGTAATGTGTTTGACAAAATGGTGGATTGCTTCCCTTTGTAACGTCACGGGTGAAAGGTCATTGCTCCGACAGCGAACAAATGAAAGGCGTTTCAATCACCAAATTCACCCTTTGAGAGTTCGGAAATCGGTTTAAAAAACATGGTCTTTTTTCTGCAACATCAAGGTATATATTGACGCTTACATAGGTCTGGTGATAATGTTCCCCTTTAAACCATACTTAGTTGCACGTACTTAGCTACTTACATACACTTACTTACAAATATCGATAATTACTTATTTGTTAAAACGTACACTTACTTATGTATACTTAATTATCTACACTTACTTACTTATACTTGATTAGTTGTATTGTAAAATTTGGCGTGGCGTTGTTAAAGGGGAACATTATCACCAAACCTATGTAAGCGTCAATATATACCTTGATGTTGCAGAAAAAAGACCATATAATTTTTTAACCCATTTCCGAACTCTAAATGGGTGAATTTTGGTGAATTAAACACCTTTCTATTTTTCGCTCTCGGAGCGATGACGTCAGAACCTGACGTCACCGAGGTAATAAAGCCACGATTTTCATTTTCTCAAACACATTCAAACACCGCGTCTCAGCTCTGTTATTTTCCATTTTTTTTCGACTATTTTCTGGAACCTTGGAGACATCATGCCTCGTCTGTGTGTTGTCGGAGGGTGTAACAATACTAACAGGGAGGGATTCAAGTTGCACCACTGGCCCAAAGACTCGAAAGTGGCAAGAAATTGGACGAAATT
The DNA here is from genome assembly GCF_033978795.1 of Nerophis ophidion. Taxonomy (NCBI): domain Eukaryota; kingdom Metazoa; phylum Chordata; class Actinopteri; order Syngnathiformes; family Syngnathidae; genus Nerophis; species Nerophis ophidion. Next base: position 18,623,946 of record NC_084613.1, on the reverse strand, counting down.
TGTTCAAAATACGAGGGTGTGGGGAAAGCCGACGAAATGGTCCAATCGTTTGTTCCGCACACTTTACCGACAAAAACTATGCTACTATAGAGATGGCAAGATTGTGTGGATTTCCTGCGACACTCAAAGCAGATGCATTTCCAAAGATAAAGTCAAAGAAATCTGCCGCCAGACCCCAATCGAATGTGCCGGAGTGTCTGCACATTTTACCGGCGGTGCTAAGGCAGACATGGCACAGAGATGTATGGATAACCTGCAGATGCATTTCCAACGATAAAGTCAACAAAATCACAAAGGTGAGTTTTGTTGATGTTGTTGACTTATATGCTAATCAGACATATTTGGTCGCGGCATGACTGCCAGCTAATCGATGCTAACATGCTATTTAGGCTAGCTGTATGTACATTTGAAACTATATTTACATCCAGCGTTTCCCTCCACCCACATTTAATGCCAAACAAACACTTACCAATCGATGGATTTAAGTTGATCCAGTGTCACAAGATGCGAAACTTCCGATCGTTTTGTCTGCACATTTTACCGGCGATGCTAAGGCAAACATGGCCGAATAGCGTCAATAGCTATTCGCTCAATAGCTTCAGTTTTTTTTCAATTTCGTTTTCGCTATCTGCCTCCATACTCCAACCATCCGTTTCAATACATGCGTAATCTGTTGAATCACTTAAGCCGCTGAAATCTGAGTCTGAATCCGAGCTAATGTCGCTATATCTTGCTGTGCTATCCACCATTTCTTTGTATTGGCATCCCTATGTGACGTCACAGGAAAATGGACGTTGGCTTCAAAGAGAAACAAAAATCAGGCACTTTAAAGCTTTTTTTAGGGATATTCCGGGATGGGTAAGATTTAGAAAAAAACTTCAAAAAATAAAATAAGCCAATGGGAACTGATTTTTATTGGTTTTAGCCCTTCTGAAATTGTGATAATGTTCCCCTTTATATGGAACACTTGATGCCTCCTCATCACATATTTACAACCTACTTAGAACTGTTTTAGTGAGAGACTAAATAAGCAAATGGGGAGTGGCTGAATGGGGAACATGCAAACATCTCCTCTGCTTTCCATCCCAGCATGTCTGCATCGACAGGGTCACTCCTTGGATAAAAAAGCAGCGAGGCGGCCATGATTTGTGGCGGCTGGTACCTCTTTATGAGCGGCGTTTGGACCGGGCTGCGGCCGGCACCGTTCCTCAGTAGCGTGAGAAAGTGGACACTTTTGTCCACAGGAAAGGCTCTGGGGGGCGAGAGCACGGAGTCCGGATGGAGTGGATTCTAGCCACCTCTGCCGCGATCAACCTGCAGGGAGAAGACGATGAGCGAACAGCGTGACGTCGTAACCGAAGTGGTCTGGATACAAGTCAACACAAAACGCTGCTCGGTCATCTTGGAGACCCACCTGTAGATGGAGGGCTGGTAGAGCAGCGGGTCCTCCAGCACGGTTCCTTCCACAAACTGGTAGCAGATTCCGTTCCGGAAGCTGCAGTAGATCTCCGGACCGCAGCCGTGAGCGTGGAACACCTGGAACATCTCCACCTCCCGCTGGCGGTCCACAAAGAGCTCCGTCTTCTTTCCGTAGAGACGCACCAGAACCGTGTCGGACTGGTCCACGGAACAACCCAGGAGGCGGTTGGTGAGGCCCTCGGTGAAGGTCTGCAGGCGAGGGACAAACAGGGATGATGCAACACTTGTGTAAATACTGTAAAATAAATCTGGAGATTTTACTGTGAAAAATTGGCAGCTCGCGCCTTAGAATTGTACCGTATAATTTACACGGGGTTTTTTTTACATTTAATTACTGTAAATTTAAAAATGGTACCACTGTTTTTTTTACTGTAAAATTCTGGTAACTGAACTGCCACATTTTGTTTTTTCACCGTAAAATAATTGGTTTTTACAGTGCTTCACTGTAACCGGAAAAACGGTATTAAAGTAATTTTTCCGGTAAAAAAGTAAAAATGGACAAAAAACTGGTACCCCGTCACCTCAATTTTACAGTCAAATTCACATTTTTTTTTACACTGATTTACTGTTAATTGAAAAAGAATACTGCTTCTATTTTACGGTAAAATTCTAGCGACTGAGCTGCCAGTTTTTTTTCTGTAAAATCCAGTTTTTTTTTTTACAGTCAGTTTTCACTCTCAATTGAAAACTTGATTACGTTTTTTTTTTTTTAAACTAAACAAAAACAGGTGTCTCTGTACCTCTTAATTTACAAATGTTTTTTAACAGTGAGTTACTGTAAATTGAACAAAAAAAAAAAGGTACTACTTCTATTTTACGGTAAAATTCTAGCGTCTGAGCTGCCAGTTTTTTACTATAAAATCCAAACATTTTTACAGTGCATTACTGTAAGTTTAAAACTTGATTACTGTTATTATTATTTTTAAACTAAACGAAAACAGGTATCTATGTACCGTATAATTTAAAAAATTTTTTTACAGTGAATTACTGTAAACTGAATAACAGTACTACTTCTTTTTTATGGTAAAAATCTAGCAAATGAGCTGCCATTTTTTACTGTAAAATCCACACATTTTTACAGTGCATTACTGTAAATTGAAAACTTGATTACTGTGTTTTGCTTTTTTAACTAAACAAAAACTGGTATCTCTGTACCATATAATTTACAATGTCGTTGTTTTTTACACTGAATTACTGTAAATTGAAAAACAATACTGCTTCTATTTTACGGTAAAATTGTAGCGACTGAGCTGCCAGTTTTTTCACTGTAAAATCCACAGTTTTTTTTTTTTTTTTTACAGTTAATCACTATAAATTTAAAACTTGATTACTTTTATTTTTATTTTAAACTAAACAAAAACAGGTATCTCTGTACCTCTTAATTTACAATGTTTATTAACAGTGAATTACTGTAAATTGGAAAAAAAAACAGTACTACTTCTATTTCATGGTAAAATTCTAGCAACTGAGCTGCCAGTTTTTTACTGTAAAATCCATACATTTTTACAGTGCATTACTGTAAATTGAAAACTTGATTACTGTTTTTTGTTTTTTTAACTAAACAAAAACTGGTATCTCTGTACCATATAATTTACAATGTTGTTGTTTTTTACACTGAATTACTGTAAATTGAAAAACAATACTGCTTCTATTTTACGGTAAAATTGTAGCGACTGAGCTGCCAGTTTTTTCACTGTAAAATCCACAGGTTTTTTGTTTTTTTTTACAGTTAATCACTATAAATTTAAGACTTGATTACTTTTATTTTTATTTTAAACTAAACAAAAACAGGTATCTCTGTACCTCTTAATTTACAATGTTTTTTAACAGTGAATTACTGTAAATTGGTAAAATTCTAGCAACTGAGCTGCCAGTTTTTTACTGTAAAATCCATTCACTTTTACAGTGCATAACTGTAAATTTAAAACTTGATTACTGTTATTATTTTTTTTTAAACTAAACAAAAACAGGTATCTATGTACCATATAATTAATTTTTTTTTTTTTTTATAGTGATCCACTGTAAATTGAAAAACAGTACTACTTCTATTTTATGGTAAAATTCTAGCAACTGAGCTGCCAGTTTTTTACTGTAAAATCTATACATTTTTACAGAGCATTATTGTAAATTGAAAACTTGATTACTGTTTTGTTTTTTTAAACTAAACAAAAACAGGTATCTATGTACCGACTAATTAAAAACATTTTTTACAGTGAATTGCTGTAAATTGAAAAACAGTACTACTTCTATTTTATGGTGAAAATCTAGCAACTGAGCTGCCATTTTTTACTGTAAAATCCACACATTTTTACAGTGCATTACTGTAAATTGAAAACTTGATTACTGTTTTTTTGTTTTTAACTAAACAAAAACAGGTATCTCTGTACTATATAATTTACAATGTGTTTGATTTTTTTTACAGTAAATTACTCTAAATTGAAAAACAGTACTACTTCTATTTTATGGCAAAATTCTAGCGACTGTTTTGCCAGTTTTTTACCGTAAAATCCACGTATGTTTACAGTTCATTACTGTAAATTGAAAACTTGATCACTCTTTTTTTTTTTTAACTAAACAAAAACAGGTATCTATGTACCGTATAATTTAAAAAAATGTTTACAGTCAATTACTGTAAACTGAATAACAGTACTATTTCTATTTTATGGTAAAAATCTAGCAAGTGAGCTGCCATTTTTTTACTGTAAAATCCACACATTTTTACAGTGCATTACTGTAAATTGAAAACTTGATACCTTTTTGTTTGTTTTTAAAAAACCAAACAAAACAGGTATCTCTGTACCATAGTATTTACAATGGGTTTTTTTGTTGGTTTTTTTACAGTAAATCACTCTAAATTGTAAAACAGTACTACCTCTATTTTATGGCAAAATTCTAGCGACTGAGCTGCCAGTTTTTTACTGTAGAATCCACATGTGTTTACAGTTCATTACTGTAAATTGAAAACTTGATCACTCTTATTTTTTTTAACTAAACAAAAACAGGTATCTCTGTACCGAAAATAAACAATGTTTTTTTTTTACAGTGAATTACTGTAAATTAAAAAACAGTACTACTTCAACAAACTTTGTATTTGCACAGTGAAATTCTGAGCTGTCAGTTATTTTCTGTAAAATCCACAGTTGTTGTTTTGACAGTGTATTAAATTGAAAACTGTATCAAAAACACAAAAAATGGGTCAACTGTACTGTATAATTTAGGGTGTTTTTTACAGTGCATTACTGTAAATGGAAAAACTGTATTACTTTTGTTTTTCCAGTTAAAAATATTAATACATTTTTACATTGAATTAATTGAAAAACCGTATAGTTGTTATGTTTATGGTAAATTCTAGCGACTGGGCTGCCAGTTGTTTTTTTTACCGTAAAATCTACAGTTGTTTTTACAGTACATTACTGTAAATAGTAAAACAGTGCCATTGTTATTCTCGCTGCAAGTTTCTGGTGGCTGTGTTGCCAGTTTTTGTTTTCGTTTTACCTTAAAATCTACAGTCGTTTTTACAGCGCATTACTGTGGAGAAACAATATTACTGTTGATCAAAAAAATGGTGCTTTAGTCGGCAACATCTGACAGTACACCGAATTACTGTAAATTTTATTTCTATGGTACAATGTTAGCGGCTGAGCTGCCAGTTTTTTTTTACTGTAAAATCCAGAGGTTTTTTCTTACAGTGCATTACTGTAAATTGAAAACTTGATTACTGTCATTTTTACATTAGAAAAAAAAAACAGGCTTCGCTGTACCGTATAATTGGTGGTTTTTACAGTGAATTACTGTAAAATGAAAAACAGTACTACTTTTATTTGCAAGGTAAAATTCTAACAACTTAGTTGCCAGTTAGTTACTGTAAAATCCACAGTTGTTGTTTTTACAGTGCATTCAATTAAAAACTGTATTACTGGTATTTTTAGGGTAAAAAAAAAAATAACAGATATCTCCATACCGAATAATTTATGGTGTTTTTTACATTGAATTACTGTAAATCATCAACTTAATTACAACTGAACAGCCCGATTTTTTTTTTTACCGTAAAATTTTCTGGCCATTGTTTTTACAGTGCATTACTGTAAATGGAAAAACGGTATGACTGTTATTTTCCTGGTAAAAAAATAACCCCCCACCGCCCCAAAAAAAACAGAAATCTCAGTCACCTAAATTTTACAGTCGAATTTATGTTTTTTTTACACTGAATTACTGTAATTTGAAAAACCGTACTGCCTCTATTTTACGGTGAAATTCTAGCGACTGAGCTGCCAGTTTTTTGCTGCAAAATCTTTTTTTTTTTTTTTTTTACAGTTTACATTACTGTAAATTGAAAACATGATTGCTGTTATTTTTACAGTTAAAGCAACTAAACAAAAAAAAACAGATATACCAAATAATTTACAATGGTTTTTTTACAATGAATTACTGTAAATTTCATCCATCCATTTTCTACCGCTTATTCCCTTTTGGGGTCGCGGGGGGCGCTGGCGCCTATTTCAAAACAGTACAATTTCTATTTGCACAGTTAAATTCTGACATCAGGACCATGATAAAGTTCTACTTCCAGGACATGCACGTGTGCTTTGCACTGAAGAAGGTGATCACTGGCTGGCAACAACTGGAGGTAGGGAACGCAATGGGATGCTCCATTTCACCCATCCTCTTCGTGGCAGCTTTTGAGGTGATCCTGATCGGGGCAAGGCAGGTGGTGGGTGGTGTCCGGCTGCCTGCAGGCCAGAGGCTACCACCCTAAGGAGCTATATGGACGACATCACCTGCCTGCTACGAACCGCCCCATGCACATCCAGGCTACTTAAGAGGCTGGATGAGCTGATCACCTGGGCCAGGATGAAGTTCAAGCCTCAGAAGTCAAGGAGCCTCTCAATGCGAAAGGGGGAGAGAAACGACCGAGTCACCTTCACCATCAGCGGAGAAGACATCCCACGCATTGTGGATCAGCCCATCGAAGCCTGGGAAGACTCTATACACCTAGTCTCTCAGACAAGGACATGAGAAAAATCATTCTCCAGCAGCTTTCAGAGGGCCTGTCTAAGATCGATGCAAGCCAGCTACCTGGGAAACACAAGGTGTGGTGTTACCACTTCACCCTGTACCCAAGGATGATGTGGCCTATGAAGCTGTTTGAAGTCACGTCATCTGCCGTAAGTCGGATGGAATCCAAAGCCAACTCTTTCATCTGAAAATGGCTTGGCCTGCCACGGTGCTTCTCAGCTGCTGGCCTGTATGGATGGAACTCACTCCAGCTACCCTGAAATCTATCACCCTGGGCTACAGGCAGGAAAAGGCAAGGCTGGTGATGGAGTTAAGGGACTCCTCCGACAGGGCAGTGGCGAATACAAATGCCAGAGTCGAGACTGGAAGGAAGTGGAGGGCCAAGGAGGAGGTCCAGAAGGCGATAGGGAGACTGCAACATCAAGAAGTCGTGGGCATGGTCCAAACAGGCCGGGCAGGCCTTGGATGGAACAATCCACCAATCCTATGGTCCAAGCCAGGCAGGAAGGAGAGGAAGGACCTTGTTGTTGCTGAGATCACCAGGATTGAGCAGGAGGAGCTTAGAGTAAGGTCTGTGGCACAAGGGCAGCAGGGGAGGTGGACAACTTGGGAGGGTGTCTCGAGCCGAGTAATCAGCTGGGCAGATTTCTGGAAACTACCACAGGCTCGGCTCAGCTTCCTCATCAGGGCAACATACGACACTCTCCCGAGCCCCAAAAACCTCCACCAATGGCTTGGCACCGAACAATCCTGCGACCTCTGCTGGACCATCAATGCCTCACTTCAGCATGTTCTGTCAGGCGGCAAAATGGCTCTGACACAGGGTCGGCTCAGATGGCGGCACGACCAAGTACTCAACAAGCTGGTGGAGGTGCTGGAGAAAAGTCGGCAGGAGGCAAACAACCAGAGTCCAGCAGAACGCCAATGCAGGATCCACTTCCAAAGGCAGGGGAACCTGTGACACATTCCAGCAAGAGACCACCCGCCAAATTGTTAACACCAGGGGCAGCGTGGAAGATGGAAGTGGACCTTTTGTAGGCAGCTACAGTTCCAACAGGAGATATGCAGCACCACCTTAAGACCAGATGTGGTGCTGTGGTCTGAAGCTGTGAAGTCAGTAGTACTGATTGAGCTGACAGTGCCATGGGAGGAGGGACTGGAAGCTGCTTACGAGAGAAAGAAGGCAAAATACGCCGACCTGGTCACAGAGTGTAGAGAAAGTGGATGGAGTGTGAGGCTGTATCCGGTGGAGGTGGGATCCAGAGCCTTTGTGGGCAGGACAACACCACGCATGCTCAGGGACTTGGGACTGCGTGGAGCCACCCTGAGCAGATCCACCATGGAACTTTCAGAAGCAGCAGAGAAAGCTAGCCACTGGCTCTGGCTGAAACGACGTGACAAGGCTTGGGGAGCAACATCTAAGTAGGTTTTGCTGCAGGGGGTGTCAGGGAGACGTCCCTGTTCACTGCCCCGCCACCGGGAGATGTTCTGGGCTAAGGGGAGAAACATCAATGAGAGGTGGTCCCCAGCTGAAGACCCTGCAGCAAAACCTTTTCTGGTATGCGGTCAGGCTTAGGCCTGGCTCAGGGAAGAGGACGCCCCTGCCATGCACAGTCCACCACAGGCACCGGTGGAGGTGCGACAGGCCTAAGGCCCGGCAGCAAGACCACCTTGCTGTAATTAAAAAAAAAAAGAGCTGCCAGTTGTTTTCTGTAAAATCCACAGTTGTTGTTTTTACAGTGTATTCAATTGAAAACTGTATCAAAAAGAAACAAAAACAGGTAAACTGTACCTTTTGTGGTTACTACTGTGGTTTTTACAGTGAATTACTGTAAATGGAAAAATAAAAAATAAGTAAATCAGTCGCCAGAATTTCACAGTACAAGTATCACCACATGGGCTCAGGAACACTTCATAAAACCACTGTCAGCAACTACAGTTGGTCGCTACATCTGTAAGAGCAAGTTAAAACTCTACTATGCAAAGACAAACCCATTTAGATTAGATAGTACTTTATGTATTCCGTCAGGAGAGTTGCTTTAGGAAAATTAAAATGTTCAGCACAATCCCATTCAAGATCAGACAAACATTACAGGGAGACAGAACAGGATTGCTGACGGGTCTTGTTAAAAGAAAATGTGATGTAACACATTGGTGAACATGCCCTTTCCCAACTACTTTAGCACGTGTTGCAGTTATGAAATTCCAAGTTAATTATTATTTTCCCCAAAAAATAAAGTTTATGAGTTTGAACATCAAATATGTTGTCTTTGTAGCATATTCAACTGAATCATTGTATTTTGTAAAGAATCTGGGTGTTATCTTTGACCCAACTCTCTCCTTTGAGTCACACATTAAAAGCGTTACTAAAACGGCCTTCTTTCATCTCCGTAATATCGCTAAAATTCGCTCCATTCTGTCCACTAAAGACGCTGAGATCATTATCCATGCGTTTGTTACGTCTCGTCTCGATTACTGTAACGTATTATTTTCGGGTCTCCCATGTCTAGCATTAAAAGATTACAGTTGGTACAAAATGCGGCTGCTAGACTTTTGACAAGAACAAGAAAGTTTGATCACATTACGCCTGTACTGGCTCACCTGCACTGGCTTCCTGTGCACTTAAGATGTGACTTTAAGGTTTTACTAATTACGTATAAAATACCACACGGTCTAGCTCCATCCTATCTTGCCGATTGTATTGTACCATATGTCCCGGCAAGAAATCTGCGTTCAAAGGACTCCGGCTTATTAGTGATTCCCAAAGCCCCAAAAAAGTCTGCGGGCTATAGAGCGTTTTCATACTCTGGAATGCCCTCCTGGTAACAGTTCGAGATGCCACCTCAGTAGAAGCATTTAAGTCTCACCTTAAAACTCATTTGTATACTCTAGCCTTTAAATAGACTCCCTTTTTAGACCAGTTGATCTGCCGTTTCTTTTCTTTTTTTTATATGTCCCACTCTCCTTTGTGGAGGGGGTCCGGTCCGATCCGGTGGCCATGTACTGCTTGCCTGTGTATCGGCTGGGGACATCTCTGCGCTGCTGATCCGCCTCCGCTTGGGATGGTTTCCTGCTGGCTCTGCTGTGAACGGGACTCTCGCTGCTGTGTCGGATCCGCTTTGGACTGGACTCTTGCGACTGTGTTGGATCCATTATGGATTGAACTTTCACAGTATCATGTTAGACCCGCTCGACATCCATTGCTTTCGTCCTCTCCAAGGTTCTCATAGTCATCATTGTCACCAACATCCCACTGGGTGTGAGTTTTCCTTGCCCTTATGTGGGCCTACCGAGGATGTCGTAGCGGTTTGTGTTGTGGTTTGTGCAGCCCTTTGAGACACTAGTGATTTAGGGCTATATAAGTAAACATTGATTGATTGATTGATATATTTACATCGAACACAATTTCCCAACTCATATGGAAACGGGGTTTGTAGCACTGCAGTAGTATTGGCCACTAAATGAGCTGTTCAGTATCGTGGCCACTGATTGGCTCAGCATTGCTACATTGCAATGAATCTCGGTGTCGACATCCGTATCGTATCGGGACAACCCCTTTTGTGTCCGGTGGTCACTTCCCTTCGCCACGTAGCAGAGATGAGAGTTACGGGACACACGATCGACGGAGACCACTCGACCTCTCCTGGCCTCCGGCTGATGCGGTCGACCTCACAAACATCAACTCTATTCCGGAGCCAGATTGGACGCCCTGTTTGAACACGGGGGGGACGATAACTCGCCGTCCCCTTCCTCTTTTTTATTATTAAAGATGTTTCTGGAGAGCACACCGGAATAATGAGGGTTTTAAACGAGTAACGTTGAAGACCGACCTTCACGCGGACGCCTGCGGGGCTCCAGCCAGGCCTCACCGCTCGCAGGACGGCCATGACGCCAACGCCAGGATCCTCCTGGTCGATGTCCACGTCCACGTGGGGAAGACTCATGGTGCGCATTCCCAAACGCCGTTTTCCGTGCAGTCTAAACCTGAAAGGATGTGGTTTGGGTGCGGGAGGCAGAGGCGTGTGGGGGGGCCACGGACAATCCTGAGGTTAACGTTCTTGGGGACATGGTCGTGTCAATCATTAACTCCCCCTGCAAGCAAAGTAGTCAAATCAAATCCACCGTGTTTAATCATTATATAGACATAACTACTATTTTATTAATCAACATCATTATTTATTATTGTTGATATTATATAATGGCACTATTTTATTAATCAACATCATTATTTATTATTGTTGATATTATATAATGGCACTATTTTATTAATCAACATCATTATTTATTAGGGTCCGCCCTGCAATGGCAAAGGACATCCATGTCCTTTGCCATGGCAAGGACCCTATTGAATCTGCTGCGTTTTATTAGGGTCCGCCCTGCAATGGCAAAGGACATCCATGTCCTTTGCCATGCAAGGACCCTATTGAATCTGCTGCGTTTTATTAGGGTCCGCCCTGCAATGGCAAAGGACATCCATGTCCTTTGCCATGCAAGGACCCTATTGAATCTGTAGCGTTTTATTATTATTCTTCTTTCTTTCTTTCTTTCTTCCGCACCGTCGCGCCCCAATTTCACCCTCTTAACATATTTCAAAACTCACCAAATTTGACACACACGTCGATCTTTCATGCCTTCCCAACATATTAGGCAGCCAAATCATAAAAATCAAAATTGCGCAATAGCGCCCCCTAGGAAGAAAAAAAAAAGAGACTGCTTGTAACTTCCGTTAGGAATGTCGTAGAGACATGAAACAAAAACCTCTATGTAGGGCTGACTTATACCTAAATTTCATAATTGTATCTTCTGGGGCAAAAATCAACAAAAATTTTGCAAAACCCTTTCAAAGCAAAATTTTCACAAAAAATGCTATTTTTGCCTCTTTGAGCTGTAATTTGACCCCCTTAAAATGCTTCAAAACTCACCAAACTTGGCACACACATCAGGACTGGCAGAAATTGCGATCTAGTGAAAAAACCAAACCTTAAAACTCAAAATTGCGCTCTACAAAATTTTTTGAATGAAACACAGAAAAAACTGCTTCTAGGAAGAAAACACAGACAAAACTGCTCGTAACTTCCGGTAGGAATGTCGGAAAGACATGAAACAAAAACTTCTATGTAGGTCTTACTTAGACCTACATTTTAATAATTGACAGCTAGCAGAAAAAATCAACAGGAAGTTGGCAATTACCCCTTCAAAATAAAAGTTTTCGTGAAAACCCGTCACCTTTTTCAAATCGAAACTCCTCCCAGTGCGTTTGTCGTTTCGGCTTCAAACTCGCACAGGAGAGAGATTGAACCCTTTTAAAAAAAGTGGTCGGACAAAATTGTGATACGTTTTCCGGTTTTGATTCTACGCGCGTTCAAAGAACCCCTGCGCAAATTTTCCTAAAAAATGTGTTTTTTGCTTCTTTGAGCTGTAATTTGACCCCCTTAAAATGCTTCAAAACTCACCAAACTTGGCACACACATCAGGACTGGCAACAATTGCGAGCTGATAAAAAAACCAAACTCCAAAACTCAAAATTGTGCTCTAGCGCCCCCTAGGAATACAACACAGACAAACTGCTCCTAGGAAGAAAACAAAGACAAAACTGCTTGTAACTTCCGGTAGGAATGTAAGAGAGACATGAAACAAAAACCACTATGTAGGTCTGACCTAGACCTACATTTGAATAATTAACATACTTTGGCAAAAATCAACAGGAAGCTAGATATTTTCACTTCAATACAACAACGGCATTACTTTCACAATGCATTAAATAGTGGGACGAAGGCGTCTTAAGCCCTGGGGCTCGGGGGCAGCAACCCAAGGCGCGCTCGCACCTTCGCACCCTAATTTGACCCCCTTAACATGCTTCAAAACTCACCAAATTTGACACTCACATCGGTATGGAGCGGCAGACCAACTTATTAAGCAACCAAACCCCAAAAATGAAAATTGGGCGCTAGCGCCCCCTAGTAAGAGACAAAACACAGACTGCTTGTAACTTCCGTTAGGAATGTCGTAGAGACATGAAACAAAAACCTCTGTGTAGGTCTGACTTAGACCTACATTTCCAATAAAAAATGTCTATACCCAAAATCAACAGAAATTTTGCAAAAACTCATTCAAAGCAACATTTACGCAAAAAATGCTATTTTTGCCTCTTTGAGCTGTAATTTGACCCCCTTAAAATGCTTCAAAACTCACCAAACTTGGCACACACATCAGGACTGGCAGAAATTGCGATCTAGTGAAAAAACCAAACCTTAAAACTCAAAATTGCGCTCTATTGCAATTTTTGGAAAAAACACAGAAAAACTGCTCCTAGGAAGAGGAAACGGATAAAACTGCTTGTAACTTCTGGTAGGAACGTCGGACAGACATGAAACAAAAACCTCTATGTAGGTCTCACTTAGACCTACATCTTGATAGGTGATATCTTTCAGTTAAAATCAACAGGTAGTTGGCAATTACCCTTCAAATAAAAGTTTTGTAAAAAGCCGTCACCTTTTTCCAGACAAAACTGCTTGTAACTTCTGTTAGGAATGTCGTAGAGACATGAAACAAAGACCTCTATGTTGGTCTGACTAAGATCGGGACTCGGGACACGGCGGCGGTGGCGGCGGCCAACGGCGGACCCGACCAACGCTGCTTGCAGCTTTAATTATTATTAGGGTCCGCCCTGCCAGCAAAGGACATCCATGTCCTTTGCCATGGCAAGGACCCTATTGAATCTGTAACGTTTTATTCTTTCTTTCTTATTATTATTCTTATTATTCCGCCGCCTCTTTGAACCTTAATTTGACCCACTGACCATGCCTCAAAACTCACCAAATTTCACACACTCATCAGAACTGGCGAAAATTGCCATCTAATAAAAAAACCAAACCCCAAAATGAAAAATGCGCGCTAGCGCCCCCTACGAAAAAAAAAAAACAGACTGCTTGTAACTTCCGTTAGGAATGTCGTAAAGACATGGAACAAAAACCTCTATGTAGGTCTGACTTAGACCTAGATTCCCCATTAGAAATGCCTATACCTAAAATCAACAGAAATTTTGCAAAAACCCATTCAAAGCAAAATTTTCGCAAAATAATGCTATTTTTGCCTCTTTGAGCTGTAATTTGACCCCCTTAAAATGCTTCAAAACTCACCAAACTTGGCACACACATCATGACTGGCAGAAATTGCAATCTAATGAAAAAAAAAAAAAAAAAAACTCAAAATTGCGCTCTAGCGCAATTTTTCTATAAAACACAGAAAAAACGGCTTCCAGGAAGAAATAACAGACAAAACTGCTTGTAACTTCGGGTAGGAATGTCGGAAAGACATGAAACAAAAACTTCTACGTAGGTCTCACTTAGACCTACATTTTAGTAATTGACAGCTAGCAGAAATAATCAACAGGAAGTTGGCAATTACCCCTTCAAAATAAAAGTTTTGTAAAAACCCGTCACCTTTTTCAAATCGAAACTCCTCCCAGTGCGTTTGTCGTTTCGGCTTCAAACTCGCACAGGAGAGAGATTGAACCCTTTTAAAAAAAGTGGTCGGACAAATTTTTGATTACTGCTCCGGTTTTGATTTTACGCGCCTTCAAAGAACCCCTGCGCAAATTTTCCCAAAAAATATCCTTTTTACCTCTTTGAGCTGTAATTTGACCCCCTTAAAATGCTTCAAAACTCACCAAACTTGGCACACACATCAGGACTGGCAGAAATTGCGAGCTAATGAAAAAACCAAACCCCAAAACTCAAAATTGTGCTCTAGCGCCCCCTAGGAATACAACACAGACAATACCCTAATTTGACCCCCTTAACATGCTTCAAAACTCACCAAATTTGATACACACATCGGTATGGAGCGGCAGACCAACTTATTAAGCAACCAAATACCAAAAATTAAAATTGCGCGCTAGCGCCACCTAGGAAGAGACAAAAAACAGACTGCTTGTAACTTCCGTTAGGAATGTCGTAGAGACATGAAACAAAAACCTCTATGTAGGTCTGACTTAGACCTACATTTTCGTTAAACACTTCTATACCTAAAATCAACAGGAAGTTGACAAAAACCCCTTCAAAACAAAATTTTTGCAAAAAATGCCTTTTTTGCCTCTTTGAACTGATATTTGACCCCCTTAAAATGCTTCAAAGTGCAAGTTAAAGCTATCCAATGCCAAGCGAAAGCCATTTATCAACAACATCCAGAAACGCAAATCTGTAATTTGACCCCCTTAACATGCTTCAAAACTCACCAAATTTTACACACACATCAGGACTGGTGAAAATTGCCATCCAATAAAAAAACCAAACCCCAAAAATGAAAATTGTGCTCTAGAGCCCCCTAGGAAAATAAACTGATAAAACTGCTTGTAAATTCTGTTAGGAATGTCGTAGAGTGATGAAACAAAAACTTCTATGGAGGTCTGACTAAGATCGGGACTCGGGACACGGCGGCGGCGGCGGCGGCCAACGGCGGACCCGACCAACGCTGCTTGCAGCTTTAATTATTATTCTTTCTTTCTTTCTTCCGCACCGTCGCGCCCCAATTTCACCCTCTTAACATATTTCAAAACTCACCAAATTTGACACACACGTCGGTCTTTCATGCCTTCCCAACATATTAGGGAGCCAAATCATAAAAATCAAAATTGAGCAATAGCGCCCCCTAGGAAGAAAAAAAAAAGAGACTGCTTGTAACTTCCGTTAGGAATGTCGTAGAGACATGAAACAAAAACCTCTATGTAGGTCTGACTTCGACCTAAATTTCATAATTGTATATTCTAGGGCAAAAATTTACAGAAATTTTGCAAAAACCCATTCAAAGCAAAATTTTCACAAAAAATGCTATTTTTGCCTCTTTGAGCTGTAATTTGACCCCCTTAGAATGCTTCAAAACTCACCAAACTTGGCACACACATCAGGACTGGCAGAAATTGTGATTTAATGAAAAAAAAAAATCATAAAACTCAAAATTGCGCTCTACAAAATTTTTTGAATGAAACACAGAAAAAACTGCTTCTAGGAAGAAAACACAGACAAAACTGCTTGTAACTTCCGGTAGGAATGTCGGAAAGACATGAAACAAAAACTTCTATGTAGGTCTTACTTAGACCTACATTTTAATAATTGACAGCTAGCAGAAATAATCAACAGGAAGTTGGCAATTACCCCTTCAAAATAAAAGTTTTCGTGAAAACCCGTCACCTTTTTCAAATCGAAACTCCTCCCAGTGTGTTTGTCGTTTCGGCTTCAAACTCGCACAGGAGAGAGATTGAACCCTTTTAAAAAAAGTGGTCGGACAAAATTGTGATAAGTTTTAAGGGTTGGATTTTACGCGCCTTCAAAGACGCCCTGCGCAAAGTTTCCTAAAAAATGTCATTTTTGCCTCTTTGAGCTGTAATTTGACCCCCTTAAAATGCTTCAAAACTCACCAAACTTGGCACACACATCAGGACTGGCAACAATTGCGAGCTGATAAAAAAACCAAACTCCAAAACTCAAAATTGTGCTCTAGCGCCCCCTAGGAATACAACACAGACAAACTGCTCCTAGGAAGAAAACAAAGACAAAACTGCTTGTAACTTCCGGTAGGAATGTCGTAGAGACATGAAACAAAAACCACTATGTAGGTCTGACTTAGACCTACATTTGAATAATTAACATACTTTGGCAAAAATCAACAGGAAGCTAGATATTTTCACTTCAATACAACAACTGCATTACTTTCACAATGCATTAAATAGTGGCAGCAAGGCTTCTCCTGCCGTGGGGCTCGGGGACAGCAACCCAAGGCGCATTCGCGCCTTCGCACCCTAATTTGACCCCCTTAACATGCTTCAAAACTCACCAAAATTGACACACACATCGGTATGGAGCAGCAGACCAACTTATTAAGCAACCAAACCCCAAAAATGAAAATTGCGCGCTAGCGCCCCCTAGGAAGAGACAAAAAACAGACTGCTTGTAACTTCCGTTAGGAATGTCGTAGAGACATGAAACAAAAACCTCTGTGTATGTCTGACTAAGACCTACATTTCCAATAAAAAATGTCTATACCCAAAATCAACAGAAATTTTGCAAAAACTCATTCAAAGCAACATTTACGCAAAAAACGCTATTTTTGCCTCTTTGAGCTTTAATTTGACCCCCTTAAAATGCTTCAAAACTCACCAAACTTGGCACACACATCAGGACTGACAGAAATTGCGATCTAGTGAAAAAACCAAACCTTAAAACTCAAAATTGCGCTCTATTGCAATTTTTGAAAAAAACACAGAAAAACTGCTCCTAGGAAGAGGAAACGGATAAAACTGCCTGTAACTTCTGGTAGGAACGTCGGACAGACATGAAACAAAAACCTCTGTGTAGGTCTCACTTAGACCTACATTTTGATAGGTGGCATCTTTCAGTTAAAATCAACAGGAAGTTGGCAATTACCCCTTCAAAATAAAAGTTTTGTAAAAAGCCGTCACCTTTTTCCAGACAAAACTGCTTGTAACTTCTGTTAGGAATGTCGTAGAGACATGAAACAAAGACCTCTATGTTGGTCTGACTAAGATCGGGACTCGGGACACGGCGGCGGCGGCGGCGGCGGCCAACGGCGGACCCGACCAACGCTGCTTGCAGCTTTAATTAGGGTCCGCCCTGCAATGGCAAAGGACATCCATGTCCTTTGCCATGCAAGGACCCTATTGAATCTGTAGCGTTTTATTATTATTATTATTCTTTATTATTATTCCGCACCGTCGCGCCCCAACATCACCCCCTTAACATGCTTCAAAACTCACCAAAGTTGACACACGCGTCGGTCTACCGTGACACCACAACATATTAAGCAACCAAACCCCAAAAATGAAAATTGCGCTCTAGCGCCCCCTAAAAGGAAACAAAAAACAGACTGCTTGTAACTTCCGTTAGGAATGTCGTAGAGACATGAAACAAAAACCTCTGTGTAGGTCTGACTGAGATCTACATTTCCAATAAAAAATGTCTATACCCAAAATCAACAGAAATGTTGCAAAAACTCATTCAAAGCAAAATTTTAGCAAAAAATGCTATTTTTGCCTCTTTGAGCTGCAATTTGACCCCCTTAAAATGCTTCAAAACTCACCAAACTTGGCACACACATCAGGACTGGCAGAAATTGCAATCTAATGAAAAAAAAAAAAAAAAAAACTCAAAATTGCGCTCTACCGCAATTTTTTTATAAAACACAGAAAAAACTGATTCCAGGAAGAAAACAAAGACAAAACTGCTTGTAACTTCCGGTAGGAATGTCGGAAAGACATGAAACAAAAACTTCTAGGTAGGTCTGACTTAGACCTACATTTCGATAATCGACATCCTTCGGCAAAAATCAACAGGAAGTTAAAAATTGCCCCTTCAAAATAAAAGTTTTGTGAAAACCCGTCACCTTTTTCAAATCGAAACTCCTCCCAGTGCGTTTGTCGTTTCGGCTTCAAACTCGCACAGGAGAGAGATTGAACCCTTTTAAAAAAAGTGGTCGAACAAATTTTTGATAAGTTCTCCGGTTTGGATTTTACGCGCCTTCAAAAAACCCCTGCGCAAAGTTTCCTAAAAAATGTCTTTTTTGCCTCTTTAAACTGTAATTTGACCTACTTAAAATGCTTCAAAGTGCAAGTTGAAGCCCTACTATGCCAAGCAAAAGCCATTTATCAACAACATCCAGAATTGTCGATCTGTAATTTCACCCCCTTAACATGCTTCAAAACTCACCAAATTTTACACACATATCAGGACTGGCAAAAACTGCCATCTAATAAAAAACCAAACCCCAAAAATCTAAATTGCGCTTAGCGCCCCCTAGGAAAAAACACAGACAAAACTGCATGTAACTTCTGTTAGAAATGTCGTAGAGACATGAAATAAAAACCTCTATGTTGGTTTGACTAAGATCGGGACCCGGGACACGGCGGCGGCGGCCAACGGCGGACCCGACCAACGCTGCTTGCAGCTTTAATTAGGGTCCGCCCTGCAATGGCAAAGGACATCCATGTCCTTTGCCATGCAAGGACCCTATTGAATCTGTAACGTTTCTTATTATTATTATTCTTTCTTTCTTTCTTTCTTCCGCACCGTCGCGCCCCAACATCACCCTCTTAACATATTTCAAAACTCACCAAATTTGACACACACGTCGGTCTTTCATGCCTTCCCAACATATTAGGCAGCCAAATCATAAAAATCAAAATTGCGCAATAGCGCCCCCTAGGAAGAAAAAAAAAACAGACTGCTTGTAACTTCCGTTAGGAATGTCGTAGAGACATGAAACAAAAACCTCTGTGTAGGTCTGACTGAGATCTACATTTCCAATAAAAAATGTCTATACCCAAAATCAACAGAAATTTTGCAAAAACTCATTCAAAGCAAAATTTTAGCAAAAAATGCTATTTTTGCCTCTTTGAGCTGCAATTTGACCCCTTAAAATGCTTCAAAACTCACCAAACTTGGCACACACATCAGGACTGGCAGAAATTGCAATCTAATGAAAAAAAAACAAAAAAAAACTCAAAATTGCGCTCTAGCGCAATTTTTTAATAAAACACAGAAAAAACTGCTTCCAGGAAGAAAACACAGACAAAACTGCTTGTAACTTCCAGTAGGAATGTCGGAAAGACATGAAACAAAAACTTCTAGGTAGGTCTGACTTAGACCTACATTTCGATAATCGACATCCTTCGGCAAAAATCAACAGGAAGTTAAAAATTGCCCCTTCAAAATAAAAGTTTTGTGAAAACCCGTCACCTTTTTCAAATCGAAACTCCTCCCAGTGCGTTTGTCGTTTCGGCTTCAAACTCGCACAGGAGAGAGATTGAACCCTTTTAAAAAAAGTGGTCGAACAAATTTTTGATAAGTTCTCCGGTTTGGATTTTACGCGCCTTCAAAAAACCCCTGCGCAAAATTTCCTAAAAAATGTCTTTTTTGCCTCTTTAAACTGTAATTTGACCTACTTAAAATGCTTCAAAGTGCAAGTTAAAGCCCTACTATGCCAAGCAAAAGCCATTTATCAACAACATCCAGAATTGTCGATCTGTAATTTCACCCCCTTAACATGCTTCAAAACTCACCAAATTTTACACACATATCAGGACTGGCAAAAACTGCCATCGAATAAAAAACCAAACCCCAAAAATCTCAATTGCGCTTAGCGCCCCCTAGGAAAAAACCCAGACAAAACTGCATGTAACTTCTGTTAGAAATGTCGTAGAGACATGAAATAAAAACCTCTATGTTGGTTTGACTAAGATCGGGACCCGGGACACGGCGGCGGCGGCCAACGGCGGACCCGACCAACGCTGCTTGCAGCTTTAATTAGGGTCCGCACTGCCAGCAAAGGACTCTGTCCTTTGCCATGGCAAGGACCCTATTGAATCTGCTGTGTTTTATTATTATTATTATTCCGCCGCCTCTTTGAACCTTAATTTGACCCACTGACCATGCTTCAAAACTCACCAAATTTCACACACTCATCAGAACTGGCGAAAATTGCCATCTAATAAAAAAACCAAACCCCAAAAATGAAAAATGCGCGCTAGCGCCCCCTACGAAAAAAAAAAAACAGACTGCTTGTAACTTCCGTTAGGAATGTCGTAGAGAGATGAAACAAAATCCTCTATGTAGAACTGACTTAGACCTAGATTTCATAATAGTATGTTCTGGGGCAAAAATCAACAGAAATTTTGCAAAACCCTT
This sequence comes from Nerophis ophidion, assembly GCF_033978795.1. Taxonomy (NCBI): domain Eukaryota; kingdom Metazoa; phylum Chordata; class Actinopteri; order Syngnathiformes; family Syngnathidae; genus Nerophis; species Nerophis ophidion. Next base: position 18,603,754 of record NC_084613.1, on the reverse strand, counting down.
TCAAAGCAAAATTTTCACAAAAAATGCAATTTTTGCCTCTTTGAGCTGTAATTTGACCTCCTTAACATGCTTCAAAACTCACCAAACTTGGCACACACATCAGGACTGGCAGAAATTAAGATCTAATGAAAAAAAAAAAAAAAAAAAATCAAAATTGCGCTCTTGCGCAATTTTTGAATAAAACACAGAAAAAACTGCTCTTACGAAGAAAACACGGACAAAACTGCTTGTAACTTCCGGTAGGAATGTCGGAAAGACATGAAACAAAAACTTCTATGTAGGTCTCACTTAGACCTACATTTTAATAATTGACAGCTATCAGAAATAATCAACAGGAAGTTGGCAATTACCCCTTCAAAATAAAAGTTTTTTAAAAACCCGTCACCTTTTTCAAATCGAAACTCCTCCCAGTGCGTTTGTCGTTTCGGCTTCAAACTCGCACAGGAGAGAGATTGAACCCTTTTAAAAAAAGTGGTCGGACAAAGTTGTGATAAGTTCTAAGGTTTTGATTTTACGCGCCTTCAAAGAACCCCTGCGCAAATTTTCCAAAAACATATCATTTTTACCTCTTTGAGCTGTAATTTGACCCCCTTAAAATGCTTCAAAACCCACCAAACTTGGCACACACATCAGGACTGGCAACAATTGCGAGCTGATGAAAAAACCAAACCCAAAAACTCAAAATTGTGCTCTAGCGCCCCCTAGGAATACAACACAGACAATACCCTAATTTGACCCCCTTAACATGCTTCAAAACTCACCAAATTTGACACACACATTGGTATGGAGCGGCAGACCAACTTATTAGGTAACCAAACCCCAAAAATGAAAATTGTGCGATAGCGCCCCCTAGGAAGATACAAAAAACAGACTGCTTGTAACTTCCGTTAGGAATGTCGTAGAGACATGAAACAAAAACCTCTGTGTAGGTCTGACTTAGACCTACATTTTGATAATTGGCATCTTTCAGTTAAAATCAACAGGAAGTTGCCAATTACCCCTTCAAAATAAAAGTTTTGTAAAAAGCCGTCACCTTTTTCCAGACAAAACTGCTTGTAACTTCTGTTAGGAATGTCGTAGAGACATGAAACAAAAACTTCTATGGAGGTCTGACTAAGATCGGGACTCGGGACACGGCGGCGGCGGCGGCGGCCAACGGCGGACCCGACCAACGCTGCTTGCAGCTTTAATTAGGGTCCGCCCTGCAATGGCAAAGGACATCCATGTCCTTTGCCATGCAAGGACCCTATTGAATCTGCTGCGTTTTATTATTAGGGTCCGCCCTGCCAGCAAAGGACTCCATGTCCTTTGCTAAGGCAAGGACCCTATTGAATCTGCTGCGTTTTATTATTATTCTTTCTTTCTTTCTTTCTTCCGCACCGTCGCGCCCCAATTTCACCCTCTTAACATATTTCAAAACTCACCAAATTTGACACACACGTCGGTCTTTCATGCCTTCCCAACATATTAGGGAACCAAACCAGAAAAATCAAAAATGCGCGCTAGCGCCCCCTACGAAAAAAAAAAAACAGACTGCTTGTAACTTCCGGTAGGAATGTCGTAGAGACATGAAACAAAATCCTCTATGTAGAACTGACCTAGACCTAAATTCCCCATCAGAAACTCCTATACCTAAAATCAACAGAAATTTTGCAAAACCCTTTCAAAGCAAAATTTTCGCCAAAAAATGCTATTTTTGCCTCTTTGAGCTGCAATTTGACCCCCTTAAAATGCTTCAAAACTCACCAAACTTGGCACACACATCAGGACTGGCAGAAATTGTGATCTAATGAAAAAAAAAAAAAAAAAATCTCAAAATTGTGCTCTAGCGCAATTTTTCAATAAAACACAGAAAAAACTGCTTCCAGGAAGAAACCACAGACAAAACTGCTTGTAACTTCGGGTAGGAATGCCGGAAAGACATGAAACAAAAACTTCTATGTAGGTCTCATTAAGACCTACATTTTAGTAATTGACAGCTAGCAGAAAAAATCAACAGGAAGTTGGCAATTACCCCTTCAAAATAAAAGTTTTGTAAAAACCCGTCACCTTTTTCAAATCGAAACTCCTCCCAGTGCGTTTGTCGTTTCGGCTTCAAACTCGCACAGGAGAGAGATTGAACCCTTTTAAAAAAAGTGGTCGGACAAAGTTGTGATAAGTTCTAAGGTTTTGATTTTACGCGCCTTCAAAGAACCCCTGCGCAAATTTTCCCAAAAAATATCCTTTTTACCTCTTTGAGCTGTAATTTGACCCCCTTAAAATGCTTCAAAACTCACCAAACTTGGCACACACATCAGGACTGGCAACAATTGCAAGCTAATGAAAAAACCAAACCCCAAAACTCAAAATTGTGCTCTAGCGCCCCCTAGGAATACAACACAGACAATACCCTAATTTGACCCCCTTAACATGCTTCAAAACTCACCAAATTTGACACACACATCGGTATGGAGCGGCAGACCAACATATTAGGTAACCAAACCCCAAAAATGAAAATTGCGCGCTAGCGCCCCCTAGGAAGATACAAAAAACAGACTGCTTGTAACTTCCGTTAGGAATGTCGTAGAGACATGAAACAAAAACCTCTGTGTAGGTCTGACTTAGACCTACATTTTGATAATTGGCATCTTTCAGTTAAAATCAACAGGAAGTTGCCAATTACCCCTTCAAAATAAAAGTTTTGTAAAAAGCCGTCACCTTTTTCCAGACAAAACTGCTTGTAACTTCTGTTAGGAATGTCGTAGAGTGATGAAACAAAAACTTCTATGTAGGTCTGACTAAGCTCGGGACTCGGAACACGGCGGCGGCGGCGGCGGCCAACGGCGGACCAGACCAACGCTGCTTGCAGCTTTAATTATTATTATTCTTCCGCAACTTCGAACCATAATTTGACCCACTGACCATGCTCCAAAACTCACCAAATTTGGCACACACATCGGTAAGGCTTGGCAAAAACACATATTAAGCAACCAAACCCCAAAAATGAAAAATGCGCGCTAGCGCCCCCTACGAAAAAAAAAAAACAGACTGCTTGTAACTTCCGTTAGGAATGTCGTAAAGACATGGAACAAAAACCTCTATGTAGGTCTGACTTAGACCTAGATTCCCCATCAGAAATGCCTATACCTAAAATCAACAGAAATTTGGCAAAAACCCATTCAAAGCAAAATTTTCGCTAAAAAATGCTATTTTTGCCTCTTTGAGCTGCAATTTGACCCCCTTAAAATGCTTCAAAACTCACCAAACTTGGCACACACATCAGGACTGGCAAAAATTGTGATCTAATGAAAAAAAAAAATAAAAAAACTCAAAATTGTGCTCTAGCGCAATTTTTCAATAAAACACAGAAAAAACTGCTTCCACGAAGAAACCACAGACAAAACTGCTTGTAACTTCGGGTAGGAATGCCGGAAAGACATGAAACAAAAACTTCTATGTAGGTCTCATTAAGACCTACATTTTAGTAATTGACAGCTAGCAGAAATAATCAACAGGAAGTTGGCAATTACCCCTTCAAAATAAAGGTTTTGTAAAAACCCGTCACCTTTTTCAAATCGAAACTCCTCCCAGTGCGTTTGTCGTTTCGGCTTCAAACTCGCACAGGAGAGAGATTGAACCCTTTTAAAAAAAGTGGTCGGACAAAGTTGTGATAAGTTCTAAGGTTTTAATTTTACGCACCTTCAAAGAACCCCTGCGCAAATTTTCCTAAAAAATATCATTTTTTCCTCTTTGAGCTGTAATTTGACCCCCTTAAAATGCTTCAAAACTCACCAAACTTGGCACACACATTAGGACTGGTAGAAATTGCGATCTAGTGGAAAAACCAAACCCCAAAACTCAAAATTGTGCTCTAGCGCCCCCTAGGAATACAACACAGACAATACCCTAATTTGACCCCCTTAACATGCTTCAAAACTCACCAAAGTTGACACACACGTCGGTACGGTGTCCTTTCCCAACATATTAAGCAACCAAACCCCAAAAATGAAAATTGCGCGCTAGCGCCCCCTAGCAAAAAACAAAAACAAACCGCTTGTAACTGCCGTTAGGAATATCGTAGAGACATGAAACAAAAACCTCTGTGTAGGTCCGACTAAGACCTACATTTCCAATAAAAAATGTCTATACCCAAAATCAACAGAGATCTTGCAAAAACTCATTCAAAGCAAAATTTTCGCAAAAAAATGCAATTTTTGCCTCTTTGAGCTGCAATTTGACCCCCTTAAAATGCTTCAAAACTCACCAAACTTGGCACACACATCAGGACTGGCAGAAATTGCGATCTAGTGAAAAAACCAAACCTTAAAACTCAAAATTGCGCTCTATTGCAATTTTTGACAAAAACACAGAAAAACTGCTCCTAGGAAGAGGAAACGGATAAAACTGCTTGTAACTTCTGGTAGGAACGTCGGACAGACATGAAACAAAAACCTCTATGTAGGTCTCACTTAGACCTACATTTTGATAGGTGGCATCTTTCAGTTAAAATCAACAGGAAGTTGGCAATTACCCCTTCAAAATAAAAGTTTTGTAAAAAGCCGTCACCTTTTTCCAGACAAAACTGCTTGTAACTTCTGTTAAGAATGTCGTAGAGACATGAAACAAAGACCTCTATGTTGGTCTGACTAAGATCGGGACTCGGGACACGGCGGCGGCGGCGGCGGACCCGACCAACGCTGCTTGCAGCTTTAATTATTATTATTATTCTTCCGCAACTTTGAACCCTAATTTGACCCACTGACCATGCTCCAAAACTCACCAAATTTGGCACACACATCGGTAAGGCTTGGCAAAAACACGTATTAAGCAACCAAACCCCAAAAATGAAAAATGCGCGCTAGCGCCCCCTACGAAAAAAAAAAAACAGACTGCTTGTAACTTCCGGTAGGAATGTCGTAGAGACATGAAACAAAATCCTCTATGTAGAACTGACCTAGACCTAAATTCCCCATCAGAAACTCCTATACCTAAAACCAACAGAAATTTAGCAAAACCCTTTCAAAGCAAAATTTTTGCCAAAAAACACTATTTTTACCTCTTTGAGCTGCAATTTGACCCCCTTAAAATGCTTCAAAACTCACCAAACTTGGCACACACATCAGGACTGGCAGAAATTGTGATCTAATGAAAAAAAAAAAAAAAAAATCTCAAAATTGTGCTCTAGCGCAATTTTTCAATAAAACACAGAAAAAACTGCTTCCAGGAAGAAACCACAGACAAAACTGCTTGTAACTTCGGGTAGGAATGCCGGAAAGACATGAAACAAAAACTTCTATGTAGGTCTCATTAAGACCTACATTTTAGTAATTGACAGCTAGCAGAAATAATCAACAGGAAGTTGGCAATTACCCCTTCAAAATAAAAGTTTTGTAAAAACCCGTCACCTTTTTCAAATCAAAACTCCTCCCAGTGCGTTTGTCGTTTCGGCTTCAAACTCGCACAGGAGAGAGATTGGACCCTTTTAAAAAAAGTGGTCGGACAAAGTTGTGATAAGTTTTATGGTTTTGATTTTATGCGCCTTCAAAGAACCCCTGCGCAAATTTTCCGAAAAAATGTCATTTTTGCCTATTTGAGCTGTAATTTGACCCCCTTAAAATGCTTCAAAACTCACCAAACTTGGCACACACATCAGGACTGGCAACAATTGCGAGCTGATGAAAAAACCAAACCCCAAAACTCAAAATTGTGCTCTAGCGCCCCCTAGGAATACAACACAGACAAACTACTCCTAGGAAGAAAACAAAGACAAAACTGCTTGTAACTTCCGGTAGGAATGTCGTAGAGACATGAAACAAAAACCACTATGTAGGTCTGACCTAGACCTACATTTGAATAATTAACATACTTTGGCAAAAATCAACAGGAAGCTTGATATTTTCACTTCAATACAACAACTGCATTACTTTCACAATGCATTAAATAGTGGCAGCAAGGCTTCTCCTGCCGTGGGGCTCGGGGACAGCAACCCAAGGCGCGCTCGCACCTTCGCACCCTAATTTGACCCCCTTAACATGCTTCAAAACTCACCAAAATTGACACACACATCGGTATGGAGCGGCAGACCAACTTATTAAGCAACCAAACCCCAAAAATTAAAATTGCAAGCTAGCGCCCCATAGGAAGAGACAAAAAACAGACTGCTTGTAACTTCCGTTAGGAATGTCGTAGAGACATGAAACAAAAACCTCTGTGTAGGTCTGACTAAGACCTACATTTCCAATTAAAAAGGTCTATACCCAAAATCAACAGAAATTTTGCAAAAACTCTTTCAAAGCAACATTTTCGCAAAAAACGCTATTTTTGCCTCTTTGAGCTGTAATTTGACCCCCTTAAAATGCTTCAAAACTCACCAAACTTGGCACACACATCAGGACTGGCAGAAATTGCGATCTAGTGAAAAAACCAAACCTTAAAACTCAAAATTGCGCTCTATTGCAATTTTTGAAAAAAACACAGAAAAACTGCTCCTAGGAAGAGGAAACGGATAAAACTGCTTGTAACTTCTGGTAGGAACGTCGGACTGACATGAAACAAAAACCTCTGTGTAGGTCTCACTTAGACATACATTTTGATAGGTGGCATCTGTCAGTTAAAATCAACAGGAAGTTGGCAATTAACCCTTCAAAATAAAAGTTTTGTAAAAAGCCGTCACCTTTTTCCAGACAAAACTGCTTGTAACTTCTGTTAGGAATGTCGTAGAGACATGAAACAAAGACCTCTATGTTGGTCTGACTAAGATCGGGACTCGGGACACGGCGGCGGCGGCGGCGGCCAACGGCGGACCCGACCAACGCTGCTTGCAGCTTTAATTATTAGGGTCCGCCCTGCAATGGCAAAGGACATCCATGTCCTTTGCCATGCAAGGACCCTATTGAATCTGTAACGTTTCTTATTATTATTATTAGGGTCCGCCCTGCCAGCAAAGGACTCTGTCCTTTGCCCTGGCAAGGACCCTATTGAATCTGCTGCGTTTTATTATTATTCTTTCTTTCTTCCGCACCGATACTCGCATATGCGCTGTATTTTGACCCACTGACCATGCCTCAAAGCACACCAAATTTGACACACGCGTCGGTGAGGAGTTTCTTCCCAACATATTAGGGAGCCGAACCAGAAAAATCAAAATTGCGCTCTAGCGCCCCCTAGGAAAAGACAAAAAATGGATTGCTTGTAACTTCCGGTAGGAATGTCGTAGAGACATGAAACAAAATCCTCTATGTAGAACTGACCAAGACCTAAATTCCCCATCAGAAACTCCTATACCCAAAATCAACAGAAATTTTGCAAAACCCTTTCAAAGCAAAATTTTCGCCAAAAATGCTATTTTTGCCTCTTTGAGCTGTAATTTGACCCCCTTAAAAGGCTTCAAAACTCACCAAACTTGGCAGACACATCAGGACTGGCAGAAATTGTGATCTAATGAAAAAAAAAAATTCTAAAACTCAAAATTGCGCTCTACAAAATTTTTGGAATGAAACACAGAAAAAACTGCTTCTAGGAAGAAAACACAGACAAAACTGCTTGTAACTTCCGGTAGGAATGTCGGAAAGACATGAAACAAAAACTTCTATGTAGGTCTTACTTAGACCTACATTTTAATAATTGACAGCTATCAGAAAAAATCAACAGGAAGTTGGCAATTACCCCTTCAAAATAAAAGTTTTCGTGAAAACCCGTCACCTTTTTCAAATCGAAACTCCTCCCAGTGCGTTTGTCGTTTCGGCTTCAAACTCGCACAGGAGAGAGATTGAACCCTTTTAAAAAAAGTGGTCGGACAAAATTGTGATAAGTTTTAAGGGTTTGATTTTACGCGCCTTCAAAGATCCCCTGCGCAAATTTTCCTAAAAAAGATAATTTTTACCTCTTTGAGCTGTAATTTGACCCCCTTAAAATGCTTCAAAACACACCAAACTTGGCACACACATCAGGACTGGCAACAATTGCGAGCTGATGAAAAAACCAAACCCCAAAACTCAAAATTGTGCTCTAGCGCCCCCTAGGAATACAACACAGACAAACTGCTCCTAGGAAGAAAACAAAGACAAAACTGCTTGTAACTTCCGGTAGGAATGTCGTAGAGACATGAAACAAAAACCACTATGTAGGTCTGACTTAGACCTACATTTGAATAATTAACATACTTTGGCAAAAATCAACAGGAAGCTAGATATTTTCACTTCAATACAACAACTGCATTACTTTCACAATGCATTAAATAGTGGGACGAAGGCGTCTTAAGCCCTGGGGCTCGGGGACAGCAACCCAAGGCGCACTCGCACCTTCGCACCCTAATTTGACCCCCTTAACATGCTTCAAAACTCACCAAAATTGACACACACATCGGTATGGAGCGGCAGACCAACTTATTAAGCAACCAAACCCCAAAAATTAAAATCGAAAGCTAGCGCCCCCTAGGAAGAGACAAAAAAGAGACTGCTTGTAACTTCCGTTAGGAATGTCGTAGAGACATGAAACGAAAACCTCTGTGTAGGTCTGACTAAGACCTACATTTCCAATTAAAAAGGTCTATACCCAAAATCAACAGAAATTTTGCTAAAACTCATTCAAAGCAACATTTTCGCAAAAAACGCTATTTTTGCCTCTTTGAGCTTTAATTTGACCCCCTTAGAATGCTTCAAAACTCACCAAACTTGGCACACACATCAGGACGGGCAGAAATTGCGATCTAGTGAAAAAACCAAACCTTAAACCTCAAAATTGAGCTCTATTGCAATTTTTGAAAAAAACACAGAAAAACTGCTCCTAGGAAGAGGAAACGGATAAAACTGCTTGTAACTTCTGGTAGGAACGTCGGACAGACATGAAACAAAAACCTTTGTGTAGGTCTCACTTAGACCTACATTTTGATAGGTGGCATCTTTCAGTTAAAATCAACAGGAAGTTGGCAATTACCCCTTCAAAATAAAAGTTTTGTAAAAAGCCGTCACCTTTTTCCAGACAAAACTGCTTGTAACTTCTGTTAGGAATGTCGTAGAGACATGAAACAAAGACCTCTATGTTGGTCTGACTAAGATCGGGACTCGGGACACGGCGGCGGCGGCGGCGGCCAACGGCGGACCCGACCAACGCTGCTTGCAGCTTTAATTATTATTTTTCCGCAACTTCGAACCCTAATTTGACCCACTGACCATGCTCCAAAACTCACCAAATTTGGCACACACATCGGTAAAGCTTGCCAAAAACACGTATTAAGCAACCAAACCCCAAAAATGAAAAATGCGCGCTAGCGCCCCCTACGAAAAAAAAAAAAACAGACTGCTTGTAACTTCCGGTAGGAATGTCGTAGAGACATGAAACAAAATCCTCTATGTAGAACTGACCTAGACCTAAATTCCCCATCAGAAACTCCTATACCTAAAATCAACAGAAATTTTGCAAAACCCTTTCAAAGCAAAATTTTCGCCAAAAAACGCTATTTTTGCCTCTTTCAGCTGCAATTTGACCCCCTTAAAATGCTTCAAAACTCACCAAACTTGGCACACACATCAGGACTGGCAGAAATTGTGATCTAATGAAAAAAAAAAAAAAATAATCTCAAAATTGTGCTCTAGCGCAATTTTTCAATAAAACACAGAAAAAACTGCTTCCAGGAAGAAACCACAGACAAAACTGCTTGTAACTTCGGGTAGGAATGCCGGAAAGACATGAAACAAAAACTTCTATGTAGGTCTCATTAAGACCTACATTTTAGTAATTGACAGCTAGCAGAAATAATCAACAGGAAGTTGGCAATTACCCCTTCAAAATAAAAGTTTTGTAAAAACCCGTCACCTTTTTCAAATCGAAACTCCTCCCAGTGCGTTTGTCGTTTCGGCTTCAAACTCGCACAGGAGAGAGATTGAACCCTTTTAAAAAAAGTGGTCGGACAAAGTTGTGATAAGTTTTATGGTTTTGATTTTATGCGCCTTCAAAGAACCCCTGCGCAAATTTTCCAAAAAAATATCATTTTTACCTCTTTGAGCTGTAATTTGACCCCCTTAAAATGCTTCAAAACTCACCAAACTTGGCACACACATCAGGACTGGCAACAATTGCGATCTAGTGAAAAAACCAAACCCCAAAACTCAAAATTGTGCTCTAGCGCCCCCTAGGAATACAACACAGACAAACTGCTCCTAGGAAGAAAACAAAGACAAAACCGCTTGTAACTTCCGGTAGGAATGTCGTAGAGACATGAAACAAAAACCACTATGTAGGTCTGACTTAGACCTACATTTGAATAATTAACATACTTTGCCAAAAATCAACAGGAAGCTAGATATTTTCACTTCAATACAACAACTGCATTACTTTCACAATGCATTAAATAGTGGCACGAAGGCTTTTCCTGCCATGGGGCTCGGGGACAGCAACCCAAGGGGCGCTCACACCTTCGCACCCTAATTTGACCCCCTTAACATGCTTCAAAACTCACCAAAATTGACACACACATCGGTATGGAGCGGCAGACCAACTTATTAAGCAACCAAACCCCAAAAATGAAAATTGCGCGCTAGCGCCCCCTAGGAAGAGACAAAAAACGGACTGCTTGTAACTTCCGTTAGGAATGTCGTAGAGACATGAAACAAAAACCTCTGTGTAGGTCTGACTTAGACCTACATTTTGATAATTGGCATCTTTCAGTTAAAATCAACAGGAAGTTGCCAATTACCCCTTCAAAATAAAAGTTTTGTAAAAAGCCGTCACCTTTTTCCAGACAAAACTGCTTGTAACTTCTGTTAGGAATGTCGTAGAGACATGAAACAAAAACTTCTATGTAGGTCTGACTAAGATCGGGACTCGGGACACGACGGCGGCGGCCAACGGCGGACCCGACCAACGCTGCTTGCAGCTTTAATTATTATTATTATTCCGCCGCCTCTTTGAACCTTAATTTGACCCACTGACCATGCTCCAAAACTCACCAAATTTCACACACTCATCAGAACTGGCGAAAATTGCCATCTAATAAAAAAAACAAACCCGAAAAATGAAAAATGCGCTCTAGCGCCCCCTACAAAAATCAAAAAACAGATTGCTCGTAACTTCCGTTAGGAATGTCGTAGAGACATGAAACAAAATCCTCTATGTAGAACTGACCTAGACCTAAATTCCCCATCAGAAACTCCTATACCTAAAATCAACAGAAATTTTGCAAAACCCTTTCAAAGCAAAATTTTCGCCAAAAAACGCTATTTTTGCCTCTTTGAGCTGCAATTTGACCCCCTTAAAATGCTTCAAAACTCACCAAACTTGGCAGACACATCAGGACTGGCAGAAATTGCGATCTAATGAAAAAAAAAAAAAAAAAATCTCAAAATTGTGCTCTAGCGCAATTTTTCAATAAAACACAGAAAAAACTGCTTCCAGGAAGAAACCACAGACAAAACTGCTTGTAACTTCGGGTAGGAATGCCGGAAAGACATGAAACAAAAACTTCTATGTAGGTCTCATTAAGACCTACATTTTAGTAATTGACAGCTAGCAGAAATAATCACCAGGAAGTTGGCAATTACCCCTTCAAAATAAAAGTTTTGTAAAAACCCGTCACCTTTTTCAAATCGAAACTCCTCCCAGTGCGTTTGTCGTTTCGGCTTCAAACTCGCACAGGAGAGAGATTGGACCCTTTTAAAAAAAGTGGTCGGACAAAGTTGTGATAAGTTCTAAGGTTTTGATTTTACGCGCCTTCAAAGAACCCCTACGCAAATTTTCCAAAAAAATATCATTTTTACCTCTTTGAGCTGTAATTTGACCCCCTTAAAATGCTTCAAAACTCACCAAACTTGGCACACACATCAGGACTGGCAGAAATTGCGATCTAGTGAAAAAACCAAACCCCAAAACTCAAAATTGTGCTCTAGCCCCCCTAGGAATACAACACAGACAATACCCTAATTTGACCCCCTTAACATGCTTCAAAACTCACCAAAGTTGACACAAACGTCGGTACGGTGTCCCTCCCCAACATATTAAGCAACCAAACCCCAAAAATGAAAATTGCGCGCTAGCGCCCCCTAGCAAAAAACAAAAACAAAACGCTTGTAACTTCCATCAGGAATGTCGTAGAGACATGAAACAAAAACCTCTGTGTAGGTCTGACTTAGACCTACATTTCCAATAAAAATGTCTATACCCAAAATCAACAGAAATCTTGCAAAAACTCATTCAAAGCAAAATTTTCGCAAAAAAATGCTATTTTTGCCTCTTTGAGCTACAATTTGACCCCCTTAAAATGCTTCAAAACTCACCAAACTTGGCACACACATCAGGACTGGCAGAAATTGCGATCTAGTGAAAAAACCAAACCTTAAAACTCAAAATTGCGCTCTATTGCAATTTTTGAAAAAAACACAGAAAAACTGTTCCTAGGAAGAGGAAACGGATAAAACTGCTTGTAACTTCTGGTAGGAACGTCGGACAGACATGAAACAAAAAACTCTATGTAGGTCTCACTTACACCTACATTTTGATGATCTACATTTGATGATTGGCATCTTTCAGTTGAAATCAACAGGAAGTTGGCAATTACCCCTTCAAAATAAAAGTTTTGTAAAAAGCCGTCACCTTTTTCCAGACAAAACTGCTTGTAACTTCTGTTAGGAATGTCGTAGAGACATGAAACAAAGACCTCTATGTTGGTCTGACTAAGATCGGGACTCGGGACACGGCGGCGGCGGCGGCGGCCAACGGCGGACCCGACCAACGCTGCTTGTTATTATTCTTTCTTTCTTCCGCACCGATACTCGCATATGCGCTGTATTTTGACCCACTGACCATGCCTCAAAGCACACCAAATTTGACACACGCGTCGGTGAGGAGTTTCTCCCCAACATATTAGGGAGCCGAACCAGAAAAATCAAAATTGCGCTCTAGCGCCCCCTAGGAAAAGACAAAAAATGGATTGCTTGTAACTTCCGGTAGGAATGTCGTAGAGACATGAAACAAAATCCTCTATGTAGAACTGACCAAGACCTAAATTCCCCATCAGAAACTCCTATACCTAAAATCAACAGAAATTTTGCAAAACCCTGTCAAAGCAAAATTTTCGCCAAAAATGCTATTTTTGCCTCTTTGAGCTGTAATTTGACCCCCTTAAAATGCTTCAAAACTCACCAAACTTGGCAGACACATCAGGACTGGCAGAAATTGCGATCTAATGAAAAAAAAAATTTCTAAAACTCAAAATTGCGCTCTACAAAATTTTTGGAATTAAACACAGAAAAAACTGCTTCTAGGAAGAAAACACAGACAAAACTGCTTGTAACTTCCGGTAGGAATGTCGGAAAGACATGAAACAAAAACTTCTATGTAGGTCCTACTTAGACCTACATTTTAGTAATTGACAGCTAGCAGAAAAAATCAACAGGAAGTTGGCAATTACCCCTTCAAAATAAAAGTTTTCGTGAAAACCCGTCACCTTTTTCAAATCGAAACTCCTCCCAGTGCGTTTTTCGTTTCGGCTTCAAACTTGCACAGGAGAGAGATTGAACCCTTTTAAAAAAAGTGGTCGGACAAAATTGTGATAAGTTTTCCAGTTTTGATTTTACGCGCGTTCAAAGAACCCCTGCGCAAATTTTCCTAAAAAATGTCATTTTTGCCTATTTGAGCTGTAATTTGACCCCCTTAAAATGCTTCAAAACTCACCAAACTTGGCACACACATCAGGACTGGCAACAATTGCGAGCTGATAAAAAAACCAAACTCCAAAACTCAAAATTGTGCTCTAGCGCCCCCTAGGAATACAACACAGACAAACTGCTCCTAGGAAGAAAACAAAGACAAAACTGCTTGTAACTTCCGGTAGGAATGTCAAAGAGACATGAAACAAAAACCACTATGTAGGTCTGACCTAGACCTACATTTGAATAATTAACATACTTTGGCAAAAATCAACAGGAAGCTAGATATTTTCACTTCAATACAACAACTGCATTACTTTCACAATGCATTAAATAGTGGCAGCAAGGCTTCTCCTGCCGTGGGGCTCGGGGACACCAACCCAAGGCGCGCTCGCACCTTCGCACCCTAATTTGACCCCCTTAACATGCTTCAAAAGTCACCAAAATTGACACACACATCGGTATGGAGCGGCAGACCAACTTATTAAGCAACCAAACCCCAAAAATTAAAATTGCAAGCTAGCGCCCCCTAGGAAGAGACAAAAAACAGACTGCTTGTAACTTCCGTTAGGAATGTCGTAGAGACATGAAACAAAAACCTCTGTGTAGGTCTGACTAAGACCTACATTTCCAATTAAAAGGTCTATACCCAAAATCAACAGAAATTTTGCAAAAACTCATTCAAAGCAACATTTTCGCAAAAAACGCTATTTTTGCCTCTTTGAGCTTTAATTTGACCCCCTTAAAATGCTTCAAAACTCACCAAACTTGGCACACACATCAGGACTGGCAGAAATTGCGATCTAGTGAAAAAACCAAACCTTAAAACTCAAAATTGCGCTCTATTGCAATTTTTGAAAAAAACACAGAAAAACTGCTCCTAGGAAGAGGAAACGGATAAAACTGCTTGTAACTTCTGGTAGGAACGTCGGACAGACATGAAACAAAAACTTCTGTGTAGGTCTCACTTAGACCTACATTTTGATAGGTGGCATCTTTCAGTTAAAATCAACAGGAAGTTGGCAATTACCCCTTCAAAATAAAAGTTTTGTAAAAAGACGTCACCTTTTTCCAGACAAAACTGCTTGTAACTTCTGTTAGGAATGTCGTAGAGACATGAAACAAAGACCTCTATGTTGGTCTGACTAAGATCGGGACCCGGGACACGGCGGCGGCGGCCAACGGCGGACCCGACCAACGCTGCTTGCAGCTTTAATTAGGGTCCGCCCTGCAATGGCAAAGGACATCCATGTCCTTTGCCATGCAAGGACCCTATTGAATCTGTAACGTTTTCTTATTATTATTATTATTATTTTTCCGCAACTTTGAACCCTAATTTGACCCACTGACCATGCTCCAAAACTCACCAAATTTGGCACACACATCGGTAAGGCTTGCCAAAAACACGTATTAAGCAACCAAACCCCAAAAATGAAAAATGCGCGCTAGCGCCCCCTACGAAAAAAAAAAAACAGACTGCTTGTAACTTCCGGTAGGAATGTCGTAGAGACATGAAACAAAATCCTCTATGTAGAACTGACCTAGACCTAAATTCCCCATCAGAAACTCCTATACCTAAAACCAACAGAAATTTTGCAAAACCCTTTCAAAGCAAAATTTTCGCCAAAAAACGCTATTTTTGCCTCTTTGAGCTGCAATTTGACCCCCTTAAAATGCTTCAAAACTCACCAAACTTGGCACACACATCAGGACTGGCAGAAATTGTGATCTAATGAAAAAAAAAAAAAAAAAATCTCAAAATTGTGCTCTAGCGCAATTTTTCAATAAAACACAGAAAAAACTGCTTCCAGGAAGAAACCACAGACAAAACTGCTTGTAACTTCGGGTAGGAATGCCGGAAAGACATGAAACAAAAACTTCTATGTAGGTCTCATTAAGACCTACATTTTAGTAATTGACAGCTAGCAGAAATAATCAACAGGAAGTTGGCAATGACCCCTTCAAAATAAAAGTTTTGTAAAAACACGTCACCTTTTTCAAATGGAAACTCCTCCCAGTGCGTTTGTCGTTTCGGCTTCAAACTCGCACAGGGGAGAGATTGAACCCTTTTAAAAAAAGTGGTCGGACAAAATTGTGATAAGTTTTCCGGTTTTGATTTTACGCGCGTTCAAAGGACCCCTGCGCAAATTTTCCTAAAAAATGTCATTTTTGCCTATTTGAGCTGTAATTTGACCCCCTTAAAATGCTTCAAAACTCACCAAACTTGGCACACACATCAGGACTGGCAACAATTGCGAGCTGATGAAAAAACCAAACTCCAAAACTCAAAATTGTGCTCTAGCGCCCCCTAGGAATACAACACGGACAAAATGCTCCTAGGAAGAAAACAAAGGCAAAACTGCTTGTAACTTCCGGTAGGAATGTCAGAGAGACATGAAACAAAAACCACTATGTAGGTCTGACTTAGACCTACATTTGAATAATTAACATACTTTGGCAAAAATCAACAGGAAACTAGATATTTTCACTTCAATACAACAACTGCATTACTTTCACAATGGATTAAATAGTGGCACCAAGGCTTCTCCTGCTGTGGGGCTCGGGGACAGCAACCCAAGGCGCGCTCGCACCTTCGCACCCTAATTTGACCCCCTTAACATGCTTCAAAACTCACCAAATTTGACACACACATCGGTATGGAGCGGCAGACCAACTTATTAAGCAACCAAACCCCAAAAATTAAAATTGCGCGCTAGCGCCCCCTAGTAAGAGACAAAACACAGACTGCTTGTAACTTCCGTTAGGAATGTCGTAGAGACATGAAACAAACACCTCTGTGTAGGTCTGACTTAGACCTACATTTCCAATAAAAAACGTCTGTACCAAAATCAACAGAAATTTTGCAAAAACTCATTCAAAGCCACATTTTCGTAAAAAATGCTATTTTTGGCTCTTTGAGCTGCAATATGACCCCCTTAAAATACTTCAAAACTCACCAAACTTGGCACACACATCAGGACTGGCAGAAATTGCGATCTTGTGAAAAAACCAAACCTTTAAACTCAAAATTGCGCTCTATTGCAATTTTTACAAAAAACACAGAAACAACTGCTCCTAGGAAGAGGAAACGGATAAAACTGCTTGTAACTTCTGATAGGAATGTCGGACAGACATGAAACAAAAACCTCTATGTAGGTCTCACTTAGACCTACATTTTGATAGGTGGCATCTTTCAGTTAAAATCAACAGGAAGTTGGCAATTACCCCTTCAAAATAAAAGTTTTGTAAAAAGCCGTCACCTTTTTCCAGACAAAACTGCTTGTAACTTCTGTTAGGAATGTCGTAGAGACATGAAACAAAGACCTCTATGTTGGTCTGACTAAGATCGGGACTCGGGACACGGCGGCGGCGGCGGCGGCCAACGGCGGACCCGACCAACGCTGCTTGCAGCTTTAATTATTATTATTCTTCCGCAACTTTGAACCCTAATTTGACCCACTGACCATGCTCCAAAACTCACCAAATTTGGCACACACATCGGTAAGGCTTGGCAAAAACACATATTAAGCAACCAAACCCCAAAAATGAAAAATGCGCGCTAGCGCCCCCTACGAAAAAAAAAAAATAGACTGCTTGTAACTTCCGTTAGGAATGTCGTAAAGACATCGAACAAAAACCTCTATGTAGGTCTGACTTAGACCTAGATTCCCCATTAGAAATGCCTATACCTAAAATCAACAGAAATTTGGCAAAAACCCATTCAAAGCAAAATTTTTGCTAAAAAATGCTATTTTTGCCCCTTTGAGCTGTAATTTGACCCCCTTAACATGCTTCAAAACTCACCAAACTTGGAAGACACATCAGGACTGGCAGAAATTGCAATCTAATGAAAAAAAAAAAAAAAAAAACTCAAAATTGCGCTTTAGCGCAATTTTTCAATAAAACACAGAAAAAACTGCTTCCAGGTAGAAAACACAGATAAAACTGCTTGTAACTTCGGGTAGGAATGCCGGAAAGACATGAAACAAAAACTTCTATGTAGGTCTCATTAAGACCTACATTTTAGTAATTGACAGCTAGCAGAAATAATCAACAGGAAGTTGGCAATTACCCCTTCAAAATAAAAGTTTTGTAAAAACCCGTCACCTTTTTCAAATCGAAACTCCTCCCAGTGCGTTTGTCGTTTCGGCTTCAAACTCGCACAGGAGAGAGATTGAACCCTTTTAAAAAAAGTGGTCGGACAAAGTTGTGAATACTGCTCCGGTTTGGATTTTACGCGCCTTCAAAGAACCCCTGCGCAAATTTTCCTAAAAAATTTCATTTTTGCCTCTTTGAGCTGTAATTTGACCCCCTTAAAATGCTTCAAAACTCACCAAACTTGGCACACACATCAGGACTGGCAAAAATTGCGATCTAGTGAAAAAACCAAACCCCAAAACTCAAAATTGTGCTCTAGCGCCCCCTAGGAATACAACACAGACAATACCCTATTTTGACCCCCTTAACATGCTTCAAAACTCACCAAAGTTGACACACACGTCGGTACGGTGTCCCTCCCCAACATATTAAGCAACCAAACCCCAAAAATTAAAATTGCGCGCTAGCGCCCCCTAGCAAAAAACAAAAACAAACCGCTTGTAACTTCCGTCAGGAATGTCGTAGAGACATGAAACAAAAACCTCTGTGTAGGTCTGACTAAGACCTACATTTCCAATAAAAAATGTCTATACCCAAAATCAACAGAAATCTTGCAAAAACTCATTCAAAGCAAAATTTTCGCAAAAAAATGCTATTTTTGCCTCTTTGAGCTGCAATTTGACCCCCTTAAAATGCTTCAAAACTCACCAAACTTGGCACACACATCAGGACTGGCAGAAATTGCGATCTAGTGAAAAAACCAAACCTTAAAACTCAAAATTGCGCTCTATTGCAATTTTTGAAAAAAACAGAAAAACTGCTCCTAGGAAGAGGAAACGGATAAAACTGCTTGTAACTTCTGGTAGGAACGTCGGACAGACATAAAACAAAAACCTCTATGTATGTCTCACTTAGACCTACATTTTGATAGGTGGCATCTTTCAGTTAAAATCAACAGGAAGTTGGCAATTACCCCTTCAAAATAAAAATTTTGTAAAAAGCCATCACCTTTTTCCAGACAAAACTGCTTGTAACTTCTGTTAGGAATGTCGTAGAGTGATGAAACAAAAACTTCTATGTAGGTCTGACTAAGATCGGGACTCGGGACACGGCGGCGGCGGCGGCGGCCAACGGCGGACCCGACCAACGCTGCTTGCAGCTTTAATTATTATTATTCCGCAGCTTCGAACCCTAATTTGACCCACTGACCATGCTCCAAAACTCACCAAATTTGGCACACACATCGGTTAGGCTTGGCAAAAACACATATTAAGCAACCAAACCCCAAAAATGAAAAATGCGCGCTAGCGCCCCCTACGAAAAAAAAAAAACAGATTGCTTGTAACTTCCGTTAGGAATGTCGTAAAGACATGGAACAAAAACCTCTATGTAGGTCTGACTTAGACCTACATTCCCCATTAGAAATGCCTATACCTAAAATCAACAGAAATTTGGCAAAAACCCATTCAAAGCAAAATTTTCGCTAAAAAATGCTATTTTTGCCCCTTTGAGCTGTAATTTGACCCCCTTAACATGCTTCAAAACTCACCAAACTTGGCAGACACATCAGGACTGGCAGAAATTTTGATCTAATGAAAAAAAAAAAAAAATAAAACTCAAAATTGCGCTCTAGCGCAATTTTTCAATAAAACACAGAAAAAACTGCTTCCAGGAAGAAAACACAGACAAAACTGCGTGTAACTTCCGGTAGGAATGTCGGAAATACATGAAACAAAAACTTCTAGGTAGGTCTGACTTAGACCTACATTTCGATAATTGACATCCTTCGGCAAAAATCAACAGGAAGTTAAAAATTGCCCCTTCAAAATAAAAGTTTTGTGAAAACCCGTCACCTTTCTTCAAAAGTTATCTCCTCTGAGCCCGTTTGTCGTTTCGGCTTCAAACTCGCACAGGGGAGACTTTGAACCCTTCTGATTAAAAGTATAGATCAAAGTTTTGATAAGTTTTCAGGTTTTGATTTTACGCGCCTTCAAAAAACCCCTGCGCAACTTTTCCTAAAAAATGACGTTTTTGCCTCTTTGAGCTGTAATTTGACCCAGTTAAAATGCTTGTAAGTGCTAGTTAAAGCTCTGTTATGCAGACCGAAAGCCATTTATCAACAACATCCAGAATCGCCGATCTGTAATTTCACCCCCTTAACATGCTTCAAAACTCACCAAATTTTACACACATATCAGGACTGGCAAAAACTGCCATCTAATAAAAAACCAAACCCCAAAAATCTAAATTGCGCTTAGCGCCCCCTAGGAAAAAACCCAGACAAAACTGCATGTAACTTCTGTTCCAAATGTCGTAGAGACATGAAATAAAAACCTCTATGTTGGTTTGACTAAGATCGGGACCCGGGACACGGCGGCGGCGGCCAACGGCGGACCCGACCAACGCTGCTTGCAGCTTTAATTAGGGTCCGCCCTGCCAGCAAAGGACATCCATGTCCTTTGCCATGGCAAGGACCCTATTGAATCTGTAGCGTTTATTATTATTATTATTATTATTATTCCGCCGCCTCTTTGAACCTTAATTTGACCCACTGACCATGCTCCAAAACTCACCAAATTTCACACACTCATCAGAACTGGCGAAAATTGCCATCTAATAAAAAAACCAAACCCGAAAAATGAAAAATGCGCTCTAGCGCCCCCTACGAAAATCAAAAAACAGATTACTCGTAACTTCCGTTAGGAATGTCGTAGAGACATGAAACAAAATCCTCTATGTAGAACTGACCTAGACCTAAATTCCCCATCAGAAAGTCCTATACCTAAAATCAACAGAAATTTTGCAAAACCCTTTCAAAGCTAAATTTTCGCAAAAAAATGCTAATTTTGCCTCTTTGAGCTGTAATTTGACCCCCTTAAAATGCTTCAAAACTCACCAAACTTGGCACACACATCAGGACTGGCAGAAATTGTGATCTAATGAAAAAAAAAAAAAAAAAATCTCAAAATTGTGCTCTAGCGCAATTTTTCAATAAAACACAGAAAAAACTGCTTCCAGGAAGAAAACACAGACAAAACTGCTTGTAACTTCCGGTAGGAATGTCGGAAAGACATGAAACAAAAACTTCTAGGTAGGTCTGACTTAGACCTACATTTCGATAATCAACATCCTTCGGCAAAAATCAACAGGAAGTTAAAAATTGCCCCTTCAAAATAAAAGTTTTGTGAAAACCCGTCACCTTTCTTCAAAAGTTATCTCCTCTGAGCCCGTTTGTCGTTTCGGCTTCAAACTCGCACAGGGGAGACTTTGAACCCTTTTGATTAAAAGTATAGATCAAAGTTTTGATAAGTTTTCAGGTTTTGATTTTACGCGCCTTCTAAAAACCCCTGCGCAAATTTTCCTAAAAAATGACGTTTTTGCCTCTTTGAGCTGTAATTTGACCCACTTAAAATGCTTCAAAGTGCAAGTTAAAGCTCTGTTATGCAGACCGAAAGCCATTTATCAACAACATCCAGAATCGCCGATCTGTAATTTCACCCCCTTAACATGCTTCAAAACTCACCAAATTTTACACACATATCAGGACTGGCAAAAACTGCCATCTAATAAAAAACCAAACCCCAAAAATCTAAATTGCGCTTAGCGCCCCCTAGGAAAAAACCCAGACAAAACTGCATGTAACTTCTGTTAGAAATGTCGTAGAGACATGAAATAAAAACCTCTATGTTGGTTAGACTAAGATCGGGACCCGGGACACGGCGGCGGCGGCCAACGGCGGACCCGACCAACGCTGCTTGCAGCTTTAATTATTATTATTATTATTATTCTTCCGCAACTTCGAACCATAATTTGACCCACTGACCATGCTCCAAAACTCACCAAATTTGGCACACACATCGGTAAGGCTTGGCAAAAACACATATTAAGCAACCAAACCCCAAAATGAAAAATGCGCGCTAGCGCCCCCTACGAAAAAAAAAAAACAGACTGCTTGTAACTTCCGTTAGGAATGTCGTAAAGACATGGAACAAAAACCTCTATGTAGGTCTGACTTAGGCCTAGATTCCCCATCAGAAACGCCTATACCTAAAATCAACAGAAATTTGGCAAAAACCCATTCAAAGCAAAATTTTCGCCAAAAAACGCAATTTTTGCCTCTTTGAGCTGCAATTTGACCCCCTTAAAATGCTTCAAAACTCACCAAACTTGGCACACACATCAGGACTGGCAGAAATTGTGATCTAATGAAAAAAAAAAAAAAAAAATCTCAAAATTGTGCTTTAGCGCAATTTTTCAATAAAACACAGAAAAAACTGCTTCCAGGAAGAAACCACAGACAAAACTGCTTGTAACTTCGGGTAGGAATGCCGGAAGGACATGAAACGAAAACTTCTATGTAGGTCTCACTTAGACCTACATTTTAATAATTGACAGCTAGCAGAAAAAATCAACAGGAAGTTGACAATTACCCCTTCAAAATAAAAGTTTTTGTAAAAACCCGTCACCTTTTTCAAATCGATACTCCTCCCAGTGCGTTTGTCGTTTCGGCTTCAAACTCGCACAGGAGAGAGTTTGAACCCTTCCGATTAAAAGTATAGATCAAAGTTGTGATAAGTTTTAAGGTTTTGATTTTACGCGCCTTCAAAGATCCCCTGCGCAAAGTTTCCTAAAAAATTTCATTTTTGCCTCTTTGAGCTGTAATTTGACCCCCTTAAAATGCTTCAAAACACACCAAACTTGGCACACACATCAGGACTGGCAACAATTGCGAGCTGATAAAAAAACCAAACCCCAAAACTCAAAATTGTGCTCTAGCGCCCCCTAGGAATACAACACAGACAAACTACTCCTAGGAAGAAAACAAAGACAAAACTGCTTGTACCTTCCGGTAGGAATGTCGTAGAGACATGAAACAAAAAACACTATGTAGGTCTGACTTAGACCTACATTTGAATAATTAACATACTTTGGCAAAAATCAACAGGGAGCTTGATATTTTCACTTCAATACAACAACTGCATTACTTTCACAATGCATTAAATAGTGGCAGCAAGGCTTCTCCTGCCGTGGGGCTCGGGGACAGCAACCCAAGGCGCGCTCGCACCTTCGCACCCTAATTTGACCCCCTTAACATGCTTCAAAACTCACCAAAATTGACACACACATCGGTATGGAGCGGCAGACCAACTTATTAAGCAATCAAACCCCAAAAATTAAAATTGCAAGCTAGCGCCCCCTAGGAAGAGACAAAAAACAGACTGCTTGTAACTTCCGTTAGGAATGTCGTAGAGACATGAAACAAAAACCTCTGTGTAGGTCTGACTTAGACCTACATTTCCAATAAACACTTCTATACCTAAAATCTACAGGAAGTTGGCAAAAACCCCTTTAAAACAAATTTTTTGCAAAAAATGCCTTTTTTGCCTCTTTGAACTGAAATTTGACCCCCTTAAAATGCTTCAAAGTGCAAGTTCAAGCTATACAATGCCAAGCGAAAGCCATTTATCAACAACATCCAGAAACGCAAATCTATAATTTGACCCCCTTAACATGCTTCAAAACTCACCAAATTTTACACACACATCAGGACTGGTGAAAATTGCCATCCAATAAAAAAACAAATCCCAAAAATGAAAATTGTGCTCTAGCTCCCCCTAGGAAAAAAAAATTACAAAACTGCTTGTAAATTCTGTTAGGAATGTCGTAGAGTGATGAAATAAAAACTTCTATGTAGGTCTGACTAAGATCGGGACTCGGGACACGGCGGCGGCGGCGGACCCGACCAACGCTGCTTGCAGCTTTAATTAGGGTCCGCCCTGCAATGGCAAAGGACATCCATGTCCTTTGCCATGCAAGGACCCTATTGAATCTGTAGCGTTTTATTATTATTAGGGTCCGCCCTGCAATGGCAAAGGACATCCATGTCCTTTGCCATGCAAGGACCCTATTGAATCTGTAGCGTTTTATTATTATTATTAGGGTCCGCCCTGCAATGGCAAAGGACATCCATGTCCTTTGCCATGCAAGGACCCTATTGAATCTGTAACGTTTTCTTATTAGGGTCCGCACTGCCAGCAAAGGACATCCATGTCCTTTGCCATGGCAAGGACCCTATTGTATCTGTAGCGTTTTATTCTTTCTTTATTATTAGGGTCCGCCCTGCAATGGCAAAGGACATCCATGTCCTTTGCCATGCAAGGACCCTATTGAATCTGCTGCGTTTTATTATTATTCTTTATTATTCCGCCGCCGTTTCCAGCTGAAATTTGACCCACTTAACATGCTTCAAAACTCACCATATTTGACACACACATCAGGATCTGCGAAAATTGCCATCTAATAAAAAAACCGAGCACTAAAAATCAAAATTGCGCGCTAGCGCCCCCTAGGAAGAAACAAAAAACGGACTGCTTGTAACTTCCATTAGGAATGTCGTAGAGACTTGAAACAAAAACCTATATGAAGGTCTGACTTTGATGAACATTTCCAATAAAAATGTTCTATACCTAAAATCAACAGGAAGTTGGCAAAAACGCCTTCAAAGCAAAATTTTCGCAAAAAATGCTATTTTTGCCTCTTTGAGCTGTAATTTGACCCCCTTAAAATGCTTCAAAACTCACCAAACTTGGCACACACCTCAGGACTGGCAGAAATTGCGATCTAATGAAAATAAAAAATAATAAAACTCAAAATTGCGCTCTAGCGCAATTTTTGAATAAAACACAGAAAAAACTGCTCCTAGGAAGAGAAAACAGACAAAACTGCTTGTAACTTCCAGTAGGAATGTCGGACAGACATGAAACAAAAACTTCTAGGTAGGTCTGACTTAGACCTACATTTCGATAATTTACATCCTTCGGCAAAAATCAACAGGAAGTTAAAAATTGCCCCTTCAAAATAAAAGTTTTGTGAAAACCCGTCACCTTTTTCAAATCGACACTTCTCCCAGTGCGTTTGTCGTTTCGGCTTCAAACTCGCACAGGAGAGAGTTTGGACACTTCTGATTAAAAGTATAGATCAAAGTTTTGATTACTGCTCCGGTTTGGATTTTACGCGCCTTCAAAAAACCCCTGCGCAACTTTTCCTAAAAAATGACGTTTTTGACTCTTTGAGCTGTAATTTCACCCACTTAAAATGCTTCAAAGTGCTAGTTAAAGCTCTGTTATGCAGACCGAAAGCCATTTATCAACAACATCCAGAATCGCCAATCTGTAATTTCACCCCCTTAACATGCTTCAAAACTCACCAAATTTTACACACATATCAGGACTGGCAAAAACTGCCATCTAATAAAAAACCAAACCCCAAAAATCTAAATTGCGCTTAGCGCCCCCTAGGAAAAAACCCAGACAAAACTGCTTGTAACTTCCGTTAGGAATGTCGTAGAGACATGAAACAAAAACCTCTGTGTAGGTCTGACTTAGACCTACATTTCCAATAAAAAACGTCTATTCCCAAAATCAACAGAAATTTTGCAAAAACTCATTCAAAGCAAAATTTTCGCCAAAAAATGCTATTTTTGCCTCTTTGAGCTGCAATTTGACCCCCTTAAAATGCTTCAAAGTGCAAGTTAAAGCTATACAATGCCAGGCGAAAGCCATTTATCAACAACATCCAGAAACGCAAATCTGTAATTTGACCCCCTTAACATGCTTCAAAACTCACCAAATTTTACACACACATCAGGAATGGTGAAAATTGCCATCCAATAAAAAAACCAAACCACAAATATGACAATTGTGCTCTAGCGCCCCCTAGGAAAATAAACTGATAAAACTGCTTGTAAATTCTGTTAGGAATGTCGTAGAGTGATGAAACAAAAACTTCTATGTAGGTCTGACTAAGATCGAGACTCGGGACACGGCGGCGGCGGCGGCGGCCAACGGCGGACCCGACCAACGCTGCTTGCAGCTTTAATTATTATTATTATTATTATTCCGCAGCTTCGAACCCTAATTTGACCCACTGACCATGCTCCAAAACTCACCAAATTTTAAACACACATCGGTAAGGCTTGGCAAAAACACATATTAAGCAACCAAACCCCAAAATACAAAATTGCGCGCTAGCGCCCCCTATGAAAAAAAAAAAAAAAACTGCTTGTAACTTCCGTTAGGAATGTCGTAGAGACGTGAAACGAAAACCTCTATGTAAGTCTGACTTAGACCTACATTTCATAATAGTATGTTCTCGGGCAAAAATCAACAGAAATTTTGCTAAAACCCATTCAAAGCAAAATTTTTGCAAAAAAATGCTATTTTTGCCTCTTTGAGCTGTAATTTGACCCCCTTAAAATGCTTCAAAACTCACCAAACTTGGCACACACATCAGGACTGGCAGAAATTGTGATCTAATGAAAAAAAAAAAAAAAAAATCTCAAAATTGTGCTCTAGCGCAATTTTTCAATAAAACACAGAAAAAACTGCTTCCAGGAAGAAACCACAGACAAAACTGCTTGTAACTTCGGGTAGGAATGCCGGAAAGACATGAAACAAAAACTTCTATGTAGGTCTCATTAAGACCTACATTTTAGTAATTGACAGCTAGCAGAAATAATCAACAGGAAGTTGGCAATTACCCCTTCAAAATAAAAGTTTTGTAAAAACCCGTCACCTTTTTCAAATCGAAACTCCTCCCAGTGCGTTTGTCGTTTCGGCTTCAAACTCGCACAGGAGAGAGATTGAACCCTTTTAAAAAAAGTGGTCGGACAAAGTTGTGATAAGTTCTAAGGTTTTGATTTTACGCGCCTTCAAAGAACCCCTGCGCAAATTTTCCAAAAAAATATCATTTTTACCTCTTTGAGCTGTAATTTGACCCCCTTAAAAGGCTTCAAAACTCACCAAACTTGGCACACACATCAGGACTGGCAACAATTGCGAGTTAATGAAAAAACCAAACCCAAAAACTCAAAATTGTGCTCTAGCGCCCCCTAGGAATACAACACAAACAATACCCTAATTTGACCCCCTTAACATGCTTCAAAACTCACCAAAGTTGACACACACGTCGGTACGGTGTCCCTCCCCAACATATTAAGCAACCAAACCCCAAAAATGAAAATTGCGCGCTAGCGCCCCCTAGCAAAAAACAAAAACAAATCGCTTGTAACTTCCGTCAGGAATGTCGTAGAGACATGAAACAAAAACCTCTGTGTAGGTCTGACTTAGACCTACATTTCCAATAAAAAATGTCTATACCCAAAATCAACAGAAATCTTGCAAAAACTCATTCAAAGCAAAATTTTTGCAAAAAAATGCTATTTTTGCCTCTTTGAGCTGCAATTTGACCCCCTTAAAATGCTTCAAAACTCACCAAACTTGGCACACACATCAGGACTGGCAGAAATTGCGATCTAGTGAAAAAAACAAACCTTAAAACTCAAAATTGCGCTCTATTGCAATTTTTGAAAAAAACACAGAAAAACTGCTCCTAGGAAGAGGAAACGGATAAAACTGCTTGTAACTTCTGGTAGGAACGTCGGACAGACATGAAACAAAAACCTCTATGTAGGTCTCACTTAGACCTACATTTTGATGATTGGCATCTTTCAGTTGAAATCAACAGGAAGTTGGCAATTACCCCTTCAAAATAAAAGTTTTGTAAAAAGCCGTCACCTTTTTCCAGACAAAACTGCTTGTAACTTCTGTTAGGAATGTCGTAGAGACATGAAACAAAGACCTCTATGTTGGTCTGACTAAGATCGGGACTCGGGACACGGCGGCGGCGGCCAACGGCGGACCCGACCAACGCTGCTTGCAGCTTTAATTATTATTATTCCGCAGCTTCGAACCCTAATTTGACCCACTGACCATGCTTCAAAACTCACCAAATTTGGCACACACATCGGTAAGGCTTGGCAAAAACACATATTAAGCAACCAAACCCCAAAAATGAAAAATGCGCGCTAGCGCCCCCTACGAAAAAAAAAAAACAGACTGCTTGTAACTTCCGGTAGGAATGTCGTAGAGACATGAAACAAAATCCTCTATGTAGAACTGACCTAGACCTAAATTCCCCATCAGAAACTCCTATACCTAAAATCAACAGAAATTTTGCAAAACCCTTTCAAAGCAAAATTTTCGCAAAAAAACGCTATTTTTGCCTCTTTGAGCTGCAATTTCACCCCCTTAAAATGCTTCAAAACTCACCAAACTTGGAACACACATCAGAACTGGCAGAAATTGTGATCTAATGAAAAAAAAAAAAAAAAAATCTCAAAATTGTGCTCTAGCGCAATTTTTCAATAAAACACAGAAAAAACTGCTTCCAGGAAGAAACCACAGACAAAACTGCTTGTAACTTCGGGTAGGAATGCCGGAAAGACATGAAACAAAAACTTCTATGTAGTTCTCATTAAGACCTACATTTTAGTAATTGACAGCTAGCAGAAATAATCAACAGGAAGTTGGCAATTACCCCTTCAAAATAAAAGTTTTGTAAAAACCCGTCACCTTTTTCAAATCGAAACTCCTCCCAGTGCGTTTGTCGTTTCGGCTTCAAACTCGCACAGGAGAGAGATTGAACCCTTTTAAAAAAAGTGGTCGGACAAAGTTGTGATAAGTTCTAAGGTTTTGATTTTACGCGCCTTCAAAGAACCCCTGCGCAAATTTTCCCCAAAAATATCATTTTTACCTCTTTGAGCTGTAATTTGACCCCCTTAAAATGCTTCAAAACTCACCAAACTTGGCACACACATCAGGACTGGCAAAAATTGCGATCTAGTGAAAAAACCAAACCCCAAAACTCAAAATTGTGCTCTAGCGCCCCCTAGGAATACAACACAGACAATACCCTAATTTGACCCCCTTAACATGCTTCAAAACTCACCAAAGTTGACACACACGTCGGTACGGTGTCCCTCCCCAACATATTAAGCAACCAAACCCCAAAAATTAAAATTGCGCGCTAGCGCCCCCTAGCAAAAAACAAAAACAAACCGCTTGTAACTTCCGTCAGGAATGTCGTAGAGACATGAAACAAAAACCTCTGTGTAGGTCTGACTAAGACCTACATTTCCAATAAAAAATGTCTATACCCAAAATCAACAGAAATCTTGCAAAAACTCATTCAAAGCAAAATTTTCGCAAAAAAATGCTATTTTTGCCTCTTTGAGCTGCAATTTGACCCCCTTAAAATGCTTCAAAACTCACCAAACTTGGCACACACATCAGGACTGGCAGAAATTGCGATCTAGTGAAAAAACCAAACCTTAAAACTCAAAATTGCGCTCTATTGCAATTTTTGAAAAAAACACAGAAAAACTGCTCCTAGGAAGAGGAAACGGATAAAACTGCTTGTAACTTCTGGTAGGAACGTCGGACAGACATGAAACAAAAACCTCAATGTAGGTCTCACTTACACCTACATTTTGATGATTGGCATCTTTCAGTTGAAATCAACAGGAAGTTGGCAATTACCCCTTCAAAATAAAAGTTTTGTAAAAAGCCGTCAGCTTTTTCCAGAAAAAACTGCTTGTAACTTCTGTTAGGAATGTCGTAGAGACATGAAACAAAGACCTCTATGTAGGTCTGACTAAGATCGGGACTCGGGCTACGGCGGCGGCGGCGGCGGCCAACGGCGGACCCGACCAACGCTGCTTGCAGCTTTAATTATTATTATTCTTTCTTTATTCCGCACCGATACTCGCCTATGCGCTGTATTTTGACCCACTGACCATGCCTCAAAGCACACCAAATTTGACACACGCGTCGGTGAGGAGTTTCTTCCCAACATATTAGGGAGCCGAACCAGAAAAATCAAAATTGCGCTCTAGCGCCCCCTAGGAAAAGACAAAAAATGGATTGCTTGTAACTTCCGGTAGGAATGTCGTAGAGACATGAAACAAAATCCTCTATGTAGAACTGACCTAGACCTAAATTCCCCATCAGAAACTCCTATACCTAAAATCAACAGAAATTTTGCAAAACCCTTTCAAAGCAAAATTTTCGCCTAAAATGCTATTTTTGCCTCTTTGAGCTGTAATTTGACCCCCTTAAAATGCTTCAAAACTCACCAAACTTGGCAGACACATCAGGACTGGCAGAAATTGTGATCTAATGAAAAAAAAATTTTCTAAAACTCAAAATTGCGCTCTACAAAATTTTTGGAATGAAACACAGAAAAAACTGCTTCTAGGAAGAAAACACAGACAAAACTGCTTGTAACTTCCGGTAGGAATGTCGGAAAGACATGAAACAAAAACTTCTATGTAGGTCTTACTTAGACCTACATTTTAATAATTGACAGCTAGCAGAAAAAATCAACAGGAAGTTGGCAATTACCCCTTCAAAATAAAAGTTTTCGTGAAAACCCGTCACCTTTTTCAAATCAAAACTCCTCCCAGTGCGTTTGTCGTTTCGGCTTCAAACTCGCACAGGAGAGAGATTGAACCCTTTTAAAAAAAGTGGTCGGACAAAATTGTGATAAGTTCTAAGGTTTTGATTTTACGCGCGTTCAAAGAACCCCTGCGCAAATTTTCCTAAAAAATGTCATTTTTGCCTCTTTGAGCTGTAATTTGACCCCCTTAAAATGCTTCAAAACTCACCAAACTTGGCACACACATCAGGACTGGCAACAATTGCGAGCTGATGAAAAAACCAAACTCCAAAACTCAAAATTGTGCTCTAGCGCCCCCTAGGAATACAACACGGACAAACTGCTCCTAGGAAGAAAACAAAGACAAAACTGCTTGTAACTTCCGGTAGGAATGTCAGAGAGACATGAAACAAAAACCACTATGTAGGTCTGACTTAGACCTACATTTGAATAATTGACATACTTTGGCAAAAATCAACAGGAAGCTAGATATTTTCACTTCAATACAACAACTGCATTACTTTCACAATGCATTAAATAGTGGGACGAAGGCGTCTTAAGCCCTGAGGCTCGGGGACAGCAACCCAAGGCGCGCTCGCACCTTTGCACCCTAATTTGACCCCCTTAACATGCTTCAAAACTCACCAAAATTGACACACACATCGGTATGGAGCGGCAGACCAACTTATTAAGCAACCAAACCCCAAAAATTAAAATTGCAAGCTAGCGCCCCCTAGGAAGAGACAAAAAAGAGACTGCTTGTAACTTCCGTTAGGAATGTCGTAGAGACATGAAACGAAAACCTCTGTGTAGGTCTGACTAAGATCTACATTTCCAATTAAAAAGGTCTATACCCAAAATCAACAGAAATTTTGCAAAAACTCATTCAAAGCAACATTTACGCAAAAAATGCTATTTTTGCCTCTTTGAGCTGTAATTTGACCCCCTTAAAATGCTTCAAAACTCACCAAACTTGGCACACACATCAGGACTGGCAGAAATTGCGATCTAGTGAAAAAACCAAACCTTAAACCTCAAAATTGCGCTCTATTGCAATTTTTGAAAAAAACACAGAAAAACTGCTCCTAGGAAGAGGAAACGGATAAAACTGCTTGTAACTTCTGGTAGGAACGTCGGACAGACATGAAACAAAAACCTCTGTGTAGGTCTCACTTAGACCTACATTTTGATAGGTGGCATCTTCCAGTTAAAATCAACAGGAAGTTGGCAATTACCCCTTCAAAATAAAAGTTTTGTAAAAAGCCGTCACCTTTTTCCAGACAAAACTGCTTGTAACTTCTGTTAGGAATGTCGTAGAGACATGAAACAAAGACCTCTATGATGGTCTGACTAAGATCGGGACTCGGGACACGGCAGCGGCGGCGGCGGCCAACGGCGGACCCGACCAACGCTGCTTGCAGCTTTAATTAGGGTCCGCCCTGCCAGCAAAGGACATCCATGTCCTTTGCCATGGCAAGGACCCTATTGTATCTGTAGCGTTTTATTATTATTAGGGTCCGCCCTGCCAGCAAAGGACATCCATGTCCTTTGCCATGGCAAGGACCCTATTGTATCTGTAGCGTTTTATTATTAGGGTCCGCCCTGCAATGGCAAAGGACATCCATGTCCTTTGCCATGCAAGGACCCTATTGAATCTGCTGCGTTTTATTAGGGTCCGCCCTGCAATGGCAAAGGACATCCATGTCCTTTGCCATGCAAGGACCCTATTGAATCTGCTGCGTTTTATTATTAGGGTCCGCCCTGCAATGGCAAAGGACATCCATGTCCTTTGCCATGCAAGGACCCTATTGAATCTGCTGCGTTTTATTAGGGTCCGCCCTGCAATGGCAAAGGACATCCATGTCCTTTGCCATGCAAGGACCCTATTGAATCTGTAACGTTTCTTATTATTATTCTTTCTTTCTTTCTTTCTTTATTCCGCACCGTCGCGCCCCAACATCACCCCCTTAACATGCTTCAAAACTCACCAAAGTTGACACACACGTCGGTCTACCGTGACACCACAACGTATTAAGCAACCAAACCCCAAAAATCAAAAATGCGCTCTAGCGCCCCCTAGGAAAAAAAAAAAACAGACTGCTTGTAACTTCCGTTAGGAATGTCGTAGAGACATGAAACAAAAACCTCTGTGTAGGTCTGACTTAGACCTAAATTCCATAATTGTATCTTCTGGGGCCAAAATCAACAAAAAATTTTCAAAAACCCATTCAAAGCCAAATTTTCACAAAAAATTCAATTTTTGCCTCTTTGAGCTGTAATTTGCCCCCCTTAAAATGCTTCAAAACTCACCAAACTTGGCACACACATCAGGACTGGCAGAAATTGCGATCTAATGAAAAAAAAAAAAAAAAATACTCAAAATTGCGCTCTAGCGCAATTTTTCAATAAAACACAGAAAAAACTGCTTCCAGGAAGAAACCACAGACAAAACTGCTTGTAACTTCGGGTAGGAATGCCGGAAAGACATGAAACAAAAACTTCTATGTAGGTCTCATTAAGACCTACATTTTAGTAACTGACAGCTAGCAGAAATAATCAACAGGAAGTTGGCAATTACCCCTTCAAAATAAAAGTTTTGTAAAAACCCGTCACCTTTTTCAAATCGAAACTCCTCCCAGTGCGTTTGTCGTTTCGGCTTCAAACTCGCACAGGAGAGGGTTTGAACCCTTTTAAAAAAAGTGGTCGGACAAAGTTGTGATAAGTTCTAAGGTTTTGATTTTACGCGCCTTCAAAGAACCCCTACGCAAATTTTCCAAAAAAATATCATTTTTACCTCTTTGAGCTGTAAATTGACCCCCTTAAAATGCTTCAAAACTCACCAAACTTGGCACACACATCAGGACTGGCAGAAATTGCGATCTAGTGAAAAAAACAAACCCCAAAACTCAAAATTGTGCTCTAGCGCCCCCTAGGAATACAACACAGACAATACCCTAATTTGACCCCCTTAACATGCTTCTAAACTCACCAAAGTTGACACACACGTCGGTACGGTGTCCCTCCCCAACATATTAAGCAACCAAACCCCAAAAATGAAAATTGCGCGCTAGCGCCCCCTAGCAAAAAACAAAAACAAACCGCTTGTAACTTCCGTCAGGAATGTCGTAGAGACATGAAACAAAAACCTCTGTGTAGGTCTGACTTAGACCTACATTTCCAATAAAAAATGTCTATACCCAAAATCAACAGAAATCTTGCAAAAACTCATTCAAAGCAAAATTTTCGCAAAAAAATGCTATTTTTGCCTCTTTGAGCTGCAATTTGACCCCCTTAAAATGCTTCAAAACTCACCAAACTTGGCACACACATCAGGACTGGCAGAAATTGCGATCTAGTGAAAAAACCAAACCTTAAAACTGAAAATTGCGCTCTATTGCAATTTTTGAAAAAAACACAGAAAAACTGCTCCTAGGAAGAGGAAACGGATAAAACTGCTTGTAACTTCTGGTAGGAACGTCGGACAGACATGAAACAAAAACCTCTATGTAGGTCTCACTTAGACCTACATTTTGATAGGTGGCATCTTTCAGTTAAAATCAACAGGAAGTTGGCAATTACCCCTTCAAAATAAAAGTTTTGTAAAAAGCCGTCACCTTTTTCCAGACAAAACTGCTTGTAACTTCTGTTAGGAATGTGGTAGAGACATGAAACAAAGACCTCTATGTTGGTCTGACTAAGATCGGGACTCGGGACACGGCGGCGGCGGCGGCGGCCAACGGCGGACCCGACCAACGCTGCTTGCAGCTTTAATTATTATTATTATTATTTTTCCGCAACTTTGAACCCTAATTTGACCCACTGACCATGCTCCAAAACTCACCAAATTTGGCACACACATCGGTAAGGCTTGCCAAAAACACGTATTAAGCAACCAAACCCCAAAAATGAAAAATGCGCGCTAGCGCCCCCTACGAAAAAAAAAAAACAGACTGCTTGTAACTTCCGGTAGGAATGTCGTAGAGACATGAAACAAAATCCTCTATGTAGAACTGACCTAGACCTAAATTCCCCATCAGAAACTCCTATACCTAAAACCAACAGAAATTTTGCAAAACCCTTTCAAAGCAAAATTTTCGCCAAAAAACGCTATTTTTGCCTCTTTGAGCTGCAATTTGACCCCCTTAAAATGCTTCAAAACTCACCAAACTTGGCACACACATCAGGACTGGCAGAAATTGTGATCTAATGAAAAAAAAAAAAAAAAAATCTCAAAATTGTGCTCTAGCGCAATTTTTCAATAAAACACAGAAAAAACTGCTTCCAGGAAGAAACCACAGACAAAACTGCTTGTAACTTCGGGTAGGAATGCCGGAAAGACATGAAACAAAAACTTCTATGTAGGTCTCATTAAGACCTACATTTTAGTAATTGACAGCTAGCAGAAATAATCAACAGGAAGTTGGCAATTACCCCTTCAAAATAAAAGTTTTGTAAAAACACGTCACCTTTTTCAAATCGAAACTCCTCCCAGTGCGTTTGTCGTTTCGGCTTCAAACTCGCACAGGAGAGAGATTGGACCCTTTTAAAAAAAGTGGTCGGACAAAGTTGTGATAAATTTTATGGTTTTGATTTTATGCGCCTTCAAAGAACCCCTGCGCAAATTTCCCGAAAAAATGTCATTTTTGCCTATTTGAGCTGTAATTTGACCCCCTTAAAATGCTTCAAAACTCACCAAACTTGGCACACACATCAGGACTGGCAACAATTGCGACCTAGTGAAAAAACCAAACCCCAAAACTCAAAATTGTGCTCTAGCGCCCCCTAGGAATACAACACAGACAAACTACTCCTAGGAAGAAAACAAAGACAAAACTGCTTGTAACTTCCGGTAGGAATGTCGTAGAGACATGAAACAAAAACCACTATGTAGGTCTGACCTAGACCTACATTTGAATAATTAACATACTTTGGCAAAAATCAACAGGAAGCTTGATATTTTCACTTCAATACAACAACTGCATTACTTTCACAATGCATTAAATAGTGGCAGCAAGGCTTCTCCTGCCGTGGGGCTCGGGGACAGCAACCCAAGGCGCGCTCGCACATTCGCACCCTAATTTGACCCCCTTAACATGCTTCAAAACTCACCAAATTTGACACACACATCGGTATGGAGCGGCAGACCAACTTATTAAGCAACCAAACCCCAAAAATTAAAATTGCAAGCTAGCGCCCCATAGGAAGAGACAAAAAACAGACTGCTTGTAACTTCCGTTAGGAATGTCGTAGAGACATGAAACAAAAACCTCTGTGTAGGTCTGACTAAGACCTACATTTCCAATTAAAAAGGTCTATACCCAAAATCAACAGAAATTTAGCAAAAACTCATTCTAAGCAACATTTTCGCAAAAAACGCTATTTTTGCCTCTTTGAGCTTTAATGTGACCCCCTTAAAATGCTTCAAAACTCACCAAACTTGGCACACACATCAGGACTGGCAGAAATTGCGATCTAGTGAAAAAACCAAACCTTAAAACTCAAAATTGCGCTCTATTGCAATTTTTGAAAAAAACACAGAAAAACTGCTCCTAGGAAGAGGAAACGGATAAAACTGCTTGTAACTTCTGGTAGGAACGTCGGACTGACATGAAACAAAAACCTCTGTGTAGGTCTCACTTAGACATACATTTTGATAGGTGGCATCTGTCAGTTAAAATCAACAGGAAGTTGGCAATTACCCCTTCAAAATAAAAGTTTTGTAAAAAGCCGTCACCTTTTTCCAGACAAAACTGCTTGTAACTTCTGTTAGGAATGTCGTAGAGACATGAAACAAAGACCTCTATGTTGGTCTGACTAAGATCGGGACTCGGGACACGGCGGCGGCGGCGGCGGCCAACGGCGGACCCGACCAACGCTGCTTGCAGCTTTAATTATTATTATTCTTTCTTTCTTCCGCACCGATACTCGCATATGCGCTGTATTTTGACCCACTGACCATGCCTCAAAGCACACCAAAATTGACACACGCGTCGGTGAGGAGTTTCTCCCCAACATATTAGGGAGCCGAACCAGAAAAATCAAAATTGCGCTCTAGCGCCCCCTAGGAAAAGACAAAAAATGGATTGCTTGTAACTTCCGGTAGGAATGTCGTAGAGACATGAAACAAAATCCTCTATGTAGAACTGACCTAGACCTAAATTCCCCATCAGAAACTCCTATACCTAAAATCAACAGAAATTTTGCAAAACCCTTTCAAAGCAAAATTTTCGCCTAAAATGCTATTTTTGCCTCTTTGAGCTGTAATTTGACCCCCTTAAAATGCTTCAAAACTCACCAAACTTGGCAGACACATCGGGACTGGCAGAAATTGTGATCTAATGAAAAAAAAAATTTCTAAAACTCAAAATTGCGCTCTACAGAATTTTTGGAATGAAACACAGAAAAAACTGCTTCTAGGAAGAAAACACAGACAAAACTGCTTGTAACTTCCGGTAGGAATGTCGGAAAGACATGAAACAAAAACTTCTATGTAGGTCTTACTTAGACCTACATTTTCATAATTGACAGCTAGCAGAAAAAATCAACAGGAAGTTGGCAATTACCCCTTCAAAATAAAAGTTTTCGTGAAAACCCGTCACCTTTTTCAAATCAAAACTCCTCCCAGTGCGTTTGTCGTTTCGGCTTCAAACTCGCACAGGAGAGAGATTGAACCCTTTTAAAAAAAGTGGTCGGACAAAATTGTGATAAGTTTTCCGGTTTTGATTTTACGCGCGTTCAAAGAACCCCTGCGCAAATTTTCCTAAAAAATTTCATTTTTGCCTATTTGAGCTGTAATTTGACCCCCTTAAAATGCTTCAAAACTCACCAAACTTGGCACACACATCAGGACTGGCAACAATTGCGAGCTGAGGAAATAACCAAACTCCAAAACTCAAAAGTGTGCTCTAGCGCCCCCTAGGAATACAACACGGACAAACTACTCCTAGGAAGAAAACAAAGACAAAACTGCTTGTAACTTCCGGTAGGAATGTCAGAGAGACATGAAACAAAAACCACTATGTAGGTCTGACTTAGACCTACATTTGAATAATTGACATACTTTGGCAAAAATCAACAGGAAGCTAGATATTTTCACTTCAATACAACAACTGCATTACTTTCACAATGCATTAAATAGTGGGACGAAGGCGTCTTAAGCCCTGGGGCTCGGGGACAGCAACCCAAGGCGCACTCGCACCTTCGCACCCTAATTTGACCCCCTTAACATGCTTCAAAACTCACCAAAATTGACACACACATCGGTATGGAGCGGCAGACCAACTTATTAAGCAACCAAACCCCAAAAATTAAAATTGCAAGCTAGCGCCCCCTAGGAAGAGACAAAAAAGAGACTGCTTGTAACTTCCGTTAGGAATGTCGTAGAGACATGAAACGAAAACCTCTGTGTAGGTCTGACTAAGACCTACATTTCCAATTAAAAAGGTCTACACCAAAATCAACAGAAGTTTTGCTAAAACTCATTCAAAGCAACATTTTCGCAAAAAACGCTATTTTTGCCTCTTTGAGCTTTAATTTGACCCCCTTAGAATGCTTCAAAACTCACCAAACTTGGCACACACATCAGGACTGGCAGAAATTGCGATCTAGTGAAAAAACCAAACCTTAAACCTCAAAATTGCGCTCTATTGCAATTTTTGAAAAAAACACAGAAAAACTGCTCCTAGGAAGAGGAAACGGATAAAACTGCTTGTAACTTCTGGTAGGAACGTCGGACAGACATGAAACAAAAACCTCTGTGTAGGTCTCACTTAGACCTACATTTTGATAGGTGGCATCTTTCAGTTAAAATCAACAGGAAGTTGGCAATTACCCCTTCAAAATAAAAGTTTTGTAAAAAGCCGTCACCTTTTTCCAGACAAAACTGCTTGTAACTTCTGTTAGGAATGTCGTAGAGACATGAAACAAAGACCTCTATGTTGGTCTGACTAAGATCGGGACTCGGGACACGGCGGCGGCGGCCAACGGCGGACCCGACCAACGCTGCTTGCAGCTTTAATTATTATTATTATTATTGTTTATTCCGCTCCTTCGCACCCCAATTTCACCCCCTCAACATAATCCAAAACTCACCAAATTTGACACACACGTTGGTACGGTGGACCTTCCCAACTTATTAAGCACCCAAACCCCAAAAATGAAAATTGCGCACTAGCGCCCCCTAGGAAAAAAAAAAAACAGACTGCTTGTAACTTCCGTTAGGAATGTCGTAGAGACATGGAACAAAAACCTCTGTGTAGGTCTGACTTAGACCTACTTTTCCAATAAAAACCTCCTATACCTAAAATCAACAGAAATTTTGCAAAAACTCATTCAAAGCTAAATTTTCGCCAAAAAACGCTATTTTTGCCTCTTTGAGCTGCAATTTGACCCCCTTAAAATGCTTCAAAACTCACCAAACTTGGCACACACATCAGGACTGGCAGAAATTGTGATCTAATGAAAAAAAAAAAAAAAAAATCTCAAAATTGCGCTCTAGCGCAATTTTTCAATAAAACACAGAAAAAACTGCTTCCAGGAAGAAACCACAGACAAAACTGCTTGTAACTTCGGGTAGGAATGCCGGAAAGACATGAAACAAAAACTTCTATGTAGGTCTCATTAAGACCTACATTTTAGTAATTGACAGCTAGCTGAAATAATCAACAGGAAGTTGGCAATTACCCCTTCAAAATAAAAGTTTTGTAAAAACCCGTCACCTTTTTCAAATCGAAACTTCTCCCAGTGCGTTTGTCGTTTCGGCTTCAAACTCGCACAGGAGAGAGATTGAACCCTTTTAAAAAAAGTGGTCGGACAAATTTGTGATAAGTTCTAAGGTTTGGATTTTACGCACCTTCAAAGAACCCCTGCGCAAATTTTCCAAACACATATCATTTTTACCTCTTTGAGCTGTAATTTGACCCCCTTAAAATGCTTCAAAACTCACCAAACTTGGCAGACACATCAGGACTGGCAACAATTGCAAGCTGATGAAAAAACCAAACCCCAAAACTCAAAATTGTGCTCTAGCGCCCCCTAGGAATACAACACAGACAATACCCTAATTTGACCCCCTTAACATGCTTCAAAACTCACCAAAGTTGACACACACGTCGGTACGGTGTCCCTCCCCAACATATTAAGCAACCAAACCCCAAAAATGAAAATTGCGCGCTAGCGCCCCCTAGCAAAAAAACAAAAACAAACCGCTTGTAACTTCCGTCAGGAATGTCGTAGAGACATGAAACAAAAACCTCTGTGTAGGTCTGACTAAGACCTACATTTCCAATAAAAAATGTCTATACCCAAAATCAACAGAAATCTTACAAAAACTCATTCAAAGCAAAATTTTCGCCAAAAAATGCTATTTTTGCCTCTTTGAGCTGCAATTTGACCCCCTTAAAATGCTTCAAAACTCACCAAACTTGGCACACACATCAGGACTGGCAGAAATTGCGATCTAGTGAAAAAACCAAACCTGAAAACTCAAAATTGCGCTCTATTGCAATTTTTGAAAAAAACACAGAAAAACTGCTCCTAGGAAGAGGAAACGGATAAAACTGCTTGTAACTTCTGGTAGGAACGTCGGAAAGACATGAAACAAAAACTTCTATGTAGGTCTCACTT
Source organism: Nerophis ophidion (assembly GCF_033978795.1). Lineage (NCBI taxonomy): Eukaryota > Metazoa > Chordata > Actinopteri > Syngnathiformes > Syngnathidae > Nerophis > Nerophis ophidion. The sequence continues at coordinate 18,564,137 of NC_084613.1, read as the reverse complement.
AGACCTACATTTTGATAGGTGGCATCTTTCAGTTAAAATCAACAGGAAGTTGGCAATGACCCCTTCAAAATAAAAGTTTTGTAAAAAGCCGTCACCTTTTTCCAGACAAAACTGCTTGTAACTTCTGTTAAGAATGTCGTAGAGACATGAAACAAAGACCTCTATGTAGGTCTGACTAAGATCAGGACTCGGGACACGGCGGCGGCGGCGGCGGCCAACGGCGGACCCGACCAACGCTGCTTGCAGCTTTAATTATTGTTGATATTATATAATGGCACCCCCAATTATAATGAATGGAACTGTTTACAATATGTTAATTGCCTCATTTCTCAACGCATTTTAACATATAAACACATAAATAAATAAATAAATGGGTTGTACTTGTATAGCATGACATGCTATAGTGCTAACACGCTAGCTATTAGCATTTTTTTGTTTCTAATTTAAGCTATTTAACTTACCGTATTTCCTTGAATCGCCGCCGGGGCGCTAATTAATCTAAAACCTCTTCTCATTCTTGCGCTTACCAAAGGCATGCGGTAAAAGTAAGCATACGCTAATCATTTTAAAACCTCTTCTCAATTTAACACTTACCAAAAGTATGCAGTAAAAATTTGAGTCTGATGTAAGCTTGGACCTTAAATCCTACTGAATAGCTCTTAATCTTCTTCCTTTTATGTGATTTCAAATTACCGGTATTGAAATCAGCCTCCTCCGTTTTGAAAATGATGACAGGGGAAGTGTCACTCGTGACGTCACGAGTTTGACCAGGCGGTAATACTAAGCACGCGCTAATTATTTTGGGAAGCGAGTTTGACCCGGCAGTAATTCAAGGCAGGCGCATACTATATTTCTGGTCAGGCGATCATGTTTTATGCAAGCATTTTAGCATGTTTTGTATGTTTAAACATAACATTGTGGCTTTCAATACTTGGCGTCATCTTGGAAGCACGCTAACTTTTCGTTTGTCATCACGCTAACCTTTAATACTAGCATTTTAGCTGATTTTGTATGTTTGAACCTAAAACTCGAGGCTTTGAATAATTGACGTCATCTTAGAAGCATGCTACCTTTTCCTATGTCATCATGCTAACCTTTTATGCTAGCATTTTAACATATTTTGTATGTTTGAACCTAAAACTCGAGGCTTTGAATACTTGGCGTCATCTTAGAAGCATGTTAACTTTTCCTATGTCATCATGCTAACATTTTATGCTTGTATTTTAGCAAGTTATGTATGTTTAAATCTTAAAATCATGGCTTTCGATACTTGGCGTCATCTTAGAAGCACGCTAACTTTTCGTTTGTCATCATGCTAACCTTTTATACTAGCATTTTAGCTGATTTTATATGTTTGAACCTAAAACTCGAGACTTTTAATACTTGCCGTCATCTTAAAAGCACGCTAACTTTTACTACATTATCATGCTAACATTTTATGCTAGCATTTTAGCAAGTTATACATGTTTAAATCTTAAAATCATGGCTTTCGATACTTGGCGTCATCTTAGAAGCACGCTAACTTTTCGTTTGTCATCATGCTAACCTTCAATACTAGCATTTTAGCTGATTTTGTATGTTTGAACCTAAAACTCATGGCTTTGAATACTTGCCGTCATCTTAAAAGCACGCTAACTTTTCCTATGTCATCATGCTAATGTTTTATGCCAGTATTTTAGCAAGTTATGTATGTTTAAATCTTAAAATCATGGCTTTCGATACTTGGCGTCATCTTAGAAGCACGCTAACTTTTCGTTTGTCATCATGCTAACCTTTTATACTAGCATTTTAGCTGATTTTGTATGTTTGAACCTAAAACTCGAGGCTTTCAGTACTTGGCGTCATCTTAGAAGCATGCTAACCTTTCGTGTAACATCATGCTAACATTTAATGCGAGCATTTTAGCAAGTTATGTATGTTTAAATCTTAAAATCATGGCTTTCGATACATGCCGTCACCTTAGAAGCACGTTAACTTTTCCTATGTCATCATGCTAACCTTTTATGCTAGCATTTTAGCATATTTTGTATGTCTGAATCTTAAAATCATGGCTTTCGATACTTGGCGTCATCTTAGAAGCACGCTAACTTTTCGTATATCATCAAGCTAACATTTTATGCTAGCATTTTAGCAGTTATACATGTTTAAATCTTAAAGTCATGGCTTTCGATACTTGGCGTCATCTTAAAAGCACGCAGACTTTTCCTATGTCATCATACTAATGTTTTATGCTCGTATTTTAGCAAATTATGTATGTTTAAATCTTAAAATCATGGCTTTCAACACTTGGCGTCATCTTAGAAGCACGTTAACTTTTCCTATGTCATCATGCTAACCTTTTATACAAGCATTTTAGCTGATTTTGTATGTTTGAACCTAAAACTCAAGGCTTTCAGTACTTGGTGTCATCTTAGAAGCATGCTAACTTTTCATATAACATCATGCTAACATTTAATGCGAGCATTTTAGCAAGTTATGTATGTTTAAATCTTAAAGTCATGGCTTTCGATCCTTTCTGTCACCTTAGAAGAACGTTAACCTTTCCTATGTCATCATGCTAACCTTTTATGCTAGCATTTTAGCATATTTTGTTTGTTTGAACCTAAAATTCATGGCTTTGAATACTTGTCGTCATCATGCTAATGTTTTATGCTAGTATTTTAGCAAGTTATGCATGTTTAAATCTTAAAATCATGGCTTTCAATACTTGGCATCATCTTAGAAGCACGCAAACTTTTCCTGTCATCATGCTAACCTTTTATGCTAACATTTTAGCATATTTTGTATGTTTGAACCTAAAACTCGAGGTTTTGAATATTTGGCGTCATCTTAGAAGCACGCTAACTTTTACCATGTCATCATGCTAATGTTTTATGCTAGTATTTTAGCAAGTTATGTATGTTTGTATCTTAAAGTCATGGCTTTTGATACTTGGCATCATCTTAGAAGCGCGCTAACTTTACCTATGTCATAATGTTAATGTTTAATGCTAGCAATTTAGCATGTCATATCAGTTTAAATCTTTAAATCATGGGTTTTAACACTCGGCGCCATCATAAAAGTGCGCTAACTTTACCTGTGTCTTCATGCTAATGTTCACGGCACAAATAGCAGGCCCAGCAACATTTCTTTAGGAATTTTCTAGTATTATATAACACTGTTATTTTATTTTTTAATGATTTGTAATGAGATAGGAATATATCAGAATGCAATTATAGAATTGTGTATACAGTTGAATATGGTAATATTTGCTATGCAGATTGAAGTTTAGTAAGATAGTCCACATAAGAAAACATGAACGTTTATCAAAAGAGACAACTGCAACATTGGATTTAAATATTATTTTCCCTAATAGAAGAGGGATATAAATGAAATATACAATTGTATAAAATAATAAAATGGGGCTAGATGAATGATTGACAGCTGCCAAAGATCAAGAACCTTGATCAAATGAAAGAGTTTGACCTTACATTTTTAATGGAGTGGATCATCGCACGCAGCATCTTTGATGAAGAAAACGCTCTTTGATGGCGAGTTTCTGTGTCTAAAAGCTCGTTAAGTGATTACTGTAAAGTGGTAAATATTGACTCCACGCCTAAATTATTCAAACACTGATTTTAAACACATACACACACACACACACACACACACACACACACACACACACACACACACACATTTGTTTACTCCGACGCCAGCCTCCAGTCAACGGGTCAAGTTTGTGTGAGAGCACACATGCCAGAAAAGGATAAAGAATGCCAAGAAATCAAACGTTGTCTTTTTAGGGGCGGGAGGGTGGCTTGCAAAAACAAGTTCTGATTGGATGCGTTATTTCTCAACCAGCTATTGCAAGGAATTCAGGGATTTTACCATCTACGGTCCGTAATATCATCAAAAGGTTTAGAGGATCTGGAGAAATCACCCCACGTAAGCGGCAAGGCTGAGAACTAACATTGAATGCCCGTGACTTTCGATCCCTCAGGTGGTAGTACAACAAAAAGCGACATAATTGTGCAAAGGATATCACCACATGGGCTCAGGAACACTTCAGAAAACCACTGTCAGTAACTACAGTTTGTCGCTATACCTGTAAGTGCAAGTTAAAACTCTACTAGCAAACCCATTTATCAACAACACCCAGAAACGCCGCCGGCTTCGCTGGGCCAGAGCTCATCCAAGGTGGACTGATGCAAAGTGGAAAAGTGGTCTGCAGTCTGACAAGTCCACATTTTAAAATAGTTTTCGGAAACTGTGGACATCGTGTCCTCCGGTCCAAAGAGGAAAATAACCATCTAGATTGTTCTAGGCGCAAAGTTGAAAAGCCAGCATCTGTGATGGTATGGGGGTGTATTAGTGCCCAAGGCATGGGTAACTTACACATCTGGGAAGGGACCATTAATGCTGAAAGGTCCATACAGGTTTTGGAGCAACATTATGTTGACATCTGTCATGTCTTTGTGATCATGTTTTGTTTAGTTGTGTTAGATCACTTCAAGACTCCATTAGTTCCTGTTTTTTCACTCCATTGTTTGGTTTCCATGCCAACCCATTAGTTTTCACCTGTCCCCATGTTCCGCACCTGATTCATTTGAACTCACGCACCTGTTTTCAAGCACCACAGCACTATTTAAGCCTGTAGTTGCCAGGCAGTCAGCCTGTAGTTGCCAGGCAGTCAGCCTGGCGACATCACCGTCTATCACCTTCTACTCACCCTCGACACACCCTTGTTATCCATGCCAAGATCCATGTTCCTTTCTAGTTCCAAGTAAGATTTTCCTTAGTCATGCCATAGTGCAAGTTTTTTTGTTTTATGTCCATAGTTTTGCCTTAGTGCAAGTTTTTGTTTTCATAGCCAAGTTTTGAACCTCCGCTGAGAGCGCCTTTTGTTTGTACCTGTTTACAGTAAAATTAAAATATGTCTTTACCTTCACGCCGTGTCCGCTCCAATCGCTTTGCACCACAAGAAAGCAAACCACACCATAGTCCACGCCTTGACAACAACCAAGCAAGGATATCATGGACGCCCCTGCTTCGCAGTACAAGAGTGCTGGTACTAGACTGGCCTGCCTGTAGTCCAGACCTGTCTCCCATTGAAAATGTGTGGCGCATTATGAAGCCTAAAATACCACAACAGAGACCCCCAACTTGAGCTGTACATCAAGCAAGAATGGGAAATAATTTTACCTGAAAGCTTCAAAAATTGGTCTCCTTAGTTCCCAAACGTTTACTGAGTGTTGTTAAAAGGAAAGGCCATGTAACACAGTGGTAAAAATGCCCCTGTGACCACTTTTTTGCAACATGTTGCTGCCATTAAATTCCAAATGAATGATTAATGCTTAAAAAAAAATTTAGTTTCTCAGTTTGAACTATAAATATCTTGTCTTTGCAGACTATTCAATTGAATATAAAGGTTTTGCGCAATCTGCCAACTTCATTGGTTTTGGGTTTTGTTTATATACTCTATATACAAACCCCGTTTCCTTATGAGTTGGGAAAACTTTAGAATTTAATGCCAGCAACAAGTGACAAAGAAGTTGGGAAAGGTGGCAATAAATACTGATTAAGTTGAGGAATGCTCACCAAACACTTATTTGGAACATCCCACAGGTGGGCAATTTATTGGTAACAGGTGGGTGCCATGATTGGGTATAAAAGCATCTTCCATAAAATGCACAAACAAGGATGGGGCGAGGGTCACTAATTTATAAGCAAATTGTTGAACAGTTTTAGAACAACATTTCTCAACAAGCTATTGCAAGGAATTTAGGGATTTTACCATCTATGGTCCGTAAAATCATCAAAAGGTCCAGGGAATCTGGAGAAATCACTGCACGTAAGCGATGATATTAGGGACCTTTGAGCCCTCAGGCGGTACTGCATCAAAAACTGACATCAGTGTGTAAAGGACATCACCACATGGGCTCAGGAACACTTCAGAAAACCACCGTCAGTAACTACAGTTGGTTGCTACATCTGTAAGTGCAAGTTTAAGCTCTACAATGCAAAGCCAAACCCATTTATCAACAACATCAAGGAACGCCGCTGGCTTCGGTGGGTCTGAGCTCATCTAAGATGGACTGATGCAAAGTGTAAAAGTGTTCTTTGGTCTGACGAGTCCACATTTCAAATTATATTGGAAACAGAGGACGTGGTGTCCTCCAGAACAAAGAGGAAAAGAACCATCCGGATTGTTACAGGCACAAAGTTCAAAATCCAGCATCTGTGATGGTATGGGGGTGTATTAGTGCCCAAGGCATGGGTAAATTACACATCTGTGAATGCACCATTAATGCTGAAAGGTCCATACAGGTTTTGGAGCAACATATGTTGTCCTCCAAGCAACGTTATCATGGACGCCCCTGCTTATTTCAACAACACAATGCCAAGTACTTTCCTGGCCCGCCTTGAATCCAGACCTGTCTCCCATTCAAAATATGTGGCGCATTGTGAAGCGTAAAATACGACAGCGGAGACTCTGGACTGTTGAACGACTGAAGCTCTACATAAAACAAGAATGAGAAAGAATTCCACTTTCAAAGCTTCAACAATTAGTTTCCTCAGTTCCTAAACGTTTATTGAGTGTTGTTAAACGAAAGGTGATGTAACACAGTGGTGAACATGCCCTTTCCCAACTATTTTGGCACATGTTGCAGCCATGAAATTATAAGTTAATTATTATTTGCAAAAAAAAAAAGTTAATGAGTTTGAACATCAAATATGTTGTCTTTGTTGCATATTCAACTGAATATGGGTTGAAAAGGATTTGCAAATCACTGGGGATAGGTTGATTGGCAACACTAAAATTGGCCCTAGTGTGTGAATGTGAGTGTGAATGTTGTCTGTCTATCTGTGTTGGCCCTGCGATGAGGTGGCGACTTGTCCAGGGTGTACCCCGCCTTCCGCCCGATTGTAGCTGAGATAGGCGCCAGCGCCCCCCGCGACCCCGAAAGGGAATAAGCGGTAGAAAATGGATGGATGGATGTATTCCATTTATATTTACATCTAACACAATTTCCCAACTCATATGGAAACAGGGTTTGTATATGAATTTAAATATTTATATCTATATATTAATTATTTATATCTATATATTTATTAGGGCTGTGAATCTTTGGGTGTCCCACGATTCGATTCAATATCGATTCTTGGGGTCACAATTCGATTCAAAATCGATTTTTTTCCCCATTCAATAGGATTCTCTATTCATTCAATACATAGGATTTCAGCTGAAACTACCCCAGTCTGCTGACATGCTAGCAGAGTAGTAGATTTTTGTGAAAAGCTTTTATAGTTGTAAAGGACAATGTTTTATCAACTGATTGCAATAATGTAAATTTATTTTAACTATTAAACGAACCAAAAATATGACTTATTTTATCTTTGTGAAAATATTGGACACAGTGTGTTGTCAAGCTTATGAGATGAGATGCAAGTGTAAGCCACTGTGACACTATTGTTCTTTTTTAAAAATGATTTTAAATCAATCCCATCCATCAATCCATTTTCTACCGCTTATTCCCTTTCTGGGTCACGGAGGGCGCTGGCGCCTATCTCAGCTACAATCGGGAGGAAGGCAGGGTACACCCTGGACAAGTCGCCAGCTCATCGCAGGGCCAACACAGATAGACAGACAACGTTCACACTCACATTCACACACTAGGGCCAATTTAGTGTTGCCAATCAACCTATCCCCAATGTCTAATGATAATGTCGATGAGGGATTTTTAATCACTTCTATGTTTAAATTATAACTAATATTGATAATGTTGTTGATAGTATTCATTTTTGTTTCACTACTTTTGGTTTGTTCTGTGTCGTGTTTTTCCATCCATCCATCCATCTTCTTCCGCTCATCCGAGGTCGGGTCGCTGGGGCAACAGCCTAAACAGGGATGCCAAGACTTTCCTCTCCCTAGCCACTTCGTCTAGCTCTTCCCGGGGGATCCCGAGGCGTTCCCAAGCCAGCCGGGAGACATAGTCTTCCCAACGTGTCCTGGGTCCTTCCTGTGGCCTCCTACCTGTCGGACGTGCCCGAAACACCTCCCTAGGGAGGTGTTCGGCATCCTGACCAGATGCCCGATCCACCTCCTCTGGCTCCTCTCGATGTGGAGGAGCAGCGGCTTTACTTTGAGCTCCCCCCGGATGACAGAGCTTCTCACCCTATCTCTAAGGGAGAGCCCCGCCACCCGGCTGAGGAAACTCATTTCGGCCGCTTGTACCCGTGATCTTTTCCTTTCGGTCATGACCCAAAGTTCATGACCATAGGTGAGGATGGGAACGAAGATCGACCGGTAAATTGAGAGCTTTGCCTTCCGGCTCAGCTCCTTCTTCACCACAACGGATCGATACAGCGTCCGCATTACTGAAGACGCCGCACCGATCCGCCTGTCGATCTCACGATCCACCCTTCCCTCACTCGTGAACAAGACTCCGAGGTACGTGAACTCCTCCACTTGGGGCAAGGTCTCCTCCCCAACCCGGAGATGGCACTGCACCCTTTTCCGGGCGAGAACCATGGACTCGGACTTGGAGGTGCTGATTCTCATCCCGGTCGCTTCACACTCGCCTGCGAACCGATCCAGTGAGAGCTGAAAATCCCGGCCAGATGATGCCATCAGGACCACATCATCTGCAAAAAACAGAGACCTAATCCTGCGGCCACCAAACCGGAACCCCTCAACGCCTTGACTGCGCCTAGAAATTCTGTCCATAAAAGTTATGAACAGAATCGGTGACAAAGGGCAGCCTTGCAGAGTCCAACCCTCATTCGTATTTGTGTCCCCTCTCACATGCTCTGTTTATTGCAGTTCTGATTGTTGCTGGGTGAGGTTTGGTTTTGGAATTGGATTGCATTGTTATGGTATTGATGTGTATTGTTTTGATGGATTGATAAAACAAAAAAAATAAAATACATAAAAATAAATAAATGAAAAATCGATTTTAACAAAATGAGAATCAATTCTTAATCGCACAACGTGAGAATCGCGGTTCGAATTGGAATCGATTTGTTCCCACACCCCTAATATATAGATATATATATATACCTATATATATATATATCTATATATATATATATATATATATACCATATTTCCTTGAATTTCCGCCGGGCGCTAATTCATTTAAAACCTCTTCTCACCCCTGCGCTTACCAAAGGCATGCGGTAAAAGTAAGCATGCGCTAATTATTTTAAAACCTCTTCTCACTCCAGCACTTACCAAAGGTATGCAGTAAACATTTGAGTGTGATGTAAGCTCGGACCTTAAATCCTACTGAATAGCTCTTAATCTTCTTCCCTTTGTGCGATTTCAAATTACCGGTATTGAAATCAGCCTCCTCCGTTGTGAAAATGATGACAGGGGAAGTGTCACTCGTGACATCACGAGTTTGACCAGGCGGTAATACTAAGCATGCGCTAATTATTTTGGGAAGCGAGTTTGACCCGGCAGTAATTCAAGGCAGGCGCATACTATATATGCCCTGCGGCAATTCAAGGAGATACGGTATATATATATATATATATATATATATATATATATATATATATATATATATATATATTAGTGTGTCCTTCAGCAGTGACACTTTAGCCCGCACAAAGACAGCGACGCGGACGTCTTTGACAGGTTTTTCAAAAGAGAAAATTCCTTTTATGACGAGGCAAACAGTTGGTAGTGTTCTTTAACCGCAGAGAATGGTTGGCGCGGCAGCTATGCAGATAGTTAACCTTTTTTTATATAGTCTCACAATTGAGGCTTTCAAGGCCTTTCATGCGCCTAGTTCTTGCGGAGGGGGAAAAAAAAAAAAAAAAGTCATTTGACGTAGTGTATTCATATTTCAGCTCCAATCAACGTTTCCTGCGCGTGTATTTTCCCCCGTGAGATGGGACACTCCACTGTCATTTCCACCAACATTTTGTCTGCAAATGCAGTAATAGACACGTTCATCACATCAAAAGGGAGTCCATTTTCTTTTCAATCATGAATAGCGCCAACAATGAGGGGGCCATTACCGCCCGCCAAAGATGGCTCTGCCTCGTCGGCGCTCCGGAGGGGGAGATCGTGTCAGAGAGTTGATGGAGACAAATGGAAACGCCTCGCGCTCAGGTGAGCGTCCAATTTTTATCGTCGGGCGAATGTCATCTTTGTTTGGTAATCGCAGACACGTCCCGGGGTCCTTTCGTGCGACGTTTCTGCCACTTCATTACTTTTATTCTCTCGCATGTTTTTCTCTTATTTTCTCAATTGCCTGGCTCTGGTCGTCCAGTCTTGTGCAGGTCTACAATCACTTTGCTGAGGGGATCTGTATTTAATCAACGTGATGAGCGGAGATTGAATGAATGGTTTATTTTGAGCCATGCAAACAAAACAAGAGAATGACATAAAATACAAAAGAAATATATAGATACATTATTTTTACACCTACATTGAAAACATTACATGTGACTAATCTTTTGTAGATGTCAAGATTGGCTCAAAAGGGAGTGGGAAGAAGTAAACTTATTAGGTCCCACCCCCATACATATACAATATATATATATATATATATATATATATATATAATATATAATACAATAATATATATAATATAATTCAATTCAGTGGTTGCTGCTATATATTGTCCATATAAAATACATTTAAATTCACACACACTTACATATATACATATGTACACACACATATGTACACAACACACACATATATACACACACATATATATATATATATATACATATATATATATATACACACACATACATACACATAATCACATACATACACACATGCATGTACCCAAAATACACACACACACACACACACACAATTAGGAGCACTTTTTTCAATCAAATCCAATCCTAATTTCCCTCAATCTATTGTACAAGTTTTTTTTCACTGTAAAAAACTGGCCTTTCACAATTGACGTGTTTTTTTCTTTACACAATTGACAGTCAATTGACAATCAGCACCACTACAAGTCTTGACTGCAGTGTATAACCCAGGGGTCACCAACGCGGTGCCCGTAAGGACCAGATGTTCTAAAAATAGCTCAAATAGCAGCACCTACCAGTGAGCTGCCTATATTTTTTAAATCTTATTTATTTACTAGCAAGCTGGTCTCGCTTTACTGGACATTTTTAATTCTAAGAGAGACAAAACTCAAATAGAATTTGATAATCCAAGAAAATATTTTAAAGACTTGGTCTTCACTTGTTGAAATAAATTCTTTTTTTTTTTTACTTTGCTTCTTATAACTTTCAGAAAGACAATTTTAGAGAAAAAATACTGTTAGGATTTTTAAACACATACACCTTTTTACCTTTTAAATTCCTTCCTCTTCTTTCCTGACAATTTAAATCTATGTTCAAATATTATTTTTTTTTTATTGTAAAGAATGATAAATACATTTTAATTTAATTCTTCATTTTAGCTTCTGTTTTTTCGACAAAATAATATTTGTGAAATATTTCTTCAAACTTATTATGATTAAAATTAAAAAAAAAATTCGGACAAATCTAGAAAATCTGTAGAATCAAATTTAAATCGTATTTGAATTTCTTTTAAAATGTTTGTTCTGGAAAATCTAGAAGAAATAATGATTTGTCTTTGTTAGAAATATAGCTTGGTCCAATTTGTTATATATTCTAACAAAGTGCAGATTGAATTTTAACCTATTTAAAACATGTCATCAAAATTGTAAAATTAATCTTAATCAGGAAAAATCACTGATGTTCCAAAAATTATTTTTTTAATTTTTTCAAAAAGATTCAAATTAGCTAGTTTTCTCTTCATTTTTTTCGGTTGAATTTTGAATTTTAAAGAGTCGAAAGTGAAGATAAACTATGATTCAAAATAAAATGTTCTTTTTTTCGTGTTTTCTCCTCTTTTAAACCGTTCAATTAAGTGTTTTTCCCATCATTTATTCTCTACAAGAAACCTTCCGTAAAAGGAAAAAAAATGTACGACAGAATGACAGACAGAAATACCCATTTTTTTATATATATAGATTTATTTATTAAAGGTAAATTGAGCAAATTGGCTATTTCTGGCAATTTATTTAAGTGTGTATCAAACTGGTAGCCCTTCGCATTAATCAGTACCCAAGAAGTAGCTCTTGGTTCCCAAAAGGTTGGTGACCCCTGCTATAACCCAATAACTTAGTGGACATTTTTAATTAGTGATTTTTTTCCCCGTAGGAAGGGAGAGTGTTAGAATTTTGTCTCTCACACTTTGTGAAGCTTTTTCTCCGACGTCTTTACGAGCAAACAAGGTGTGGGCGAATAGTCGCAGGCAAACTACACACCAAGACTAAAAGGCATTTCACCTTTTACCTGCTTCTTACTTACCTTCTTTTGCCTTCATTTGACATACTTTTACTTTATTTCTAATTATTTTACCTGCTATTATTTACTTGTCTTCTTTAAATTCATTCTTACCTACTTTTTCACCTCCTTTAATCCACTTGTTTACTTACTTTGAGTAACTTCTTACCTTTTATCTATTCCTTACCTTCTTTTTACCTGTCTTACCCTTTTTTTTTTACCTCCTTGAACCTTGCCTCTACTTCTTACCAACTTCAACCTACGGATTACCTCCTTTTATCTATTTCTTACCCTTTTTTTTTTTTACCGTTTTTAACCTACTTTTAACCTTTTTTTAAAAACTTGCTTGACCTTATTATCTTCCTATTAATACCTCTTTACTAAATGTTTTACCTTCTATTGCCTATTGAATTTTTTTTAACCCTATTTTGACCCATTTACCTTTTATATAGGTCTCATCTTCTTTTACCTTTTTAATATTTCACCTACACTTTTTAACCTTCTTTTAACAACTTCTTACCTTATTTTATATTTTATGTACTTCTTACCTTGTTTAGCCTACTTTTTTGCCATCTTTTGTCAACGATTTACCTTCTTTGACATATTATTTTCTTTCTAATTTTCTCTGAACTATATCTTACCTTCTTTTTAATCTTGTTACCTTATGTTATCCTATTATTATTATCTTCTTACTTAATGTTTACCTCATTTTACTGTCTAATTACCTTTTTTCTTTATTTAACTTTAACTTTTTTTAACCCACACCTTACATTATTTTGCCTACCCCACAGTTTTTGAGGACCAGTCATAGACAATTTAGAGTGAAAAGCAAATTTTATTTTCACTCGCATACAAATCATTCTAACTTAGTTGCTTTCCCTGGCTTCGAGACTCTCCCGAAGGACGGTGTGGAGAAGACACAACAAACCCCTTTCTTATCTCTCATGGACACACACCTGTTGCTGACAGAGAGACACAGCGGGCTTACACACATCCACAAAAAAAATATACGCCACACATACCCCCACCCAACCCAACGCCCTCGACGCAAATCCCATAGGGGTGATGAATGGATGGTCAGCGCCTGAGATCTGTGACCTACCACCATGACCTTGAACTACCTTCCCTCTGTTGCTAGATATCTTGAGATGTATGTTACAATATGTATATGCGCTTAGCTATGGAGGTTTTTTTCCCACTCCAGACTGGGCCCCCTTAGGAGCCCAGTCTAGATTGTATTTTTTTACTCATCCCTCCCCAGCGTTTACCTTTTTCCCATCTTTTACGGGGCGCCTTATGGCGACCCATCAGCGTTCTTGTTCTATAACCATGTACACTGTTTGTTTGTCTAATCTTGAACAGGTTTGTGCTGAAAACAAAGTTTTGTTGTACTTGTGCAATGACAATAACGACCTATCCTATCCTATCCTATCCTATCCTATCCTATCCTATCCTAATTTTTATCTTATTTTACCTACTTCTAGTTTTAACATTTTATCTATCTTCGTCTTACTTTATTTGACCTACTTCTTACCTTATATTCCCACCGTCTTACCTACTTTTCAACCTTCTACTTATTTATTACCTCCTTTCTTTTAGCTGCCTTGTTACCTTATTTCCCCCATTTCTCACCCTTTTACCCACACCTTATTTCCCCTACTTCTCACCCTTTTACCCACACCTCACTTTCTTCTGCCTAATTCATACCTTATTTTACCTACTTCTTACTTAATTTTAACATTCTATTTATCTTCTTCTTACTTTATTTGACCTACTTCTTACCTTATTTCACACTTGCCAACCCTCCCGATTTTCTCTGGAGACTCCCGAATTTCAGTGCCCCTCCCGAAAATCTCCAAGGGCAACCATTCTCCCCAATTTCTCCCGATTTCATAGTCACATAAAGTATGTGGCTTTTACACACACACAAGTGAATGCAATGCATACTTGGTCAACAGCCACACAGGTCACACTGAGGGTGGCCGTATAAACAACTTTAACACTGCTACAAATATGCGCCACACTGTGAACCCACACCAAACAAGAATGACTAACACATTTTCGGAGAACATCCCCACCGTAATACAACATAAACACAACAGAACCCCTTGCAGCACTAACTCTTCCGGGACGCTACAATATACACCCCCACTACCAACAACCCCCCTGACCCCAATCTCCCAAATTCAAAGGTCTTATTTTCCCACCGTCTTAACTTCTTTTCAACCTTGTATATATTTATCACCTCCTTACTTTCGGTTACGTCCTTACTTACCTTGTTACCTTATTTCCCCTACTTCTCACCTTTTTACCCACACCTCACCTTCTTTTGCCCAATTCTTACCTTTTTTTTACATACTTCTTAGCTATTTTTAACATTCTATCTACCTTCTCTCCTTCGTTATTTGACCTACTTCTTACCTTCTTTTCAACGTTGTATTTATTTATTACCTCCTTACTTTTGGCTGCCTCGTTACCTTACTTACCTTCCTTCTCACCCTTTTACCCACACCTCCCCTTCTTTTGCGTAAATCTTACCTAATTTTAACAATTCGTCTATCTTCTCCTTCCTTTATTTGACCTACTTCTTACCTTCTTTTTAACTTCTTACGTCATGTTCCCACTGTCTTTTCAACCTTTTATTTATCAAATACTGTAAGCTTCGTCTACTTACAGTCTCACAGATTCCCGCTGGAAGCCAGTTGCGCAGAGTTGACTGGGTTTTTATTATGTTTTCCCAGCTCTCCAACAGACACGTTTGTCTTGACTTTTCAGTCGCTCCAGTCCTCCTCCTGCGCCTGCACCCGGCCGCTCACTGTTAAAGACAACAGATGATTAGATTAACACGTACCACCTGTGCAATCTTAATCATCTGCCAGCTGTGTCTCGATGTCAACGCATGCCACACCCGCCTCTGATGGCGCTCTGTTTTCAGCACCCTGGACAGAGGCGCTGACCTTTGCTCCTGCAAGGGCGCTGGTCACATTCCCTTTCCACAATTACCTTGTTACTTTTGGCTACCTTGTTACCTTATTTACCCTTTTTACTACTTTATTTCACCTACTTCTTTTTTTACCCACACCTCACCTTCTTTTTTACTTCCTTTTACTATTTCACCTACTTCTCTACCTTCTTTTTACAACTAATCTACTTCTTGCCTTCATTTAGCCTTCTTTTTCCTACTTGATCTTGTATTGATAATTTAGTCAGAAGGTATTTTTGTATATTTCTATGTTCATGAAGATATATATAATATTCTGGTTTTGGATTCACAATAAGAGAGAAAAGTGGCAAATGTTCTTCCTTACAGCCTTTCTCTTCTCTCAGTGCAACTCACAGCTCCATCAAATAAGACACGATGACTACATACCAGTCTTTCTTTGACCCTAATGAAATACTTAGCTCTACAAGTGTGATTCTTCATGTCCTCCTTTAACAACTGGCTGACTCCATGACACTGATCATGAAAACAAATTCAATTCTGCTGCCTCCCACAAATCCTCGGAGACGCTCACTTCAGTGTGTGTATGTGTGTGTGTGTGTGTGTGTGTGTGTGTGTGTGTGTGTCTAAATGAGAAGGCTTGCTGCAGCGGTCCGTTAATAGCGAAGGGGGTCCCAGAGGGGCAGCCGACATTATTAAGCCGGCGGAAGAACTGAGGTGTGGAAAAAATAAAACAACGTTAAATGATGCGGTTCTAAAATAAATAACTTCTAACCAAAATAATAATAAACGATAAATATTGCGGGTCAGTCAACAGACAGAAGCATTACTGCCACAAGTGGTGAAAAAGTGTATGACCGCAGCTGTATGGTTAAGAAACCCCGCTCTTGGAGACGCTAATAATAACTCATTGAAAAAACAGTCAAAAATGGTACTTTAAATAATATTTGAAATATCTTCCATTAATTGCAACTTAATGTAAAAAAAATTTTTTTAAATCTACTAATTACTAACCGTTCACGTCTCGAACTGCGGTGAAGATTGCCTTGTCTCTGCTTCGTCTGCGTGCTGTCGTCTTGTCTTCGTTGAGGTCCTTGAAGTCCTTGGCTGTTAGTGGGCTAAGACAAACAAAATATCTGCGGCAAGCAACCCGTCATATGCTGTGCGTGAAAACAAGGTTTGTCCTTGCACAGATAGAAACGTACAACTTGAACACAATAGCTAATAACTATTGCAACGGCCATAAAGCAGAAAAGTTGTGTGAAAACGGTTTGAGCTGCTCTTTTGTGGTTTTCCGTGAACTATGAGTGGGCGGGGCCAAGGTAAGTTCTGTTGTATGCGACATCTTTTATGTACAAAATGTGCTTTAGAATTAAAGTTTGATTGACGGATTCCAGCAATGGAATGAAATAGTTAAACATCGGTTTAAAAAAGTCAAAAGGCATACATTTGGGAGGGAATAAAAAGTGAACCGACAACAAGACTGTGGTCGCTCAAATTTTAATCAGCACATTTCATTAATTCATTCCTTTTTCCACAAGCCGGCTGCTTTGGCAGCACTTGTCACGCTCAAAAACTTCCTTTAGAAATACCATTCCAGACGTTGTTATTATTTTTTTTTTATAAACCCAGAAGTGTGTTATTGTTTACACCTTTTGAATGCGCTCAATGTTAAAGGACGCAATAGGAGACATAAAAGGTGCGCGTGGGGTGATTTCGAGGCCACCTCCTGCTGACACGCCCGCACGAAGGCATCGCGGTGCATTCAGGCAGCAACAAGAGACGTTTTTGAAAAAGTCCACCTGGAATTTGCCCAAGTGTTTCCTTTGAGTACTTGAAGGTCCAAAGTGCGCACCCCCAGCGTTGTGCTCCTTTCACTTTCTGCACAAATTACAATACTAACGATTTCTGTGCTTTTATGCTTCATGTTCTGTTCAAGTATGCCATGAACACCAGGAATTGTTGACCTTATTGTGACTAACAGCATGCAGGCGCTGCAGTGAGGGTCGTTTCATACGTTAAGAAAGGATTCAGGAGAGCATGAAGGCTGCGAGCGGCACTTAAGTGCAACTCTGGGTTCACGCGAGTCGGCGGATGCAGTCACGTTGTCTCACCATGCCACAGTCCACCGTCCACAGTCCAACATTTCAAGAATAGGTTAGGAAAGGTCCTTCCTTTGGGATATGAGGTTGAAAACCAGAGGATTGTTACAGAGGTAGCACAAATTAAGGATTCCAGGGTCCGAAATTTCAGGAATATCGCAGCATGCGGATGGAAGTTGTGACGGTATGATTTTTACCACCAGGGGGCGATCTTGGTTTCGATATGCTGACGTTAGCATGCTAACAATTAGAATGCGTCAAGGATAGTTATAAATGGCTAAAAAAGTTTGCATGTGGATGAGGATCTGAATGGGAAGTTTGGAAAGGTCCTTCCTTTGGGATCTGAGGTTGAAAACCAGATGATTGTTACAGAGGCAGCACAGATTAAGAAATCACTGTCCAAAATTTCCAGAATAATGGAGTATGCGGACGGAAGTTATGGCGGTATAATTTTCCACCACCAGGGGGTGATCTTGGTGTCGATACGCTGACGTTAGCATGCCAACAATTACAATGTGTCCAGGACATAGTTATAGTAGGTTAAAAAAGTTAGCATGTGGACGAGGATCTGAATGGGAGGTTTGGAAAAATCCTTCTTTTGAGATCTGAGGTTTAAAACTAGAGGATTGTTACAGAGGCAGCACAGATTAAGGAATCCACCGTCCAAAATTTTAGGAATATCGGAGCATGCGGACGGAAGTTATGACGGTATAAAATTCCACCACCAGGGGGCAATCTTGGTGTCGATATGCTGACGTTAGCATGCTAACAATTAGAATGCGTCAAGGACAGAGTTATAAATGGCTAAAAAAGTTTGCATGTGGATGAGGATCTGAAAGGGAAGTTTGGAAAGGTCCTTCCTTTGGGATCTGAGGTTGAAAACCAGATGATTGTTACAGAGGCAGCACAGATTAAGAAATCACTGTCCAAAATTTCCGGAATAATGGAGTATGTGGACGGAAGTTATGGCGGTATAATTTTCCACCACCAGGGGGTGATCTTGGTGTCGATACGCTGATGTTAGCATGCCAACAATTACAATGTGTCCAGGACATAGTTATAGTAGGTTAAAAAGTAGCATGTGGAGGAGGATCTGAACGGGAGGTTTGGAAAAATCCTTCTTTTGAGATCTGAGGTTTAAAACTATAGGATTCTTGCAGAGGCAGCACAGATTAAGGAATCCACCGTCCCAAATTTTAGGAATATCGGAGCATGCGGACGGAAGTTATGACGGTATAAAATTCCACCACCAGGGGGCGATCTTGGTGTCGATATGCTGACTTTAGCATGTCAACAATAAGAATGCGTCAAGCACAGAGTTATTAATGGCTAAAAAAGTTAGCATGTGGACGAGGATCTGAATGGGAGGTTTGGAAAAATCCTCCTTTTGAGATCTGATGTTTAAAACTAGAGGATTGTTACAGAGGCAGCACAGATTAAGGAATCCACCGTCCAAAATTTTAGGAATATTGGAGCATGCGGACGGAAGTTATGACGGTATAAAATTCCACCACCAGGGGGCGATCTTGGTGTCGATATGCTGACTTTAGCATGTCAACAATTAGAATGCGTCAAGCACAGAGTTATTAATGGCTAAAAAATTTAGCATGTGGACGAGGATCTGAATGGGAGGTTTGGAAAAATCGTTCTTTTGAGATCTGAGGTTTAAAACTAGAGGATTGTTACAGAGGCAGCACAGATTAAGGAATCCACCGTCCAAAATTTTAGGAATATCGGAGCATGCGGACGGAAGTTATGACGGTATAAAATTCCACCAGCAGGGGGCAATCTTGGTGTCGATATGCTGACGTTAGCATGCTAACAATTAGAATGCGTCAAGGACAGAGTTATAAATGGCTAAAAAAGTTTGCATGTGGATGAGGATCTGAAAGGGAAGTTTGGAAAGGTCCTTCCTTTGGGATCTGAGGTTTAAAACTAGAGGATTGTTACAGAGGCAGCACAGATTAAGGAATCCACCGTCCCAAATTTTAGGAATATCGGAGCATGCGGACGGAAGTTATGACGGTATAAAATTCCACCACCAGGGGCAATCTTGGTGTCGATATGCTGACGTTAGCATGTCAACAATTAGAATGTGTCAAGCACAGAGTTATTAATGGCTAAAAAGTTTGCATGTGGATGAGGATCTGAAAGGGAAGTTTGGAAAGGTCCTTCCTTTGGGATCTGAGGTTGAAAACCAGATGATTGTTACAGAGGCATCACAGATTAAGAAATCACTGTCCAAAATTTCCGGAATAATGGAGTATGCGGACGGAAGTTATGGCGGTATAATTTTCCACCACCAGGGGGTGATCTTGGTGTCGATACGCTGATGTTAGCATGCCAACAATTACAATGTGTCAAGGACAGAGTTATAGTTGGTTAAAAAAGTAGCATGTGGACGAGGATCTGAACGGGAGGTTTGGAAAAATCCTTCTTTTGAGATCTGAGGTTTAAAACTATAGGATTGTCACAGAGGCAGCACAGATTAAGGAATCCACCGTCCAAAATTTTAGGAATATCGGAGCATGCGGACGGAAGTTATGACGGTATAAAATTCCACCACCAGGGGGCGATCTTGGTGTCGATATGCTGACGTTAGCATGCCAACAATTAGAATGCGTCAAGCACAGAGTTATTAATGGCTAAAAAAGTTACCAAGTGGACGAGGATCCGAACGGAAGGTTTGGAAAGGTCCTTCCTTTGGGATCTGAGTTTTAAAACTAGAGGATTGTTACAGAGGCAGCACAGATTAAAGAATCCACCGTCCAAAATTTCAGGATTATCGGAGCATGCGGACGGAAGTTATGACAGTATAAAATTCCACCACCAGGGGGCGATCTTGGTGTAGATATGCTGACGTTAGCATGCCAACAATTACAATGTGTCAAGGACAGTTTTAATTGGCTAAAAAAGTTAGCATGTGTCAAGTACTAAGTTATATCACTGAGGGTGTAGAGTTAAAAAGTTAGCATGTGTCAATATCGGCTAAAAACACTTAAATTAAAAAGGCTGCCCCCTGTGTACCCATAAGGCATTGCTCTGGTCGCTTCTGGGGGTAATTCAATGTTTATTTTTCTTTATAAAGGTAGACCTGATTGTTTGGAACATCTACTTGCAAACAAGGTAAAATTGAGGAAAAAAAACATTTTAAAATCATGATTGCGGTAAGTATGCCGTTTTGTAGCTTTGTAGTATTTTTCAGACACATCAAACTCTTATTGGGAAGGAAGTACGCAGGCTGTGGTTTTATGAAACCAGGGGCAAATCACTTTACCTTTACAAACATCGATAGCAATGAATTTACATTTTACTTCTGAAAACCAAAGTACACATCTAATACAAATTACAGTAATCGTGTGAAAGAACACCCGAACTTCTATTTTTTTTATATCTATTTAGAATGAATACATGGCCACTCCCACTGGTGAATGAATGATAAGTGGACATGATATTCTCCCTACGCCAACTTCAGGAGAAATGCAGGGAACAACAGAAGCCCCTGTACATATCCTTCATTGACCTGACCAAGGCTTTCGACCTGGTTAGCAGAGAAGGGCTCTTCAGCATCCTACCCAAGATTGGATGCCCTCCAAAGCTCCATAGTCTCATTAGATCTTTCCATGACGACATGAAGGCAACCATCCAGTATGAGGGTAGCATATCCAACCCATTTCACATTAAGAGCGGAGTCAAACAAGGTTGCGTCCTTGCTCCTACCCTTTTCGGTATCTTCTTTGCCCTGCTCATCAAACATGCTTTTGGGACTGCAACAGAAGGGGTTTATCTACGTACAAGATCTGACGGCCGACTTTTCAACCTAGCCCGTCTTAAAGCAAGGACCAAAGCCCGTGAGACAACCATCCGGGACCTGCTCTTTGCGGATGATGCCGCCGTCATTTCGCACACTGAACCAGAACTCCAGTGCCTTATGGACAGATTCTCCCAGGCCTGCAAAGACTTTGGGCTTTCCATCAGCCTAAACAAGACCAATGTGCTGAGTCAGGAAGTGGACACTCCACCAGCCATCACAATTGATAAGCACCAACTCAAAATAGTACACCAATTTACTTACCTGGGATCCACCATCAGTGACAATCTGTCCCTTGATAGTGAGATCAACAAACGTATCGGCAAAGCTGCCACAACCCTAGGGCGCCTCACAACCCGCGTCTGGGAGAACCGGAAGCTGACAACTCCTACCAAGATGGCAGTGTACAACGCCTGCATTGTCAGCACTCTTCTCTACGGCAGCGAAACATGGACAACATACTCCAAACAGGAGCGCAAACTGAACACCTTCCACATGCGCTGCCTTCGCCGCATCCTCGGCATCCATTGGAGTGACAAGGTGACGAATGCCCAAGTCCTCCAACGCGCTGGTCTTCCTACCATGTTCACGCTGCTCAGACAACGCAGGCTGCGTTGGCTCGGCCACGTGTGCCGTATGGAGGATGGACGTATCCCAAAGGACATCCTGTATGGCGAACTTGCCTCTGGCAAGAGATCTGTTGGCCGGCCGAAACTGCGCTTCAAAGATATCTGCAAGCGGGACATGAAAGCCCTGGACATAAACACTGAACATTGGGAAGAAGTAGCGGCTGGCCGCAGCAAATGGCGCAGTGTCCTTCACAAACAGCTGAAGACTGGCGAGGAAAAGATCCATGCCACAGCCAATGAAAAAAGAACCAAGCGGAAGACAAGCACTCCTGCAGTTGCGCCTTCCAGCTACATCTGCAGTAAATGTGGCCGTGTTTGCCTCTCCCACATCGGACTCATCAGCCACAGCAGGCGTTGTCGCTGAGTTTAAACTTGACCTCTGGACTGGCGCAGTATCCATAGTCGTTACGACTGACGGAGGCCTTTGATTGGTGGTCGGTGGTGGGCGCAAATTGGCAGCCACGCTTCCGTCAGTTTACCCCAGGGCAGCTGTGGCTACAAATGTAGCTTACCGCCACTGACGTGTGAATGTGAGCGCTTTAGGTACAGTGGGGCAAAAAAGTATTTAGTCAGCCACCGATTGTGCAAGTTCTCCCACTTAAAATGATGACAGAGGTCTGTAATTTTCATCATAGGCACACTTCAACTGTGAGAGACAGAATGTGAAAAAAAATCCAGGAATTCACATTGTAGGAATTTTAAATAATGTATTTGTAAATTATGGTGGAAAATAAGTATTTGGTCAACCATTCAAAGCTCTCGCTGATGGAAGGATGTTTTGGCTCAAAATCTCACGATACATGGCCCCATTCATTCTTTCCTTAACACGGATCAATCGTCAGCAGAAAAACAGCCCCAAAGCATGATGTTTCCACCCCCATGCTTCACAGTAGGTATGGTGTTGTTGGGATGCAACTCAGTATTCTTCTTCCTCCAAACTCGACGAGTTGAGTTTATACCAAAAAGTTCTATTTTGGTTTCATCTGACCACATGACATTCTCCCAATCCTCTGCTGTATCATCCATGTATCCATTTTGGTATAAACTCAACTCGTCGTGTTTGGAGGAAGAAGAATACTGAGTTGCATCCCAAGAACACCATACCTACTGTGAAGCATGGGGGTAGAAACATCATGCTTTGGGGCTTTTTTTCTGCTAAGGGGACAGGACAATTGATCCGTGTCAAAGAAAGAATGAATGGGGCCATGTATCGTGAGATTTTGAGCCAAAACCTCTTTCCATCAGTGAGAGCTTTGAATGGTTGACCAAATACTTATTTCCCACCATAATTCACAAATAAATTCTTTAAAATTCCTACAATGTGAATTCCTTTTATTTTTCCCCCACATTCTGTCTCTCACAGTGGAAGTGTACCTATGATGAAAATTACAGACCTCTGTCATCATTTTAAGTGGGAGAACTTGCACAATCGGTGGCTGACTAAATACTTTCCAATGTATATATATCGCGTGTAATTTCTGATTTAAATGCATAAAAGACACAAAAAGTGTGTTAACGCCAACACTGGAACTGGCACCCAATTGTATTAAAAAAAGTGTTGATTTCGAATCGGGAATCGTTTTGAATCGAGAATTGAATCGTTACCCCCAAAGGTTCGAATGAAATCATGCGGTGGCTAAAGAGTCACAGCAAGAGTCACGAGCGTTCTTAAGTGAATTATCAAAAAAGTAATAGTGATATAAAAATTGTACAAAACGTAGTCTGCAACGCAGAAGCGTATTAGAAAAGATCCAGTAACAAACGTGTCCGCATCATTCAACTGAAAGTGTCATGAGCTTCATGAATTGTGACAAGGTGTTACCAAAACAAAATTATCACTCCACTTCAATCTAAAGACAGCATAGGTCAGTTAATAACAAATGAGTGTTTTTTATACATACCACTGTTATTTGTTTAACTGGCTTCACTTGATCAAAGCTTGTCTAACATTCCACACCACAAAATAATGGACGTATGTATGATTCCCGCTGATCAATGTTGGTAGAGGCTAATAATTACGGCTCCAATATCGGTACCTTATCGAACATGGAAAGGGTTGTATCACCTCTCTTCACGACAACAGTCCAGCAACAACAGTCACAAAAACAACTATAGGGCTTCATATATAACACTGTAAATATCTTCCTTCTATCCAAGTAAACGGAAAAAGCCGCTGCCTGACCAGGGCTCAGAAAATCTATAGAGACTCCTCCCACCCCAACCAAGGACTCTTTTCATTGCTGGACTCTAGAAAGAGGTTCTGCAGACTCTGCAACAGAACCTCTGTAACAGCTTCTTCCCTCAGGCCGTAATACTCTTGAACGCATCATAATAATTCCCTCACAGCGTCGCAGTTTATTGAAACAATAAATGTATGTCAACCCTGCTACCGGGTGTCGTGCATCCATGGTCCTGGCAACCCACACAGTAACGTTAGCTAATTTTGCAGCATGTGCATGCATGCGCTGCGATGAGGTGGCGACTTGTCAAGGGTGTACGACTCCTTCCGCCCGATTGTAGCTGAGATAGGCACCAGCGTCCCCCGGGAATAAGCGGTAGGAAATGGATGGATGGATGCATGCGTGCGTGCGTGTGTTACGGACAGCAAAGCCCTGTCTGTCTGAGAGAAAGACAAGCAGTATTGACCAACCGTTAACTACTAAGTTATTTCACTTTACCTTTTTCTATGTTGAAGCAGCAAAAAATGACATTATGTTAAATGAAGAGTTTCTGTCTCTGATAGTTGATATAATAATGTAAGTGCATCATAAAGCCTACATGAACTCCATAGTGTTCAGGGATGAATACTCTCTCCTATTGCTATTGTACTATTTTTTTCAGCTATAGTTACATTAATCATTAGTAATGTAGCAGCCTAGTTTTGAATGGCAGGGTCCCTGCTATCATAGGTTGATAAAAATATAACATTTACAAAATAAAAATAAACTACAGGTTTTCCAAATGCTGTAATAAATTAAGCATGATGAGCTGAGCATGTCAGCATTTGGCCCCACTTTTAACTCTTTTTTTTCAAGACGTAGTCATTATTTTGTCTTAGTAAGTCAATATTTACTAAGTCAAAATAATGACATACTTAGTATCTCAGGGAACTAGGAATGTTTTGTGCTTTGTTTTTACTTTACGGAAAAAATATGAAGATATATATATCGTATATTGCCATTCAGCATACGGAGCGGAAAACACAACGAAAAGTTGCAGGCATTTTCATGCACCGAAGCCAGCCTACTTCACCAGAGTCTGTAGTCTATTGCCCCCCCAGGCAGCGATGAGATGGAGACGTGATGGTGGCGACAGGCCAAATTACACTGTTCCCAAGACACACCAAGCCCCTTCCCCGTCCTTCCCTCTGGCGAGACACCCTCTTAACTAACAAATATTCTGGGGAACACCCTAAGAAAACTTTAACTAATTTGGATCTGTTTAATCGGTCCGCTCCCTGTATGATCAGCGACAGAGATTGGTCCGCATTGGCGGCAGTCGGACCCGTTTCCAGTGAGGGTTGGACTCCGCCAAGGCTGCCCTTTGTCACTGATTCTGTTCATAACTTTTATGGACAGAATTTCTAGGCGCTGTCAAGGCGTTGAGGGGTTCCGGTTTGGTGGCTGCAGGATTAGGTCTCTGATTTTTTCAGCTCATGCGGTCCTGAGGGCCTCACCTGTCCAAGATCTTCAGTCTCACTGGATCGGTTCGCAGCCCAGTGTGAAGAGACTGGGATGGGAATCAGCACCTCCAAGTCCGAGTCCATGGTTCTCTCCCGGAAAAGGGTGGAGTGCCATCTCCGGGTTGGGCAGGAGACCCTGCTCCAAGTGGAGGAGTTCAAGTACCTAGGAGTCTTGTTCACGAGTGAGGGAAGAGTGGATCGTGAGATCGACAGGCGGATCGGTGCGGCGTCTTCAGTAATGCGGACGCTGTATCGATCCGTTGTGGTGAAGAACGAGCTGAGCCAGAAGGGAAAACTCTCAATTTACCGATCGATATACGTTCCCATCCTCACCTATGGTCATGAGCTTTGGGTCATGACCGAAAGGATAAGATCACGGGTACAAGCGGCCGAAATGAGTTTCCCCCGCCGGGTGGCGGGGCTCTCCCTTAGAAATAGGGTGAGACACTCTGCCATCCGGGAGGAACTCAAAGTAAAGCCGCTGCTCCTCCACATCGAGAGGAGCCATATGAGGTGGGTCGGGCATCTGGTTAGGAAGCCACTCGAACGCCTCCCTAGGGGGGGTGTTTAGGGCACGTCCGACCGGTAGGAGGACACAGGGAAGACCCAGGACACATTGGGAAAACTCCCGGCTGGCCTGGGAACACCTCGGGATCCCCCCAGAGGAGCTGGATGAGGTGGCTGGGGAAAGGGAAGTTTGGACATCCCTGCTTAGGCTGCTGCCCCCGCAACCCGAACTCGGATGAGCAGAAGAAGATGGATGGATGGATCTGCTTAAGAAAGCGCCGTGTTGAGTAAAAGTCGGATGAATCAACAAAAACCTGGAAAGAACGTTAACTGTTGTGATTAAAGTCGTATTCTCCTTTGTTTCAATGGTTCCACTTCTTCCTCCGACTTTGGATCAAAGCGCTAGACAATGGCGAAGCGGTGTGTGTGTAATTGCAGTGTTAGGAAACTGAAGGTTGCACATTTTAGAAAGTATGAAAAAGGTTTTTATTTTTTTTATTTTTTTCCAGTAATGTGGAAACTCATGGTCAAAGACGCACAAGCCTGAAAAGAACCTGTTTAGTCGTGTTCCGATCTGACTTTCACAAAGACACGCAAGAGCATGTTTCATCACAAAGGCTTCTGAGCGCGCGTGCTCACACACACGCATACACACACACACACACACACACACACACACACACACACACACACACACACACACACACACACACACACACACACACACACACACACACACACACACACACACACACGCACACACACACACACACACACACACACACACACACACACACACACACACACACACTATTGCCCGGGGTGCAAAAGAAGCAGCTGACAAAGCGACAAGAAAAGACTGAATTGTCTCTCCAAGGAGAGGAACCAGTTCTTGTTTTCATCAGAGCAACAGCAGGAAAACTGAATGGTCACTTTCGCCTCGGTCGCACATTTTGACTTGAACGCAATGACACCCGGACGCCCCCTGGTGGCCATTGCTCGAAAAAAAAAACGTGAATGGGCGTGGGCAGCTGACCTGGAATGTTACGAATGAAATGAAGATGTCACTTCCACGCGCGGCATGAATGAACTGATGATCATATGGTTTGAATTCATATCCAAGAATTGTGAGAACAACTTTTTACCGTCAATATCGACTGCTGAGTTTCATTTTTTTATGTTTCCTGCTGGAGGTGTGCCTCTGGATTTTTTTCAATGAAAAAAATCTGCCTCCGGCTCCGAAAAGGTTGAAAAACTGTGATATAGATTACAAATCAACAACATTTTAACCGCGATTTATCGAAATGACAGTACTAGTATTTATGTGTACACAAATTTGTAAAGCTCAGTCGCCAGAATTTACTGTGGATTTTACGTCGAATTACTGTAATTAAAAAAAAAAATAATACCTCTATTTTTTTTTGCAAAATTTCTGGCAGTTTTTCACTGTAAAATCTATTGTTTTTATAGTGCATTCCCGTACATGGAAAAAAGGCACCACTTTAATTTTTACTGTAAATTCTCCTGACTTTTTGAGTATTTACAGTGTATAGGGCAATGTCAAATGTAACGTCTCCAACAACAATATCTCATTAATAATTTTGAGTGCTTACTGTATGCTCCACTACCTTAGCCGCAGACGTCACTGCAAAGATTTCACTTCAAAATACACCCGACAGGAATTAAGATAATAATCAGATAATGTTTTTAAAATGCTATTCCAGCCGGCACGTTAATACACTGACACACAACATCCGGATTCCCATCTTGCGTTGCTTCAAAACTACGGCAAGTAGTAATGTCCGAAAAACTTAAGAGCGACGAAGCAGAAGAACGAAGACGAGACAGTAATGGCGACGACGAGTAAGAAGAAGAAATAAGCTTGCAAGTCATCAGAGGGTGTTCAGCATGGTTAGAAAGAGAGTGACAGAGAATATAATGAAGATGGACAATAATAAAATAAATGTATATATATATATAGATAGAATTCACTGAAAATCAAGTATTTATTTTATCCATCCATCCATCTTCTTCCGCTTATCCGAGGTCGGGTCGCGGGGGCAACAACCTAAGCAGGGAAACCCAGACTTCCCTTTCCCCAGCCACTTCGTCTAGCTCTTCCCGGGGGATCCCGAGGCGTTCCCAGGCCAGCCGGGAGACATAGTCTTCCCAACGTGTCCTGGGTCTTCCCCGTGGCCTCCTACCGGTTGGACGTGCCCTAAACACCTCCCTAGGGAGGCGTTCGGGTGGCATCCTGACCAGATGCCCGAACCAACTCATCTGGCTCCTCTCAATGTGGAGGAGCAGCGGCTTTACTTTGAGTTCCTCCCGGATGGCAGAGCTTCTCACCCTATCTCTAAGGGAGAGCCCCGCCACCCGGCGGAGGAAACTCATTTCGGCCGCTTGTACCCGTGATCTTATCCTTTCGGTCATGACCCAAAGCTCATGACCATAGGTGAGGATGGGAACGTAGATCGACCGGTAAATTGAGAGCTTTGCCTTCCGGCTCAGTTCCTTCTTCACCACAACGGATCGGTACAACGTCAGCATTACTGAAGACGCCGCACTGATCCGCCTGTCGATCTAACGATCCACTCTTCCCTCACTCGTGAACAAGACTCCTAGGTACTTGAACTCCTCCACTTGGGGCAGGGTCTCCTCCCCAACCCGGAGATGGCATTCCACCCTTTTCCGGGCGAGAACCATGGACTCGGACTTGGAGGTGCTGATTCTCATTCCGGTCGCTTCACACTCGGCTGCAAACCGATCCAGTAAGAGCTGAAGATCCCGGTCAGATGAAGCCATCAGGACCACATCATCTGCAAAAAACAGAGACATAATCCTGCGGTCACCAAACTGGAACCCCTCAATGCCTTGACTGCGCCTAGAAATTCTGTCCATAAAAGTTATGAACAGAATCGGTGACAAAGGACAGCCTTGGCGGAGTCCGACTCTCACTGGAAATGTGTTCGACTTACTGCCGGCAATGCGGACCAAGCTCTGGCACTGATCGTACAGGGAGCGGACCGCCACAATAAGACAGTCCGATACCCCATACTCTCTGAGCACTCCCCACAGGACTTCCCGAGGGACATGGTCGAATGCCTTCTCCAAGTCCACAAAGCACATATTTATTATATATATATATATATATGAAATACTTGAATTTCAGTGAATTCTAGCAATAAATATACTCCTCCCCCTTAACCCTGCCCCAGGCCCCGCCCACCTCAACACCCCCCACCTCCCGAATTCGGAGGTCTCAAGGTTAGCAAGTATGTATGAAAGTTACCACAAAACTTTCTGTTCACATGAGGTCCCGGCGAGGAGACAAAAGCTGTCTTTGATCTTACCAAGCAAAATGCCTGTAAAACTCCACTGTGAACGATGGGAAGCGACATGAAGGTGTCGCTTTCTTTGATCTATTGTAGTCCACAGGAAAATCTTGTCTTGACCCGAGATCGACAAAGCGGAGAGGAAGCAGGACCTGATGCAAGCGCCAGGCATCTTTTCTTTGAACTATTTTGTGACCGAGGTCAACGGCTGTTTACGACCCCCTCTACCCTTAAAAACAGCTGTTGCCATGTAATCGGTAAAAGTCCGAATAAAAGGAGGCGTGCAATCCTTTCGTCAGAGCGTGGGACGACATTGTAGTGAATTATATTTATATAGCAAGATGGCGGCGCCCGGACGGGCTGCGACACTGCGGTGCTCTTGCTAAAGATGGAACATTTGGCGGAAATGCCGGACAGTTCTGCATACTTCATGGCTGGCTCGCATCGTGGTCACTCCGTGATCACGTACGACCGCCAGACACTTCTGGATATGGACATATTGGGCCGTTTTGGACTGATAGACGCGGGCGTGCTAAACATGCTAACTAGCATGGGGATACATCGGCGGCTACATCCAGCGGCCTGTGAAGCAGGGGAGTCTAGTAGCAGCGGGGGCCGTCTACGGAGCAGACGCCAGCGGTGTGATCGGAAACGCGGATGTCGAGCGGGGCTAAAAACAAAGCAGAAGGCTAATCCCCACAGAACACCACTTCCCTCCACCCTGAAGACGGATTTAGATGGAAAATGCGAGACTACTGGTCTGGGTAAGGAGTCTGTTAAATTAGAACAAGTTTTTTCTGCTTTGAGTGTTTCAGAGTTGGACATGTGTTTTACTGAGGTGGCTAACTATGATGCGTGCAGTTTATCAAAGCAACAAACAAACAATCGGAAAATCCCCGTTACTGAGGAGGCTAACTATGATGCGTGCAGTTTATCAAAGCAACAAACAAACAATCGGAACATCCCCGTTACTGAGGTGGCTAACCATGATGCGTGCAGTTTATCAAAGCAACAATCAAACAATCGGAACATTCCCGTCGTATCAATTCCTAGATATGGTCGTAATTATACTGAATGCACTGGGCATAATAAACACAACATTATTAATATTGCTACTACGGATAATTTGATCAAAAATTCCCTAAAACAGCCCACTACCTATAATGTAGGTTTTTTAAACATAAGATCATTGTCTCCCAAAACGTTGTTAGTTAATGATATTATCAGAGACAACAATCTTAACGTCATCGGTCTCAGCGAAACCTGGCTTAAACCAAACGACTTTTTTGCGCTAAATGAGGCATGTCCTCCTAACTTTACACATGCGCATATTGCCCGTCCGCTTAAAAGGGGTGGGGGGGTCGCACTAATATACAACGAAAACTTTAACCTTAGTCCTAACATAAATAATAAATATAAATCGTTTGAGGTGCTTACTATGAGGTCTGTCACACCGCTGCCTCTACACCTGGCTGTTATCTACCGCCCCCCAGGGCCCTGTTCGGACTTTATCAATGAATTCTCAGAGTTCGTTGCTGATCTAGTGACACACGCCGATAATATAATCATAATGGGGGACTTTAATATCCACATGAATACCCCATCGGACCCACCGTGCGTAGCGCTCCAGAGTATAATTGATAGCTGTGGTCTCACACAAATAATAAATGAACCCACGCATCGCAACGGTAATACGATAGACCTAGTGCTTGTCAAGGGGATCACCGCTTCCAAAGTTACGATACTCCCGTATACTAAAGTATTGTCCGATCATTACCTTATAAAATTCGAGGTTCAGACGCATGTTCGTCAAACTAATAATAATAATAACTGCTATAGCAGCCGCAACATTAATACGGCCACAACGACAACTCTTGCTGACCTACTGCCCTCGGTAATGGCACCATTCCCAAAGTATGTGGGCTCTAT
The DNA here is from genome assembly GCF_033978795.1 of Nerophis ophidion. NCBI lineage: Eukaryota > Metazoa > Chordata > Actinopteri > Syngnathiformes > Syngnathidae > Nerophis > Nerophis ophidion. The sequence continues at coordinate 18,532,883 of NC_084613.1, read as the reverse complement.
TGATAACCTCACTAACAATTTTAACGACGCCCTGCGCGAAACCATTGATAACATAGCACCGCTAAAGTTAAAAAAGGCTCCAAAAAAGCGCACCCCGTGGTTTACAGAAGAAACTAGAGCTCAGAAATTATTATGCAGAAAGCTGGAACGCAAATGGCGCACGACTAAACTTGAGGTGCACCATCAAGCATTTAGTGATGGTTTAATAACTTATAAACGCATGCTTACCTTAGCTAAAGCTAATTATTACTCAAATCTCATCCACCGTAATAAAAACGATCCTAAATTTTTGTTTAGTACGGTAGCATCGCTAACCCAACAAGGGACTCCTTCCAGTAGCTCCACCCACTCAGCTGATGACTTTATGCAATTCTTTAGTAAGAAAATTGAAGTCATTAGAAAGGAGATTAAAGACAATGCGTCCCAGCTACAACGGGGTTCTATTAACACTGACACGATTGTATATACGGCGGATACTGCCCTCCAAAATAGTTTCTCTCGTTTTGAGGAAATAACATTAGAGGAATTGTTACAACGTGTAAATGGAATAAAACAAACAACATGTTTACTTGACCCTCTTCCTGGGAAACTGATCAAGGAGCTCTTTGTATTATTAGGTCCATCAGTGCTAAATATTATAAACTTATCACTTTCCTCGGGCACTGTTCCCCTAGCATTCAAAAAAGCGGTTATTCATCCTCTCCTTAAAAGACCTAACCTCGATCCTGACCTCATGGTAAACTACCGACCGGTGTCTCACCTTCCCTTCATTTCAAAAATCCTCGAAAAAATTGTTGCGGAGCAGTTAAATGAACACTTAGCGTCTAACAATCTATGTGAAACCTTTCAATCCGGTTTCAGGGCAAATCACTCGACGGAGACAGCCCTCGCAAAAATGACTAATGATCTATTGCTAACGATGGATTCTGATGCGTCATCTATGTTGCTGCTCCTCGATCTTAGCGCTGCTTTCGATACCGTCGATCATAATATTTTATTAGAACGTATCAAAACACGAATCGGTATGTCAGACTTAGCCCTGTCTTGGTTTAACTCTTATCTTACTGATAGGATGCAGTGTGTCTCCCATAACAATGTGACCTCGGACTACGTTAAGGTAACGTGTGGAGTTCCCCAGGGTTCGGTCCTTGGCCCTGCACTCTTCAGCATCTACATGCTGCCGCTAGGTGACATCATACGCAAATACGGTGTTAGCTTTCACTGTTATGCTGATGACACCCAACTCTACATGCCCCTAAAGCTGACCAACACGCCGGATTGTAGTCAGCTGGAGGCGTGTCTTAATGAAATTAAACAATGGATGTCCGCTAACTTTTTGCAACTCAACGCCAAAAAAACGGAAATGCTGATTATCGGTCCTGCTAGACACCGAACTCTATTTAATAATACAACTCTAACATTTGACAACCAAACAATTAAACAAGGCGACACGGTAAAGAATCTGGGTATTATCTTCGACCCAACTCTCTCCTTTGAGGCACACATTAAAAGCGTTACTAAAACGGCCTTCTTTCATCTCCGTAATATCGCTAAAATTCGCTCCATTCTGTCCACTAAAGACGCTGAGATCATTATCCATGCGTTTGTTACGTCTCGCCTCGACTACTGTAACGTATTATTTTCGGGTCTCCCCATGTCTAGCATTAAAAGATTACAGTTGGTACAAAATGCGGCTGCTAGACTTTTGACAAGAACAAGAAAGTTTGATCACATTACGCCTGTACTGGCTCACCTGCACTGGCTTCCTGTGCACTTAAGATGTGACTTTAAGGTTTTACTACTTACGTATAAAATACTACACGGTCTAGCTCCATCCTATCTTGCCGATTGTATTGTACCATATGTCCCGGCAAGAAATCTGCGTTCAAAGGACTCCGGCTTGTTAGTGATTCCCAAAGCCCAAAAAAAGTCTGCGGGCTATAGAGCGTTTTCCGTTCAGGCTCCAGTACTCTGGCATGCCCTCCCGGTAACAGTTCGAGATGCCACCTCAGTAGAAGCATTTAAGTCTCACCTTAAAACTCATTTGTATACCGTAGCCTTTAAATAGACTCCCTTTTTAGACCAGTTGATCTGCTGTTTCTTTTCTTTTTCTTCTATGTCCCACTCTCCCTTGTGGAGGGGGTCCGGTCCGATCCGGTGGCCATGTACTGCTTGCCTGTGTATCGGCTGGGGACATCTCTGCGCTGCTGATCCGCCTCCGCTTGGGATGGTTTCCTGGTGGCTCCGCTGTGAACGGGACTCTCTCTGCTGAGTTGGACCCGCTTTGGACTGAACTCTTGCGACTGTGTTGGATCCATTGTGGATTGAACTTTCACAGTATCATGTTAGACCCGCTCGACATCCATTGCTTTCCTCCTCTCTAAGGTTCTCATAGTCATTATTGTCACCGACGTCCCACTGGGTGTGAGTTTTCCTTGCCCTTATGTGGGCCTACCGAGGATGTCGTGGTGGTTTGTGCAGCCCTTTGAGACACTAGTGATTTAGGGCTATATAAGTAAACATTGATTGATTGATTGATTGATTTTCCTCGCTTTACATAGTGAAACCCAATATCTAAGTTGCAATTAAACCAGTGTGGGTGACACTGCGAGCAGGTGGGTAAAGTGTCTTTCCCAAGGACACAACGGCATTGACTAGGATGGCGGAATCAGGGATCGAACCTGCAACCCTCAAGTCGCTGGCACGGCCGCTCTACCAACCGAGCTATACCGACCCGTACAAGAGTCCAGGTGTACGCGCTCTCTTCACTGAGCTAAATTGAATCCTGTCCCTGTTTAATTCCTTGCTTCTTGTCAGTTTAATAGATGTCATCCGTGTTTGAACCGTGACAAAGAGGCTGGCGTTATTTCTTTATTGGGAATTTAATTCAACAAACAGTCCAGACATTTCGCCGTCTTTATTTCTTGGCTAAAATCAAACATGAGATATTTCCATGAGTAAAAGTAACAATACATGTTGAGCTGCAGGAAAACTTACAATCCTATTTTACTGAGAGCAGTTGTACTGAATGCGACAAATAAAATAAATATGACACAAGAGGACATCCTTAAAATCAATAGAGTTCTTGTGCCTTGAAGGTTGTGTTCGGACCGAAAGTGTAAAATAATGTGTATCTGACCCTTTAAATACGTAAGGTAAAATCATAAAAATGGCGTAATGTTTATAGTTCTGTAAAATGGTCAACTTATAAAATCGGCAGGGATCAAATATGTATTGATTATACTCTAAATTAGGGCTGAGCGATAAAACGATATCAATATATATCGCTAAAGAGACGTAATCGATACTAATAAAAAGATGTGTTGGATAAAAAGTTGGATGAATTTAATTTCTTCTACGTCGGAAGAAAAACCGGAAGTTGCGAATCAAGATCGGTTGTATGAACAAAAGGCAGCTGCTCTCTGGTAACCGAGCAACGCAGGAAGTGATCACTGGTCAGTTGGAGTGAGACGATAACAGACAATCAGGTAGCAGTATCAACTATCAAGTTTGGTTGCACCACCTTGTTGTGTAGCGGTTGATTCTTTGCATAGAGTGAGAAGAGAAATATGAGAAATGTCCCATTGATTCCAGGAAATCCCAGGAAAATCTGGAATTTTGGTAAAGGGAAAACATGTATTGCGTTCAATATATCGGAAGAGTAGTGTGAAGGGATGGTTGGAAGGTCGGAAGTGGGTAAAAAAGGGCGGAAGAATTGTAGAACTATGAATGGGAATTTCCTGGACATTTGGGAATTTCGGGAAATGCGGGATTTAAAAAAAATATATTGATACTCGCAGAATTGTCCTGAATGATATGAATGGGTTGTTGTTGGAATTTTTGGAATCGGTTAAAAAGTGTTGACGTAGTAACAGTTTGAAATGAGAATGGATATTTCGGGAATTCCTGGAATTTTGGGAAAACCGGGAATTAAAAAAAAAAACATTAATACTAGGACAATTGTCCTGGATGATATGAATGTGTTGCTGTTGGAACTTTTGGAATCGGTTGAAAGGTGTTGACGGAGTAACAGTTTGAATTGAGAATGGGTATTTCGGGAATTCCTGGAATTTTGTGAAAACCGGGAATTTTTAAAAATATTGAGAATAGCAGAATTTTCCTCAATGGTATGAATGGGTTGCTGTTGGAATTTTTGGAATCGGTTGAAAAGTGTTGACGGAATTCCTGGATTTTCGGTAAAACTGGGAATCTTTTTAAATATTGATACTGGCACAATTGTCCTGGATGATATGAATGGGTTACTGTTGGAAGTTTTGGAATTGGTTGAAAAGTGTTGACGTAGTAACAGTTTGAAATTTCGGATATTCCTGGAATTTCGGGAAAACTGGGAATTAAAAAAATTAATTGATACTAGCACAATTGTCCTGGACGATATGAATGTGTTGCTGATATAATTTTTGGAATGGGTTAAAAAGTGTTGACGTAGTAACAGTTGGAATTGATAATGTGTATTTTGGGAATTCCGGGAATATTGGGAATTTTTGAAAATATTGATACTAGCACAATTGTCCTGGGTGATATGAATGGGTTACTGTTGGAATTTTTGGAATTGTTTGAAAAGTGTTGACGTAGTAACAGTTTCAAATTTTGGGAATTCCTGGAATTTCGGGGAAACTGGGAATTAAAAACAAAAAATTGATACTAGCACAATTGTCCTGGATGATATGAATGGGTTACTGTTGGAATTTGTGGATTTTTTTGAAAAGTGTTGCCTTTGTAAGAGTTTGAAATTTCGGGAATTCCTGGACTTTCGGTAAAACTGGGAATTAAAAAAAAACAAAACATTGATACGAGCACAATTTTCCTGGATGATATAAATGGGTTGCTGTCGGAATTTTGGGATTTTTTTGAAAAGTGTTGACGTAGTAACAGTTTGAAATTTCGGGAATTCCTGGACTTTCGGGAAAACTGGGAATAAAAAAAAAACTGATTCTAGCACAAGTGTCCTGGATGATATGAATGGGTTGCTGTTGGAATTTTTGGAATGGGTTGAAAAGTGTTGACGTAGTAACAGTTGGAATTGAGGATGGGTATTTCGGGAATTCCCGGAATTTGGGGAAAATCCGGAATTTTTGAAAATATTAATACTAGTACAATTGTCCTGGATGGTATGAATGGGTTGCTGTTGGAATTTTCGGAATGGGTTGAAAAGTGTTGATGTAGTAACAGTTGGAATTGAGAATGGGTATTTCGGGAATTCCTGGAATTTGGGGAAAATCGGGGAAAAAAAGGGGCATTTGTTGTCCCAACTAAGAGGAATGTTTTGAAGGTGGAATGGTCAAAAACGGTTGAAAACATGTGGACTGTGAAAACCTTTCAGGTGAAAATAGGTCTTTGCAAAACCGGGAATTCTGGGAATTCCTGGAAATTTTTGGGACTGGGAAAATGGTAGTTTGATAGTCCAAGGTGAATGGAGTGGGTGGATGGTGGACAACCAGGAATTCTGGGTAATCCGCAGTATCTCTAAAACATTTTTCAAAGGGGCAGCTCACGATTCCCGATTAAGCCGAACGTTTTGATACTCGAACGGTTCCGATCAGAATAACAACAAACAGATGATTGCCTGGAGCTGTGCTTACCCTTTAGAGCACAGCTGTAACTAAACCTGCAGAAAATAGTTCTCCATGCTTACGTTTTCTCACTATTTCCTTACACTTTATTAAAAATTTCTTACATATTCCTTATTTTTGTCACGTTTGTAAATCTGATTTCATGTTTGATCATGTTTTGTTTTGTGTTCTGGAGTCTTGTTCTGTTTTTTCACTTCCTGGTTTGTTTTTGTTACCATGACAACTCATTGCTTTTCACCTTGCCCTCCTAGTCACTCCCATGCCCTCAGTCCCGCACCTGTTCCTAATTATTCACAGCCCCTATTTAAGTCAATTTCTTTCTGTCCATCAGTCTGGGAACATTAACTTTCATTGCCTTACATACCTCATGCCATGCTTTTCGATTCATCCACGCCAAGTAAGTTTTTGTTTGTATTTATGTCTTTGATAGTATCTTTTGTTTGTTTGTAGATAGTATTGCCATTGTGCTGTTTTTGTTTTAAGTATAGATTTTTATCCGCCACAGAGGGCGTCCTTGGTTTGCCTTTTTTTTTTGTATTTCGAATATTAATAAAAACAAACATGCACCTTAATTCACGCCTGGCTCGTCCTGTAATCCCGCTGCGTCGAAGGAGCACACACAATCCATGTCCTAGCTTGACAATTTTTGCACCTTATTTTAAGAAGTTATTGTTAAGTGTTGACTATTTTGTTTAAATTGTTTCCCATGCTCGTGTTGACGTTTCCTTTCTGCCTTGTTAGCTGAGGGGATTATGATCAAATTGGAATAAAAATGTTTACATTTAATATATTTTCTCCTGCTCCTTATTTTCCATAGGTCATAGAAAGTATCAATAATTATTGATATCGTGATACAGTTTTCGGCCGTATCGTCCGGCGCTGCGCCACACACATACTGTACAAAGATGATGCAGTCCATAATGTACACGTGTTGCAGCGGTCCAGTCAAAGCGGCGTTGGCTGCTCATTAGTCGTCACGATGTGGCACTTTAGTGTCCGTCGCTTCACACGAAGCTCTCCTCCATGTTGGAACACAGCAGGAAGGAATCCACCAGCCGCGGTTTGATCAGCTGCTGATGGTCAGACACCTCGATGCTGTCTGGGCACCCTGCTGCCAGCCTCCTCAAGGCCGCCTACACACACACACACACACACACACACACACACACACACACGCACACACGCACACACACACACGCACAATATCACATGTATTGCTTTTGACTGACCAACACGTTAATAACCAACGTGTTCCTGGAGTTGTGTCAAAAGCAGCGTTTATAAAAATGGGTCACTTTGGTATTCGTCACCGTTTTTTCCTTCCTATAAACATATTAATATTGCCGTTTTTTTAACCCAATAATATCAGAATGGAATGCCATGTACATTCATATACACATACTGTTCATACACAAGTACATATACATACATACACTCAAGCACATAATCACGTTTCATCAAACATATATCAACGTTGTTGCCCTAGGGCATGGGTGTCAAACTCAAATTTGGCCCGCCATGTAATTTCATTTGTCCGCATTCAACGCTAATTCTCATACTTGCCAACCCTCCTGATTTTTACAGGAGAATCCCGAATTTCAGTGTCCCCCGCCCTTGAAAATCTCCCGGGGCAACCATTCTCCCGAATTTCCACCCGGACAACAATATTGGGGGCATGCCTTAAAGATACTGCTTTTAGCATCCTCTACAACCTGTCGTCACGTCCGCTTTTCCTCCATTCGAACAGCGTGCCGGCCCAGTCACGTAATATCCGCGGCTTCTACACACACACAAGTGAATGCAATGCATACTTGGTCAACAGCCATACAGGTCACACTGAGGGTGGCCGTATAAACAACTTTAACATTGTTACACCACACTGTGAACCCACACCAAACAAGATTAACAAACACATTTCGGGGGAACATCCGCACCGTAACACAACATAAACACAACAGAACAAATACCCAGAACCACTTGCAGCATTAACTCTTCCGGGACGCTACAATATACACCCCCGCTACCAACAAAACTGGATTTTGCATGTCACTATAAAGTTATATAAGCTTTGCTTGTTCAATATCTAATGCAAAACTTGTTTGGGTCCCTATTAAAAGGTTAAGTTGTTCAACTTTGGCCCGCGGCTTAGTTCAATTTAGAATTTTGGCCCACTCTGTATTTGAGTTTGACACCCCTGCACTAGGGTAAACTGGGTAACACATGGCATACTGACAAAGCTTAACCCAGTGGTTCTCAAACTTTTTTTGTCATCCCCCACTTTGGACAAGGTGGAGTTTTCAAGCCCCACCGGACCCCATCGCCCAACTGAACCTTAATGCCAAGCTTAACAATTTCAAATTTATTGAACATTAAGTAACATCAAGTTGAAAACATTCAAACTCAATAACATAAAAGAACATTAAGTTCAATAATAAATAAAATAACTGTGCAGCTGTGGTATAACTTGCATCAAGTTCAATAATAAACAAAATAACGTGCATCAAGTTCAATAATAAATAAAATAAAAATGTTATAACTTGCATCAAGTTCAATAATAAATCAGAAAAAGTGTTATAACTTGCATCAAGTTCAATAATAAATCAAATAACTTGCATCAGGTTCAATGATAAATAAATTAAAAGTGCCACTTTTTCGTGTTTTGATCAAATTTACCGCGCTCACAACATCTGTTAAAACCTCATTGAGTTCGAGGCTGAGCTGCCTTGACGCGAGTGCTTCCCGGTGAATGACGCAGTGTGTCCAATGCGCATTTGGCGCAACCCTCTTTATTAGAGCCTGCAGCCCGTTTCTTGACCCTGCCATGCTCTGTGCGCCATCAGAGCAAAAGCCCACACAGTTTTCCCATTCAAGGTCGTGTTTTTTGAGGAAACTGTCCATTATCTTGAACAGCTCATCAGCAGTGTCACTATTTTTTATGTATTTGCAAAACAGCAAATCCTGGCACAGTGACTCGCCATTTACAAAGCGGACGTATGCGGTAAACAGGCAGTCTTTATTGCTGTCAGTAGCTTCGTCCACTTATAAAGCAAAACGACTTTCTTTTAATTTGTCTACGAGTTGTTCCTCAAGATCACTTGCAATGTCGCATATACGTCTCGCAACTGTGTCGTTTGACAGTGGGAAAGCTTTTAATTTTGCTGCGCTTGTCTCGTCTAGCATGACTGACACCGTGTGTCTATTGCAGCGGGGAGAATCAGCTGCTCAGCAATTGTGTGTGCTTTTTTGCATTGTACAATTCTGTATGCAACTCTATATAAAGCCAATTTATCCATTTTGTGTAATTGTGGTCCACACAATAGCCTGCTACCCATCCGTGCGAAAGTATGTTCCGCTTAGCTCCGCCCCCATTAGTTACTTTTGCGTCTGTCAAACTTTCGCTCCTACCTAGAAATTTAAAGCCTACAGGAAAAATAAGTAATTTACATTAATTTATATAGCGGATTTCGTAGACAGAATCACAAAGTTTGTATAAAAAATGGGGTTGTAAAAAAAAAAATCTAAGAATACAATAAAAATAAAAATAAATTTAAAGTAAAATTTCCTCCCGTTCCTCACGCCCCACCTGTCATGTCTCTATTCCCCACCAGTGGGGCGCGCCCCACACTTTGAGAAACGCTGGCTTAACCTATTGTTACTATAACAATCTACAAGATTAATATAGGTAGCCTCTCTCTCTTCCCCTCCATCTTTCGGTATTCCTTTTTTTTTTCTAGTTATCATTTTGTATACGTATTGTTGCATTTGAACAACTGTATTGTTGATAATAGAGGTAAACTATTGGTATTGTTCATAATCAATAGATCTTTTTCTATTGGTATTTGTATTGCTCCAGTTGCAGTTAAAAATGCTCATTGTCATTACTATATTATTATTTATTTCACTAACTGCTTCTTTGCTATCACTCTTACGATCATATTTGTACATATCGTATGTGCTGCTTTTGTTCTATTGTGGTTGTTGTTTTTGTTGTGTTTGCTGTTGTTGTTTTTGTCTCTCTGTCTGATCCCCCTCCTGTCCCATCAATTTTCCCCTTTGTCTTCCTTTTTTTCTCTTTCTATCCCCTCCTGCTCCGGCCCGGCTGCACCAAATGATAATATAAATACATTTAATAAAGTCAAATTAAAATAAGGCACCAAGGGAAGTATCCTACACTTCTCTTTTGTAAAGTAAATCTGAACAGCCGATATGGGCATCTACATCAACCATATGATTTGCCTGAGAAGCTGGACAGGACAAAAAAAAAAGAAGTAGGAAAAAAAACAGATTAACTTAACGCTCAACAAGCAGAATGGTGTGAAAATGATTATATTCATCATATTTAAACAGACTTATACTGTACTAATAAAACAGGTATTTCAGGGGTGTCCAAATTGCGGTCCGGGGGCCATTTGTGGCCCGCAGCTAATTGTTTACCACCCCGCCACACATTCTGCAATATTGATAGTATTGCAAAAATTTAAAAAAACATTTAAAACAAGTGGAATGAGGTGAAATCTGATGAGGAAAAAGTGGCAATGATGACACAAAGCTGCCATGCAGGGAGTTGTTGTTCCCCCCCCCCCCCCCCCATTTTGTCTTTATTTTCTTTTTTTTTCCATTACTCAAAAAAAAAAGGACAAAAAAAAAATCGATGTTATAATGAATTATTACATAAAAATTATCACTTTAAAATGTTTTATGTGGAAAAAATATTGCATATGTTGTGTGGTTGTATATAAACTGTATGTATGTATACTGTATATACACACTTATACATATACACATATACATATTAACATGTATATATAATGAATTAATTACTTGATTACTAAAATGATAGCTATCTAGTCCTAATATATATATATATATATATATATATATATATATATATATATATGGTGTTGGCCCTGCGATGAGGTGGCGACTTGTCCAGGGTGTACCCCGCCTTCCGCCCGATTGTAGCTGAGATAGGCGCCAGCGCCCCCCGCGACCCCGAAAGGGAATAAGCGGTAGAAAATGGATGGATGGATATATATATATATATATATATATATATATACACACACACAGTAGATATATACTTGTATATATATATATATATATATATATATATATATATATATATATATATTAAGGCATTCCCCCAATATATATATATATATATATATATATATATATATATATATACAGTGTATATAAATATATTTAGGGACGGCGTGGCGCAGTGGGAGAGTGGCCGTGCGCAACCCGAGGGTCACTGGTTCAAATCCCACCTAGAACCAACCTCGTCACGTCCGTTGAGTCCTGAGCAAGATACTTCACCATTGCTACTGATGGGTGGCGCCTTGCATGGCAGCTCCCTCCATCAGTGTGTGAATGTTTGTGTGAATGGGTAAATGTGGAAGTAGTGTCAAAGCGCTTTGAGTACCTTGAAGGTAGAAAAGCGCTATACAAGTACAACCCATTTATCATTTATATATATTTGTGTGTATATAAATATGTATATATATATATATATATTGCAGCTATTATATGTATATATATACATATATACTTGTATACATATAAACATACATATATATATATATTTACATACATATATATTAGGGCTGTGAATCTTTGGGTGTCCCACGATTCGATTTAATATCGATTCTTGGGTTCGCGATTCGATAATATATCGATTTCTTCAATTCGATTCGATTCTCGATTCAAAAACGATATTTTTCCAATTCCAAACGATTCTGTATTCATTCAATACATAGGATTTCAGCAGGATCTACGCCAGTTTGCTGACATGCTAGCAGAGTAGTAGATTTTTTTTATTTAAAAAAGGTTTTAGAATTGTAAAGGACAATGTTTTATCAACTGATTGCAATAATGTAAATTTGTTTTAACTATTAAATGAACCAAAAATATGACTTATTTTATCTTTGTGAAAACATTGGACACAGTGTGTTGTCAAGCTTATGAGATGCAAGTGTAAGCCACTGTGACACTATTGTTCTATTTTTTTATTTTTATAAATGTCTAATGATAATGTCAATGAGGGATTTTTTGTCACTGCTCTGCTGAAATTATAACTAATATTGATACTGTTGTTGATAATATTCATTTTTGTTTCACTACTTTTGGTTTGTTCTGTGTCGTGTTTGTGTCTCCTCTCAATTGCTCTGTTTATTGCAGTTCTGAGTGTTGCTGGGTCAGGTTTGGTTTGGGAATTGGATTGCATTGTTATGGTATTGCTGTGTAATGGTTTGTTGCAGTGGTCCCCAAGCACCGATTGGTACCGGGCCGCAGAAGAACTTTGTATTAAAAAAAAAAAAAAAATTGTTTTTATTTTTATCAAATCAACATAAAAAACACAATATACACTTACAATTAGTGCAAATACCACAAAAACCTCCCTTTTTCATGACAAAAACGTCCCTTTTTTATGACATGGAAGAAAAAAAAAAAATTTGACCAGTTTTCATTAGATTTATCAAACCAACATCTCTAATTGAATTAATATATTTATCATTGCAGCCCTAATGAATGTATACCATCCAGTTTTTATTCAAACATCACCTCCTCAGTAGCATTATTGAATTACAAGATGGATGTGAAAGAAATTCCATATGATATTAGCAAAATGGATTATTTACAAGTAAAATATTGTTCATTTTTGTACATTTGCCCAATTAAATACATACTAAAATAAACATGTTGTAGTATGAATATAATATTGTGCTGCATATCCCAAACTGTATTGTTTATAGTTTTTTTTAATGATTATTTTTATGTGATCATGCAACATGTTGGGTGGCCCCAGACGCCCCCTTGCAGCTTCGACTGTGAAAAACCAGTTTACTCCACTGTAAAAAAGCTCTTTATTAAATTGATCTTTACCTGTTTCATCTTTTTAGTCAAAAACAGTGTTTAATGTTAAAAAAATACATCCAAAATAAATAGGTTTTAAAATATGAAAATAAAGACTGTGTTTTATGTTTAATAACGATCAATTAATTGCGATTCACTTTGCACAAAATATTTTTACATAAAAAAACACACACCAAAAAAAAAGAATAAAATTTATTTTAAAATATTAAAAAAAGGAGTGTATTTTGTGTTGAATAAAAATAAATTGAATGAAGTTCACATCACACTAAACTAAACATTTTTAAATACATACAAAATAAATACAATAAAACAAGTTATAAAATATGAAAAAGACTGTATTTTATGTTGAATAATGATTTGTAGAAAGAGGTTCACTTTACACATTTTTAAACAATACACTTAAAATAAATTCAAACAAAATACATTTTAAGAAATAAAATTAAGGACTTTGTTTTATTTTAAATAACAATAAACTGGATAAGTTTCACATTGCACAAAAATACAATTAATTCAATTTTTTAATGTATCAAAAATAAATGGAAAAAAATACATTAAAACATATGAGAATAAAGACTATATTTTATGTTTAAAAAACGATTAATTGAAAGAGATGCCCCTTATGCCAAACAACAATTTTTGGAAGTTTTTAAGAAATACACTAAATATAAATAGATCGGAATACATTTTTTTTATATGAAAATAAGAACTATATTTTATGTTAAGTTACAATAAATGAGATTCACGTTGCACAAAAATGTTAGATAAATACAATAAAATAGATGAGAACATACAAAAACAAAGACTGTAATTTATGTATTAAAAATGTGAGTATAATAGAAAAATGTATGTATTATAGAATAAAACAAGACATAAAATATTAAAAATAAAATTTATTTTTTGTTTAATAACGATTAGTAGACAGAAGTTCACTTTAAACATTTGATGTTTTAAACAATACACTTAAAATAAACAGTCCAAAATACATTTTAAAATATGAAATTAAGGACTTTGTTTTATTTTAAAGAACAAAAAAAACTGAATAAGTTTCACATTGCACAAAAATACAATTAATTATATTTTTTAATATATTAAAAAGAAATACAAAAAAATACATTACAACATATGAAAATAAAGACTATATTTTATGTTTAAAATGATTAATTGAAAGCTAAAATACTATTTTTGGAAGTTTTTAAGAAATACACCAAAAATAAATAGATCAAAATACATTTTTTAATATGAAAATAAGAACTATATTTTATGTCAAGTCACAATAAATGAGGTTCACGTTGCACAAAATTTTTTTGATAAATACAATAAAATAGATGAGACCATACGGAAATAAAAAATGTAATTTATGTATTAAAAATGTATGTATTATAGAATAAAACAAGTTATAAATTATTAAAAGGACCAAATTTTTTGATTAATAACGATTAGTAGAAAGAAGTTCACTTTACACATTTGATGTTTTAAACAATACACTTAACATAAATAGTACAAATTACATTTTAAAATATGGAATTAAGGACTTTGTTTTATTTTAAAGAACAAAAAACTGAATAAGTTTCACATCGCACAAAAATACAATACATTTTTCTTTTTTTAATATATTGCGCAACATATAATTTTTGGGAAGTTTTTAAGAAATACACTAAGAATATATACATCAAAATACATTTTTAAATATGAAAACAAGAAGTGTATTTTATGTTAAGTAACAATAAATGAGGTTCACATCGCACAAACATTAAAGATAAATAAAATAAAACACATGAGAACTTATGAAAATAAAGACTGTAATTTATGTATTAAAAAAACTATGATATCAGAAAATTTTAAAAGGTTTGTGTTGGCATTGATAATGTTTGATAAATCAGCAATTCAAAAAACACCGTATTTACTTACTTGAAAAAAGCGCTATATAATTCCATCTATCCATCCATTTTCTACCACTTGTCCCTAATCCATTGGTATTTTTTTTTCATCATTGTTACTTATGTACTTGTTAAAAAGTTGGTTTTCTGCAAAACACAAATGGTAAAGAATCTCACGAAATAAAACACAAAGGTAGTTTTATACTGCTGACCACAAATACACACACACACACACACACACACACACACACACACACACACACACACACAGAGTTGTACTTACCAGGCAGGCGACCAAGACAGAGTCGCTGTTATTCCTCTCAGTGGGGGAACGACACAACTCGATAAGACGAGGGACGGCTGGAGGCGGCGGAGGGAAAGATGACTTAGTATTCAAAGGGTCAGACACAATTAACATGTAATTAACATGTTAATTGTATTTAGAAAATTAACTACATGTATGTGACACCATCTTTAGCATTCTCAATTTTACAGAATCCATCACATCTTCCCAACAGTAGATGTATTGTTATTAGTGTACCTAAAGAAGTGGACAGTAAGTACCCTAAGAGTACTTGGCCTGTGTCTCAATGAGTGCACTTAATTGTTCTGAGTGTATAAATGCCTTCCTGTGGACAATATATAAGTACGCGCTCAAAATAGCTAGTGTGCACCGCTGACTCGTGTCTCAAATTAATGTTTTCCGTCAGTACTCGTATATGAGTACACTATTCACTGGGTTCTGAACCTTTTTCCTCCGCTTTGAACCCTGTGGCTTATAAACGGTGCGGCTGATTTATGGATTTTTCTTCGCTGACTGCCATAATGCAAATAATTTCAATCCAAAACAGGCAACGACACTAAATGGGTTACTGTTTGTGCTATGACGCCATCTTGTGGACGAGTTGGTTCACTGCAGGTGCTGCTTTGTCCTTCTGTTTAGACTGAGTTTCAACCGGAAGTCCAGATGCCATTTTGACTACTAGCCGTCCATAACCTTTCTACTCTCTTCAATCAACGTTTATAAGTTTTACAATATAACTAAAACTATTCTTACTTACTAAACTATCCCATGTGTGATGTCTGTAGGAGTGTTTTAATGCTTCCTTGTACGTTCTATCGTGATGTGATGTTGTTAGCGTTGTTAGCATTTACTAATATCTCTGTTTGCATTATTAACTTACAATGCCATTCTTTTTTGTATTGTTTCAGTGGAGTTTTTGAGTCTGTTTAGCTGATTGGAGAGCTAGTTTTGGAATTGTGGGTTAAATCACCAGTATGATTCCCAAGTGCGGCCACCGCTGCTGCTCACTGCTCCCCTCACCTCCCAGGGGATGGAACAAGGGGATGGGTCAAATGCAGAGGTTGATTTCACCACACCTGGTGTGTGTTTGTGACTAACAGTGGTACTTTAACTTTAGCTTCCGCAGCTAGTGGGTCCATGACGATGGCTTCTGTTTTGTTTGATCTGTCGTTTTACTGCCGTGTTACAAACACCGTTTGGAAACAATTAAAGTATGTAAATAAACATTTAAAAATATTTATATTACATTTTTTTTATATAGTTATAGTCCACTGCGGCTAATATATGGAAAAAAATAGTTTTTTCAAAAATTTTGTGGGTGCGACTTATATACACCGACACTCTATAGTCTGGAAAAAAAATGGTAGTTCCATACTTAGATTTTCCTAATTTACCCACTTTTTGCCTCTCTTTTAGTAGGGAATTGCAACCACTTAAAGCTAGCCCCGCCCCTTATGCTGCGCAGCCAAAAAAGCGGCTTTTGAGTCTGGGTTAGTTTTTGCCTCATTCCTGTGAGAACCCTGCGTGTGACTGAAGCATTAAGGAGTGGGACTATCCAGGACTAGTCGCAGTGTGCTCAAACAACCACCAGGTGGCATCTGGGAGCAGGTAATACTGTATCATCTCTTTTTCTTTGGGACTTATCAGGTCGGCGGTGCCTTCGAACAAAGACCCAATAGGGTCTGTCACTTAAACAATTAAAAGAGTTCAAGTGCGCCGATCGAGACGGTCATAAAACACGTATGGAAGTGCACTGAGAGAAGTCCAGTATGGGATTTGAGCACCTTTCAGCTGGATGGCCGTCATGGCTACGTCGCCGTCTCTGCTGAGGCGCGCCAGGGTGACGGCGGCCTTCTGCTGGACGCGCTCGCAGGCGGCGCCCTCGGACGGGCTGGAGGAGGACGGCTTCTCTCCCAGCAGCAGAAGAAGACGCTCGATGCCTTCCAAACACAAGACGAGGTTAGGCAAATATTTATTGTCACCAAATACTTTTCTGATTGCCATGCCAGGAAACAGGTGACACAATGCTGCCCTCTGCAGGATGTTGATTGAACTGCAGCCTTAAATGTTTTAAATGAATGACATACTATTGTGCCGTATAAACAACAGCAAATCAAACACATTACATTTTTACTGCTTCAGTTATTTTAAAGTCAACTATGTACTCGGACTTCACCTAAAAGAGCAAAGTAAAATCTCTTTTTTTGTACGTGTTTGCTACATTTTTTTATTTCATGATGACCCAAGCCCATATCAATAAATAATAATGATTACTTTTTAAGTTTAACTTGACACTTCGACCAATGGCGTGTCTAGGATCTGATGGGCCGGTATTCAAAATGTGATACGCGTACCCCTCTTGCTCCATCTAGTGGTACGCCAAATAATTGCCTAATTCACGGGTCCCCAAACTACTGGCCACTCTAGTGGCTCCCTGGAGCTTTTTCCAAAAATGTATGAAAATAAAAAAAGATGGAGGGAAAAAATATATTTTTTGTTTTAATATGGTTTCTCTGTAGGAGGAAAAACATGACACAAACCTTCCTAATTGTTAGAAATCCCACTGTTTATATTAAACACGATTCACTGGTATTTGGCGAGCGCCGTTTTGTCCTACTAATTTTGGCGGTCCTTGAACTCACCATAGTTTGTTCACATGTGCAACTTTCCCCGGAACTGCCACAGAAAGGTGTGTTTGATGCCACTCTTTCTTTGTCTCATTTTGTCCACCAAACGTTTTATACTGTGCATGAATGCACAAAGGTGAGCTTTGTTGATGTTATTGAGTGCTAATCAGGCATATTTGGTCACTGCATGACTGATTGATTGATTGATTGATTGATTGATTGATTGATTGATTGATACTTTTATTAGTAGATTGCACAGTTCAGTACATATTCCATACAACTGACCACTAAATGGTAACACCTGAATAAGTTTTTCAACTTGTTTAAGTCGGGTCCACGTTAATCAATTCATGGTAACTGCAAGCTAATCCATGCTAACATGCTATTTAGGCTAGCTGTATGCATCATTATGCCTCGTTTGTAGGTATATTTGAGATCATTTAATTTCCTTTACTTATGTCCTCTGTGTATTTAGTTCATATTTGCATGTCTCAAGACACATTATCTGTATGTAATATTGGCTCCATTTTTGATAGTTGTTTGTGCACCATGTTGTTCCAGACCACAGCAAACGTTATCCAGCTCGCAAAGATTGTAATAAATCCATTGGCTTTGTGCATTCATGCACAGCATAAAACATTTGGTGGACAAAATGAGACAAAAGAGGAGTGGCATAAAACACGTCTTAGTAAGTCGGAGAAAGTTGCACATGTAAACAAACTACAGTGAGTTCCAGGACCGACAAAATTAGTAGGACAAAACGGCGTTTGCCAAATAGTCTTGTGGACAGGCGGAGCCGACGGGCCGACGGCGGGGCGGGGCACGCTGCAGCGCTGTCCAAGGAGGCGGAGAATGCGGCAGAGCGGAGAGGCGGGGCGTGCCGGGAGCGACGCCGCCGCAATCTAAACAGGTGCGTGGCTCACACACCGGGACACAATTAACCCATCTACTCATGATATATAAAAGGGGAGAAGGAAGAGAGATTGAGGAAGGAGTAGGAGAGCCGGCAACAGCGACTAAAGAGCAAGAACGACAGGTGGCAAGACACGAGAGACGGAGACGCGGCCGACTGAAGAGCGGACCGGAGAGCGAGACACGGAGGAGCGAGCAGTGGGAGCGACGACGGCGCAAAAGACAGCTGCCTTATTGTAAAATAAGAGTCAAACCTGCTAAAAGCGATGTCCTTCCTGGGTGGTCAGTGGAACCCGAGCGGCGACAGGGAAAGTCGTCCACGGTCTCTAATAACTGTAGCATGTTTAATATAAAGAGTGTGATTTCTAACAATTACGCAGGGTTGTGTCATGTTTGTCCTCCTATAGAAACCATTTTAAAACAAAAAATATATTTTTTCCCTCATCTTTTTCCATTTTTCATACATTTTTGAAAAAGCTCCAGGGAGCCACTAGGCCGACCCCCGTTGTAACGAGTATGCCAATTGATTACCTTGCTCCTGCAGAACTTCAGGAGCACACTGCTCCAAGACCGACAGGTTGGCCAAGATTGTCACCACCTGAAATGGACAAAATGAACACTCAGTGGAAGTTGTTTCCTGTTTTTGTGACATTTTAACACAAATCATTCGAACAATCAGAGAAGGAAATTCAATGTGTAGAAATTGTGTGTGAAGGCTGAAGAGCTCAGGGTGAACTGACAATGTTAAACACCATTCCTATTTTTTCATGCACCTGTAAGAACACATTTAACTCATAACATGTGCAACTAAAAAGTTACAAAGTAAATGTTACAAAGAGTAGATTAATTATTTCAAATGTGTTGATGGATGTTTAAATAGTTGAAATGTTCGAAAGTGTTGATGAATGTGTAAATAGTTTAAATGTTAGAAAGCGTTGATAAATGTGTAAATAGTTACAATGTTAGAAAGTGTTGATGAATGTGTAAATACTTAAAATGACAGAAAATGTTGATGAATTAGTTCAAATGTTTAAAAGGTTTGATGATTTAATAAATATTTGAAGAATGTTGATGAATGTGTAAATACTTAAAATGACAGAAAGTTTTGCTGGATGTGTAAATAGTTCACATGTGTTGATGAAGATGTAAATAGTTAAAATGTTACAATGTGTATATTAATTAGTTCAAATGTTAGAAAGCGTTGATGAAACAATGAAAATGTAGCAAAGTTTTTATGAATGGATAAATGGTTAAAATGATAGAAAGTAGTGGTGAATTAGTTCAAATGTTCGAAAGTGTTAATGAATGTGTAACTAGTTCAAATGTTTGAAAGTATTGATGAATGTGTAAATAGTTAACAAGTTACAACGTGTTGATTAATGTGTAAGTAGATCAAATTTTAGCAAGTGTTGACGAATGTGTAAAAAGTAAAAATGTTAGAAAGTATTGATGAATGTGTAAAAAGTTAAAATGTTAGAAAGTATTGATGAATGTGTAAATAGTTCAAATGGACGAAAGTGTTGAAAAATGTGTAAAAAGTTAAAATGTTAGAAAGTGTTGATGAATGTGTAACTAGTTCAAATGTTAGAAAGTGTTAATGAATGTGTAAATAGTTCAAATGTAGGAAAGCGTTGAAAAATGTGAAAAAAGTTAAAATGTTAGAAAGTGTTGATGAATGTGTAAATGGTTCAAATGTACGAAAGCGTTAAAAAATGTGAAAAAAGTTAAAATGTCAGAAAGTGATGATGAATGTGTAAAAAGTTAAAATGTTAGAAAGTGTTGATGAATATGTAAATAGTTTAAATGTTGGAAAGTGTTGATGAATGTGTAAAAAGTTAAAATGTTTGAAAGTGTTGATGAATGTGTAAATAGTTTAAATTGTTAGAAAGTGTTGATGAACGTGTAAATAGTAAAAATGTTGGAAAGTGTTGATGAATGTGTAAAAAGTTAAAATGTTGTAAAGTGTTGATGAAGGTGTAAAAAGTTAAAATGTTAGAAAGTGTTGATGAATGAGTAAATAGTTTAAATGTCCAAAAGTGTTGAAAAACATGTAAAAAGTTAAAATGTTAGAAAGTGTTGATGAATGTGTAAATAGTTAAAATGTTAGAAAGTGTTGAGTGTATAAATAGTTCAAATGCACGAAAGTGTTGAAAAATGTGTAAAAAGTTTACATGTTGTAAATGTTGGTGAATGTGTAAATAGTTCAAATTTACAAAAGTGTTAAAAAAATGTGTAAAAAGTTCAAATATTATGAAGTGTTGAATGTTTAAAAAGTTAAAATGTTAGAAAGTGTTGATGAATGTGTAAAAAGTTAAAATGTTGGAAAGTGTTGATGAATTGTAAAAAGTTAAAATGTTAGAAAGTGTTAATGAATGTGTAAATAGTTTAAATGTACAAAAGTGTTGAAAAATGTGTAAAAAGTTAAAATGTTACAAAGTGTTGATAAATGTGTCGTTAAAATGTTAGAAAGTGTTGATGAATGTGTAAATAATTTAAATGTAGGAAAGTGTTGAAAAATGTGTAAAAAGTTAAAATGTTAGAAAGTGTTGATGAATGTGTAAATAATTTAAATGTAGGAAAGTGTTGAAAAATGTGTAAAAAGTTAAAATGTTAGAAAGTGTTGATGAATGTGTAAAAAGTTAAAATGTTAGAAAGTGATGATGAATGTGTAAATAGTTTAAATGTACAAAAGTGTTGAAAAATGTATAAAAAGTTAAAATGTACGAAAGTGTTGAGAATGTGTAAATAGTTCAAATGTACGAAAGTGTTGAAAAATGTGTAAAAAGTTAAAATGTTAGAAAGTGTTGATGAATGTGTAAATAGCTAAAATGTACGAAAGTGTTGAAAAATGTGTAAAATGTTAAAATGTTAGAAACTGTTGATGAATGTGTAAATAGTTCAAATGTATGAAAGTGTTGAAAAATGTGTAAAAAGTTAAAATATTAGAAAGTGTTGAATGTGTAAAAAGTTAAAATGTTGGAAAGTGTTGATGAATGTGTAAAAAGTTACAATGTTAGAAAGTGTTGATGAATGTGTAAATAGCTAAAATGTACGAAAGTGTTGAAAAATGTGTAAAATGTTAAAATGTTAGAAACTGTTGATGAATGTGTAAATAGTTCAAATGTATGAAAGTGTTGAAAAATGTGTAAAAAGTTAAAATATTAGAAAGTGTTGAATGTGTAAAAAGTTAAAATGTTGGAAAGTGTTGATGAATGTGTAAAAAGTTACAATGTTAGAAAGTGTTGATGAATGTGTGAATAGTTATAACGTTAGAAAGTGTTGATGAATATGTAAATAGTTTAAATGTTACAAAGTTTTGATGTATGTGTAAATAGTTTAAATGTTAGAAAGTGTTGATGAATATGTAAAAAGTTAAAATGTTAGAAAGTGTTGATGAATATGTAAAAAGTTAAAATGATAGAAAGTGTTGATGAATGTGTAAATAATTTAAATTTTAGAAAGTGTTGATGAATGTGTAAATAGTTTAAATGTAGAAAAAGTGTTGAAAAATGTGTAAAAAGTTCAAATGTTAGAAAGTGTTGATGAACATGTAAATAGTTCAAATGTACGAAAGTGTTGATGAATGTGTAAAAAGTTAAAATTTTTGAAAGTGTTGATGAATGTGTGTATAGTTCTAACGTTAGAAAGTGTTGATGAATATGTAAATAGTTTAAATGATAGAAAGTTTTGATGTATGTGTAAATAGTTTAAGTGTTAGAAAGTGTTGATGAATATGTAAATAGTTCAAATTTTAGAAAGTGTTGATGAATGTGTAAAAAGTTAAAATGTTTGAAAGTGTTGATGAATGTGTAAATAGTTTAAATTGTTAGAAAGTGTTGATGAACGTGTAAATAGTAAAAATGTTGGAAAGTGTTGATGAATGTGTAAAAAGTTAAAATGTTGTAAAGTGTTGATGAAGGTGTAAAAAGTTAAAATGTTAGAAAGTGTTGATGAATGAGTAAATAGTTTAAATGTCCAAAAGTGTTGAAAAACATGTAAAAAGTTAAAATGTTAGAAAGTGTTGATGAATGTGTAAATAGTTAAAATGTTAGAAAGTGTTGAGTGTATAAATAGTTCAAATGCACGAAAGTGTTGAAAAATGTGTAAAAAGTTTACATGTTGTAAATGTTGGTGAATGTGTAAATAGTTCAAATTTACAAAAGTGTTAAAAAAATGTGTAAAAAGTTCAAATATTATGAAGTGTTGAATGTTTAAAAAGTTAAAATGTTAGAAAGTGTTGATGAATGTGTAAAAAGTTAAAATGTTGGAAAGTGTTGATGAATTGTAAAAAGTTAAAATGTTAGAAAGTGTTAATGAATGTGTAAATAGTTTAAATGTACAAAAGTGTTGAAAAATGTGTAAAAAGTTAAAATGTTACAAAGTGTTGATAAATGTGTCGTTAAAATGTTAGAAAGTGTTGATGAATGTGTAAATAATTTAAATGTAGGAAAGTGTTGAAAAATGTGTAAAAAGTTAAAATGTTAGAAAGTGTTGATGAATGTGTAAATAATTTAAATGTAGGAAAGTGTTGAAAAATGTGTAAAAAGTTAAAATGTTAGAAAGTGTTGATGAATGTGTAAAAAGTTAAAATGTTAGAAAGTGATGATGAATGTGTAAATAGTTTAAATGTACAAAAGTGTTGAAAAATGTATAAAAAGTTAAAATGTACGAAAGTGTTGAGAATGTGTAAATAGTTCAAATGTACGAAAGTGTTGAAAAATGTGTAAAAAGTTAAAATGTTAGAAAGTGTTGATGAATGTGTAAATAGCTAAAATGTACGAAAGTGTTGAAAAATGTGTAAAATGTTAAAATGTTAGAAACTGTTGATGAATGTGTAAATAGTTCAAATGTATGAAAGTGTTGAAAAATGTGTAAAAAGTTAAAATATTAGAAAGTGTTGAATGTGTAAAAAGTTAAAATGTTGGAAAGTGTTGATGAATGTGTAAAAAGTTACAATGTTAGAAAGTGTTGATGAATGTGTAAATAGCTAAAATGTACGAAAGTGTTGAAAAATGTGTAAAATGTTAAAATGTTAGAAACTGTTGATGAATGTGTAAATAGTTCAAATGTATGAAAGTGTTGAAAAATGTGTAAAAAGTTAAAATATTAGAAAGTGTTGAATGTGTAAAAAGTTAAAATGTTGGAAAGTGTTGATGAATGTGTAAAAAGTTACAATCTTAGAAAGTGTTGATGAATGTGTGAATAGTTATAACGTTAGAAAGTGTTGATGAATATGTAAATAGTTTAAATGTTACAAAGTTTTGATGTATGTGTAAATAGTTTAAATGTTCGAAAGTGTTGATGAATATGTAAAAAGTTAAAATGTTAGAAAGTGTTGATGAATATGTAAAAAGTTAAAATGATAGAAAGTGTTGATGAATGTGTAAATAATTTAAATTTTAGAAAGTGTTGATGAATGTGTAAATAGTTTAAATGTAGAAAAAGTGTTGAAAAATGTGTAAAAAGTTCAAATGTTAGAAAGTGTTGATGAACATGTAAATAGTTCAAATGTACGAAAGTGTTGATGAATGTGTAAAAAGTTAAAATTTTTGAAAGTGTTGATGAATGTGTGTATAGTTCTAACGTTAGAAAGTGTTGATGAATATGTAAATAGTTTAAATGATAGAAAGTTTTGATGTATGTGTAAATAGTTTAAGTGTTAGAAAGTGTTGATGAATATGTAAATAGTTCAAATTTTAGAAAGTGTTGATGAATGTGTAAAAAGTTAAAATGTTGGAAAGTGTTGATGAATGTGTAAATAGTTAAAATTGTTAGAAAGTGTTGATGAATGTGTAAATAGTTCAAATGTACAAAAGCGTTGAAAAATGTGAAAAAAGGTAAAATGTTAGAAAGTGTTGATGAATGTGTAAAAAGTAAAAATGTTGGAAAGTGTTGATGAATGTGTAAAAAGTTGAAATGTTGGATAGTGTTGATGAATGTGTAAAAAGTTAAAATGTTAGAAAGTGTTGATGAATGTGTACATAGTTTAAATGTACAAAAGTGTTGAAAAATATATAAAAAGTTAAAATGTTAGAAAGTGTTGATGAATGTGTAAAAAGTTAAAATGTTACAAAATGTTGGTGAATGTGTAAATAGTTCAAATTTACAAAAGTGTTGAAAAATGTATAAAAAGTTCAAATATTATGAAGTGTTGAATGTTTAAAAAGTTAAAATGTTAGAAAGTGTTGATGAATGTGTAAAAAGTTAAAATGTTGGAAAGTGTTGATGAATTGTAAAAAGTTAAAATGTTAGAAAGTGTTGATGAATGTGTAAAAAGTTAAAATGTTAGAAAGTGTTGATGAATGTGTACATAGTTTAAATGTACAAATGTGTTGAAAAATGTGTAAAAAGGTCAAATGTTAGAAAGTGTTGATGAATGTGTAGTTAAAATGTTAGAAAGTGTTGATGAATGTGTAAATAATTTAAATGTAGGAAAGTGTTGAAAAATGTGTAAAAAGTTAAAATGTTAGAAAGTGTTGATGAATGTGTAAAAAGTTAAAATGTTAGAAAGTGTTGATGAATGTGTAAATAGTTTACATGTACAAAAGTGTTGAAAAATGTGTAAAAAGTTAAAATGTACGAAAGTGTTGATGAATGTGTAAATAGTTCAAATGTACGAAAGTGTTGAAAAATGTATAAAAAGTTAAAATGTTAGAAAGTGTTGATGAATGTGTAAATAGCTAAAATGTATGAAAGTGTTGATGAACGTGTAAATAGTTCAAATGTACGAAAGTGTTGAAAAATGTGTAAAATGATAAAATGTTAGAAACTGTTGATGAATGTGTAAATAGTTCAAATGTACGAAAGTGTTGAAAAATGTGTAAAACGTTAAAATATTAGAAAGTGTTGAATGTGTAAAAAATTAAAATGTTGGAAAGTGTTGATGAATGTGTAAAAAGTTACAATGTTAGAAAGTGTTGATGAATGTGTGAATAGTTCTAACGTTAGAAAGTGTTGAATATGTAAATAGTTTAAATGTTACAAAGTTTTGATGTATTTGTAAATAGTTTAAATGTTAGAAAGTGTTGATGAATATATAAATAGTTCAAATGTTAGAAAGTGTTGATGAATGTGTAAATAGTTTAAATGTAGAAAAAGTGTTGAAAAATGTGTAAAAAGTTAAAATGTTAGAAAGTGTTGATGAACATGTAAATAGTTCAAATATACGAAAGTGTTGATAAATGTGTAAATAGCTAAAATGGTAGAAAGTGTTGATGAACGTGTAAATAGTTCAAATGTACCAAAGTGTTGAAAAATGTGTAAAAAGTTAGAATATTAGAAAGTTTTGAATGTGTAAAAAGTTAAAATGTTGGAAAGTGTTGATGAATGTGTAAATAGTTAAAATTTTAGAAAGTGTTGATGAATGTGTAAAAAGTTAAAATGTTAGAAAGTGTTGAGGAATGTGTGAATAGTTCTAACGTTCGAAAGTGTTGATGAATATGTAAATAGTTTAAATGTTGGAAAGTGTTGATGAATGGGTAAAAAGTTAAAATGTTGGAAAGTGTTGATGAATGTGTAAATAGTTAAAATTGTTAGAAAGTGTTGATGAATGTGTAAATAGTTCAAATGTACGAAAGTGTTGAAAAATGTGAAAAAAGGTCAAATGTTAGAAAGTGTTGATGAATGTGTAAAAAGTAAAAATGTTGGAAAGTGTTGATGAATGTGTAAAAAGTTGAAATGTTGGAAAGTGTTGATGAATGTGTAAAAAGTTAAAATGTTAGAAAGTGTTGATGAATGTGTACATAGTTTAAATGTACAAAAGTGTTGAAAAATGTATGAAAAGTTAAAATGTTAGAAAGTGTTGATGAATGTGTAAAAAGTTAAAATGTTAGAAAGTGTTGATGAATGTGTACATAGTTTAAATGTACAAAAGTGTTGAAAAATGTGTAAATAGCTAAAATGTTAGAAAGTGTTGATGAACGTGTAAATAGTTCAAATGTACGAAAGTGTTGTAAAATGTGTAAATAGTTCAAATTTTAGAAAGTGTTGATGAATGTGTAAAAAGTTAAAATGTTAGAAAGTGTTGATGAATGTGTGAATAGTTCTAACGTTAGAAAGTGTTGATGAATATGTAAATAGTTTTAAATGATAGAAAGTTTCGATGTATGTGTAAATAGTTTAAGTGTTAGAAAGAGTTGATGAATATGTAAATAGTTCAAATGTTAGAAAGTGTTGATGAACGTGTAAATAGTTCAAAGGTTTAGAAGTGTTGATGAATGTGTAAATAGTTTAAATGTTTGAAAGTGTTGATGTATGTGTAAATAGTCCCCCGTTTTCGGTGATGTCATGCGACAGAGTTGCGGCCCACAATGCACCTGGTCCTTGGAGTAGGGCGTGTCCACTCTCTGGCGGTCCTTGCAGGCCTGCAGCAGGATGTGGATGGCGTTGAGCTGCAGGAGGATCTCACAGGCCATGCTGTCAAAGAAGGTGATGTTGGCCAACGCCGCCGACGCCAGTAGGAAAACTTCGCCACAGGAGGCGCTCTCGCACAAGCCTGGGAAACGGATCTCAGATCTTTAATTTAGGGAGAACGGGCCTGAAGCGGGTCAAAGGTGACAGGGCAAGCGCTCACCGATGAGCGCGGTGACGATGTCGTGCATGCTCTCCAGGAAGCTGGCCAGGTGCTGCGTGGACGTGTGATGAGGCGACGTGATCTGAGCCACCACCGCCGCCGCCTCGGCCCGTGCCGCCTCCACGCTGCTGTCGTCCGTCAAGATGTCCGCCAGGCACAGGATGCCGTCAACCTGGCGGTCAAACGTCCTCATCAAGTCTGAACAAATTGCACTGTTGACGCCATGTTTCAAAACATTTTAAGGGCATTTGGGAAATATTGAGAGTAGACTATGGCGCACATTTTTTTGTTGTAAGCGGTAGAAATGGATGGATGGATTATCCTCACACTTCAACATCTCTAACATGTAAATGCAGCCTCTTTGCGAGTAAATGTTCTGGGTAAATAAAGCTTCAATATATGAATGCAGGAATTAAATAGTCTTCCCAGTTTATACACTACATTACCCAGAAGGCTTTGCGCTGTAGACAGGGACAGGAAGTAGTTCTGAGCACATTTGTGCTGTTTAATCAATTAAATGTTGCTCTATTGTGACACTCGCTTTGTTTGCACAAGAAAGTAACATATTTTTTTGATACGACATTGGCTGTGCACGAATAACAATGTAGTCTGATATCAATAAAATACATCACTCTATGACATAAAGACCGAAGAATAACAGCCCAAAATTAAAAAGTTGCACTTGCACCTTTAAGAGTTAAAAGGGATTGTGGAATTGTTATGATTTTATGGAATTGTTAATGACATAAAGTGGTCATCTCCCCATTTTTAAGTCAAATTACTGGCATACTTAACAACATTGAGACCTCCGAATTTGGGAGACATGTGTGGGGTGTTAGCAAGGGTGTATAGTGTAGCGTCCCGGAAGAGTTAGTGCTGCAAGGGGTTCTGGGTATTTGTTCTGTTGTGTTTATGTTGTGTTACGGTGCGGATGATCTCCCAAAATGTTTTTGTCATTCTTGTTAGGAGTGGGTTCACAGTGTGGCGCATATTTGTAACGGTGTTAAAGTTGTTTATTCTGCCACCCTCAGTGTGACCTGTATGACTATTGACCAAGTATGCATGCATTCACATGTGTGTGTGAATAAGCCGCATATATTATGTGACCAGAGCCGGCACGCTGTTCGTATGAAGGAAAAGCGGACATGGTGACAGGTTGTAGAGGACGCTAAAGGCAGTGCCTTTAAGGCACGCCCCCAATATTGTTGTCCGGGTGGAAATCGGGAGAAATTCAGGAGAATGGTCGCCCCGGGTGATTTTCGGGAGGGGCACTGAAATTAGGGAGTCTTCCAGGAAAATTGGAAGGGATGGCAAGTATGATTGCTGGTCGAAAAATAATGTTGTTTAAAGTCTTTGATTTAATTTAATTTAATTATCCCCTCAACTCCCCCCAAAAATGGATTAACTCGCTGGAATAAAAAAGACAATATAACATACATCCATAAACGTGGACGCATGTGAAAAAGTGCAATATATTTATCTGTACAGTAATCTATTTATTTATTTATATATATTTATTTATTTTATATATATATTTAAATATTATTTATATATATTTATTTAATTATATATGCACCTTATTGCTTTTAAAAATATATATATATTTTATCCTGCACTACCACGAGCTTATGTAACGAAATTTCGTTCTTATCTGTGCTGTAAAGTTCAAATTTGAATGAAAATAAAAAGGAAGTCCAAGTCTAAGTCTAAGTCTTTGTCCACACGCGGGCAGCGTTTAACCATGACATACACGCTTTAAACTTTGCATGTAGTTCAGGTTGTCATCCACACGAGGGCAGTGTTTCCCATGACACACATGCTTTAAACTTTGCATGTAGTTCAAGTTGTCATCCACACGGGGGCAGTGTTGCACATAAAATACACGCTTACAAATGAGCATCAACATTGTTGGCCCAGCGGCTCAGACGTGCATTAAATTCAGTAAAAAATAGACAAAATGCAAACTAGGAACACATACATGTATTCATCATATGGCATAAAAGACAAGGTGGAGGTATTTTAAATGTTTGAAATCCCTTTGAGGGATTCACTAAAAGTCACACAACTCCTTGTTTGTTCGCCATCAGCAACACTTAGGGGAGCAAAAGTTAGGAGACGAGCATGCGGCGTGACTCGCACCTGTCACTCTCATCCGCTGATGAGCATCAACGCTCCCACATTCCACCGGCTCGTCCCTATTTCAGTCCCCGAGGACGTCAGCAGCGTGGGTGCAGCCTGACCCAGTGACGTGGAAACACCCACCGCACACGCACCCCATTTGCCACTCTCTACCTCACTTAACTTCTCCGCACGTACACACAAAAGTTCGATAGGAGTGTTTACCAAATCTTTTAAACACAGCCGTCCCGGCAGCCACAAGACATTGATACAACGTTGATTGTACTACCAGTCTGTGGTTGCCAGTGTTCTGTTCTACATGGTAGTGTGCTGGGGGGGCAGTACATCTAAGAAGGACAGCTCCAGACTGGAGAAACTGATCAGGCGGGCCGGTTCTACGATCAGAATAAAACTGGTGACGGTGGCAGGGAAGAGGACTGTGGAAAATCTAGTGAGCATCCTGGATGACGCCAGTCAGCCTCTGCATGACGTTATCAGTAGCCAGAGGAGCCTGTTCAGTGCTAGACTGCTTCATCCCAAGTGCAGGACTATCCATCCATCCATCCATTGTCTACCGCTTGTCCCGTTTGGGGTAGTGCAGAACTAATAGACTCAAAAACTCCTTGGTCCCACACGCCATTAGACTGTACAACTCCTCTCTCAGTCTTTTTCATAACATGGTCACTACTGCCTAGTTTCTCTTGTTATATTCTTATTTTATTGTTATATTTGTATTCTCATTGTTGCTTTTTATTTTTATTCTTATTGTTAAATGTTTCTATTTTGTTTCCATTTATACCTCCATTATTTAATTTTTACTTTTCAAATTCGATCTCCATTCTGTACACTGCTGCTGGAATTTAAATTATTCCGAGGGAACTCTCCTGAAGGAATCAATAAAGTACTATCTATCTATCTATCTATCTATCTATCTATCGTCCAAGGGGAGGGGGGTCCCCACATCTGCGGTCCCCTCCAAAGTTTGTCAATATCCCATTGGGTTGAGTTTTTCCTTGCCCTGATGTGGGATCTGAGCAGAGGATGTCGTTGTGGCTTGTGCAGCCCTTTGAGACACTCGTGATATAGGCCTCCATAAGTAAACATTAAATGCATTGATTGATTTAAACCTGTTTGATGCTTCGGAAAGTTGCTGGGGATCAATTTTGGTTCAAATCAGTTCGAGGTAGAGCTGAGCCAGGATTTTATGGCAGTTTGAAAATTTAGTAGGCAAGTTGGAATTTTAAGGTCTGTCGGTAGTGCATTCCACTGTGTGGTGGCAAAATAGTAGAATGATTTTTTTCCCATGATAGTCTTGAATTTTTGGGGGGAACGAGCTCTGAGGAACTCCCTCTCATGTGATACCTGTGAGCATCTCTTAGTCTGCGGAAATAGTTCTACAGGTACTTGGGGACAGGTATTTGAAAACCAGGCACATTGCGATTTGGTGTACTCTTTCCTCAACTCTAAACCATCCCTATTTAGTAAAGTGGGGTTGAGTTAGGTGAGTCCTGTATGGGAGGTTGACCACAACCTCCGAATTTGCTTTGGAGAGTTTCCAGTTTTGTTTTTAGTGCAGGCGTAGTCAAAATGACACTGAATGAAGGCACCGGCAAGGGTCTTAAGTCTATCCCTGTTGATAAACGCACAAATCCTGCCCAAAAATCTAGTTTTATTATTGATCTTGGTGATTGATTTGAATGCCTTTTTTTCACCCGAGAGAGTGTTGTCCAATATACATACTTGGTAAATGACCTCGTCTTTGCTGGTGATCATGGTATCACCTGCTTTAATCGTAAAGCCGGGGGATTTACCTAGCTTGTGGTCGGACCCAAATAGGATGGACTCTGTTTTACCCAGGTGTAGTGACAGTTTGTTATCGGAAAGCCAGAGACAGAGGTTACTTGGTTCGGTGCCGAGTGCACTTTAAACCTTCAATTTGTCCCTGCTCGAGGCCAGAATCGCAGAGACATCCGCGAACTGGAACAAATTGCTGTTACATGCTGATTTCATATCGTAAATGTAAATGCAAGGTTGTAGAATATTGGTTGGGAAATGACCACATTTCAATGGTCGAGTCAACGTCACAACCTGACAGCAGCCAAAGCGGTCTTGTCCATCGCTGCTTGCAGCTTTAATTATAGTTATTTTTTCAAATAAAATTGGTAAAATATTTTTGTGTGTGTATAAATAATTCTAATTCTGCAATAACAACCATGATCATTTTGGTCACAATAACAGTGAAGTCTATTGGGGGTTCAACACGTTGCCATGGTGACATTCTAAACACATTATAAATGGAGATTTGGGAAACTGTTAGTTCATAATACAAGCAGGTGTGCTCCCATCTACCTGTCAATCATCCTGTCGTGTTTTCATCCCCACAGAAAGTTCCCACGTGGGGATAAAAGAGAGCAACAAACAGCGGCCATGACAGTTGTGTTTGTCGAGCCTGAGCGGGCGGCAGCGAGCCGACGTGGCTGACAGCCCCTCCCTCCCCTGAGACCACGCTGCTAATCAGGAGCGGACTTCTGCTTTGTTGACGTTACACACCTGGATGCTTTCTTACTTTACAGTAGCCGTGGCCGATACGACTAATTTGGGTATCGGGGCTGTATCGCTCACACCAATGCTGATACTTCCATCCATCCATTTTCTACCGCTTATTCCCTTTTGGGGGGGCGCTGGCGCCTATCTCAGCTACAATCTGGCGGAAGGCGGGGTACACCCTGGACAAGTCGCCACTTCATCGCAGGGCCAACACAGATAGACAGACAACATTCACACTCACATTCACACACTAGGGTCAATTTTGTGTTGCCAATCAACCTATCCCCAGGTGCATGTCTTTGGAAGTGGGAGGAAGCCAGAGTACCCGGAGGGAACCCACGCATTCACGGGGAGAACATGCAAACTCCACACAGAAAGATCCCGAGCCTGGATTTGAACCCAGGACTGCAGGACCTTCGTATTGTGAGGCAGACGCACTAACCCCTCTGCCACCGTGAAGCCCCCAATGCTGATACTTTTACTTTGAAATTCATTGAATTATCACATTTTTGACCAAAATTATAATCAGACAAAAACACTATTTTAGGCAATATGAAGCCAATAAAGGATAATGACAACACATAGGCAACTACTGGCTCTGATTTAAATACTTTTGTTAGTTTTCTTTGTCTCGAGACTTTGTTCTTGCGTTTGTAAACAATAAGAAAACAACAGCAAAAAAAATAAAAAATAAATATTGATTCAGTGTCTCTGGTTCTGACCCTATACTGATACCAAACTTGGTATTGTTTACGGCAGGGGACACCAACGCGGTGCCCGCGGGCACCAGGTAGCCCGTAAGGACCAGATGAGTAGCCCGCTGGCCTGTTCTAAAAATAGCTCAAATAGCAGCACTTACTAGTAAGCTGCCTCTGTTTTTTTAAATTGTATTTATTTACTAGCAAGCTGGTCTCGCTTTGCTTGACATTTTTAAATTCTAAGGGAGACAAAACTCAAATAGAATTTGAAAATCCAAGAAAATATTTTAAACTCTTGGTCTTCACTTGTTTTAATAAAGTCATACATTTTTTCACTTTGCTTCTTATAACTTTCAGAAATGTTACGACTGGTTGGCATAGTGATGCCAAATTGGTCCCTTCGTGGATGCGTCGGCATGAACACAGCAACGGTAAGTTTAAATGATTTATTAACCTTACCAAAAACAGACTATGAACAAAAAACACTGGAGCTAACAGACAAAAATAAACCAAGGGTGCTAGCATGAAAGCTAGGAATAGAAAATACAAAAACTATACTTGGCACGAAGCACACAAAAAGGTAAACAAAAAACATTCAGCATGAAAGCTGGAATATTGAGTGGCTTAGCGTAAGAGCTAGCGAGAAAATACATACGGGTAGAAGACAGTCGTGAATGTTGCTCGAAGGCAAATTAGAGTCCCAGAATGAGTAAACAGAAAAAGTGAGCTTAAATAGGAGGGTGATAATTATTAGCAGGTGTGCGGGGCGAGACTAGCAGGTGGACTGATGAGTGAACCATGGTGACTGACTAAACAGGAAGTAAGAGTGTAGAACAACAGTGATACAACAACTGGAAGTATAAACCATATGTGGTGATCCAAGTAGCGGATCGCAACAAGAAAGACCATTTTAGAGAAAAAATACAACCATAAGAATGATTTTAGGATTTTTAACACGTTTTACCTTTTAAATTCCTTCCTCTTCTTTCCTGACAATTTAAATCAATGTTCAAGTAAATTTATTTTTTTTATTGTAAAGAAAAATGAATACATTTTAATTCAATTCTTCATTTTAGCTTCTGTTTTTTCGACAAAGAATATTTGTGAAATATTTTTTCAAACTTATTATGATTAAAATTCAAAAGAATTATTCTGGCAAATCTAAAAAATCTGTAGAATCAAATTTAAATCTTATTTCAAAGTCTTTTGAATTTCTTCTAAAATTTTTGTTCTGGAAAATCTAGAAGAAATAATGATTTGTCTTTGTTAGAAATATAGCTTGCTCCAATTTGTTATATATTCTAACAAAGTGCAGATTGGATTTTCACCTATTTAAAACATGTCATCAAAACTCTAAAATTAATCTTAATCAGGAAAAATTACTAATGATGTTCCATAAATTATTTTTAAATTTTTTTCAAAAAGATTCGAATTAGCTAGTTTTTCTCTTCATATTTTTCGGTTGATTTTAGAATTTTAAAGAGTCGAAATTGAAGATTGACAATGTTTCAAAATTTTCTTTTCTTTTTTTTTTCCTGTTTTGTCCTATTTTAAACTGTTCAATTAAGTGTTTTTTTTATCATTCATTTTCTACAAAAAAACCTTCCGTAAAAGGGAAAAAAATGTACGACGGAATGACGGACAGAAATACCCTTTTTTTATATACATATATATATATATATATATATATATATATATATATATATATATATATATATATATATATATATATAGATTTATTTATAAAGGTAAATTGAGCAAATTGGCTATTTCTGGCAATTCATTTAAATGTGTATCAAACTGGTAGCCCTTCGCATTAATCAGTACCCAAGAAGTAGCTCTTGGTTTCAAAAAGGTTGGTGACCCCTGGTTTACGCCCACCTTTGTTTACGTTAAAAAGCTCTAGCTTAGCGGTTAGCATGTCTTCTTGTATCCCCCTACAGTGTGTAGTGTACCATGTTAAGCTATTCACAGGCCTCCAGCGATGATTAGTGACTTTGCTTATCAGCCGCTAGCGAGGAGTCTACGTAGCAGGTGTGCCCCAACTCCGCCCGGTGGACAATTGCGTTTTCAATTTGGCCCGCGAAACGGAACAAGTTCAACAAGCAATCTGGCCGGGTCATAATAAATTTAAATATTTGGCAGTTTGATCGGTGCTTAGTGGTCACCATCTTGTAGACTTAGACCAGTGACCATGTAGTATACTTTCTAGGGAGCACATGAACAGCATTTACTCATACGACTCAATCAAAACAACCTTCCCTAGTTATGGAGTAGGAAAAAAAATAAATTAACCAGCACAAAAAGTCAGCACAAATGCTTACTGTCCACTGAACTTTGTGGATATTGTAAACAAAAAACAGCCAACCACCATAAAAATGCCAAACACTCTCTCCACATACATTCATAATTGGCGCTTTTAGTTGCTTGATATTTCTGATTGATTACAGAATGTTAAGTAGGTAGTACATACATACATACATACATACACATATACATACGTACATACATACATATACACATATCTATCTATCTATCATTAGACTGTACAACTCCTCTCTGGGGTGGGGGGTACTAGGAACACAGGGGATGCAAAACAATAACAGTGCAATACGTTTTCATAACATGGTCACTACTGCCTACTTTGTCTTGTTATAGTCTTATTTTACTGTTATATTTTTATTCCCATTGTTGCTTTTTATTCTTATTGTAATATTTCTCTATTTTGTTTCCATTTAAACCCCCATTATTTACTTTTTACTTTTATTTAAATTGATCTCAACTCTGTACACTGCTGCTGGAATTTTAATTTTCCTGAAGGAACTCTCCTGAAGGAATCAATAAAGTACTATCTATCTATCTATCTATCTATATACATACATATATAAACATACATACACATACATATATATATATAGATATGTATGTATACATATATCCATCCATCCATCCATTTCCTACCGCTTATTCCCTTTTGGGGTCGCGGGGGGCGCTGGCGCCTATCTCAGCTATAATCGGGCGGAACGCGGTGTACACCCTGGACAAGTCGCCATCTCATCGCAGGGGCAACACAGATAGACAGACAACACTCACACTCACATTCACGGGCCAATTTAGTGTTGCCAATCAACCTATTCCAAAGACAAAGACAAAGACAAATACATATATATATATATATATATATATATATATATATATATATATATATATATATATATATATATATATATATATATATATATATGCTCACCACTCATAGGAGGGGCCATAGAGGTCGGGTGCATTGTGAGCTGGGCGGCAGCCGAAGGCAGGGCACTTGGCGGTCCGATCCTCGGCTACAGAAGCTAGCTCTTGGGACGTGGAACGTCACCTCACTGGGGGGGAAGGAGCCTGAGCTAGTGCGCGAGGTAGAGAAGTTCCGGCTGGATATAGTCGGACTCACCTCGACGCACAGCAAGGGCTCTGGAACCAGTTCTCTCGAGAGGGACTGGACCCTCTTCCACTCTGGCGTTGCCGGCAGTGAGAGGCGACGGGCTGGGGTGGCAATTCTCGTTGCCCCCCGGCTCAAAGCCTGCACGTTTGAGTTCAACCCAGTGGACGAGAGGGTAGCTTCCCTTCGCCTTCGGGTGGGGGGATGGGTCCTGACTGTTGTTTGTGCTTACGCACCAAACAGCAGTTCAGAGTACCCACCCTTTTTGGGTACACTCGAGGGAGTACTGGAAAGTGCTCCTCCGGGTGATTCCCTTGTCCTACTGGGAGACTTCAACGCTCATGTTGGCAACGACAGTGAAACCTGGAGAGGCGTGATTGGGAAGAATGGTCGCCCGGATCTAAACACGAATGGTGTTTTGTTATTGGACTTTTGTGCTCGTCACGGATTGTCCATAACAAACACCATGTTCAAACATAAGGGTGTCCATATGTGCACTTGACACCAGGATACCCTAGGCCGCAGTTCCATGATCGACTTTGTAGTTGTGTCATCGGATTTGCGGCCTTATGTTTTGGACACTCGGGTGAAGAGAGGGGCGGAGCTTTCTACCGATCACCACCTGGTGGTGAGTTGGCTGCGATGGTGGGGGAGGATGCCGGACAGACCTGTCAGGCCCAAACGCATTGTGAGGGTCTGCTGGGAATGTCTGGCAGAGTCTCCTGTCAGAGAGAGTTTCAATTCACACCTCCGGGAGAACTTTGAACATGTCACGAGGGAGGTGCTGGACATTGAGTCCGAGTGGACCATGTTCCGCGCCTCTATTGTCGAGGCGGCTGATTGGAGCTGTGGCCGCAAGGTTGTTGGTGCCTGTCGTGGCGGTAATCCCAGAACCCGTTGGTGGACACCAGCAGTGAGGGATGCCGTCAAGCTGAAGAAGGAGTCCTATCGGGTTCTTTTGGCTCATAGGACTCCGGCAGCAGTGGACGGGTACCGACGGGCCAAGCGGTGTGTAGCTTTAGCGGTCGCTGAGGCAAAAACTCGGACATGGGAAGAGTTCGGGGAAGCCATGGAAAACAACTTCCGGACGGCTTCGAAGCGATTCTGGACCACCGTCCGCCTCCTCAGGAAGGGGAAGCAGTGCACTATCAACACCGTGTATGGTGCGGATGGTGTTCTGCTGACTTCGACTGCGGATGTTGTGGATCGGTGGAGGGAATACTTCGAAGACCTCCTCAATCCCACCAACAGGTCTTTCTCTGAGGAAGCGGTGCCTGGGGAATCTGTAGTGGACTCTCCTATTTCTGGGGCTGAGGTCGCTGAGGTAGTTAAAAAGCTCCTCGGCGGCAAGGCCCCGGGGGTGGATGAGATCCGCCCGGAGTTCCTTAAGGCTCTGGATGCTGTGGGGCTGTCTTGGTTGACAAGACTCTGCAGCATCGCGTGGACATCGGGGGCGGTACCTCTGGATTGGCAGACCGGGTTGGTGGTCCCTCTCTTTAAGAAGGGGAACCGGAGGGTGTGTTCCAACTATCGTGGGATCACACTCCT